>NC_090372.1:212433723-212781589 GCF_036365525.1 Heterodontus francisci | reverse complement strand
CCACCTGATGCCAAGTATTCTCCGAAGGCAGCGAAGATGGAATGAATTGAGACGTCGCTCTTGGCTGGCATACGTTGTCCAGGCCTCGCTGCCGTAGAGCAAGGTACTGAGGACACAGGCCTGATACACTCGGACTTTTGTGTTCCGTGTCAGTGCGCCATTTTCCCACACTCTCTTGGCCAGTCTGGACATAGCAGTGGAAGCCTTACCCATGCGCTTGTTGATTTCTGCATCTAGAGACAGGTTACTGGTGATAGTTGAGCCTAGGTAGGTGAACTCTTGAACCACTTCCAGAGCGTGGTCACCAATATTGATGGATGGAGCATTTCTGACGTCCTGCCCCATGATGTTCGTTTTCTTGAGGCTGATGGTTAGGCCAAATTCATTGCAGGCAGACGCAAACCTGTCGATGAGACTCTGCAGGCACTCTTCAGTGTGAGATGTTAAAGCAGCATCGTCAGCAAAGAGGAGTTCTCTGATGAGGACTTTCAATACTTGTCCAATACTTGTCCAAGACTATGTCCAATACTTGCTCAGGAAAGGCCCAAGTTTCACCCCTAATCTATTTGGAGCTAGGTGATCGCACTAGGAGTGTGCTGGTGGCAGTGGTGATGATGGTGGCTGTACTCTTAATTTGCTTCAGTGTCTCTGGTTTATTGAAGAAGGGGATGGATGGAAATCAGCCAGGAGTCCTGCTCCTGATTACCATACGGTAACCACTGCTGGGGAGTGCATGCACATGGATGTTAAATGAAAACAAGACAATGTCACCCTTTTGACTGGTAATACTCCTGTGAAGCGTTAAAGTGGCATTTTGATGAGATTGGTTATGATGCCTCCCACAGTGCAATAGCTGACTGCTACTCTCAGACAATTCTCCATCTGAAATAACATGAAGCAGGATGTAATTTTTGTTCTAATTACAATGGAATTTCAGCTTCTGTGTAATAGCATCCATGTACCTGAAAAATACTTAACAAATTTCAGTTTAGTCCTTATTTTTCTCCCTCTCCTTTAGAGATGGACATGGTTACAGGTTGGTCACGACTGGGAGTTAAATATCCAGGGGTACCAGACTATTTGGAAGGACAGACAGGAAGGTAAGGGAGGTGGTGTAGCTCTGATACTCAAGGATGACATCAGGGCGCTGCTGAGAGATGATATAGGTTCTATGGAGAATGAGGTTGAATCCATTTGGGAGGAAATTAGAAACTCTAAGAAGAAAAAGTCATTGATAGGCGTAGTCTATAGGCCACCAAATAATAACATCACATTGGGGTGGGCAATAAACAAAGAAATAACTAATGCCTGTGAAAATGGTACGGCAATTATCATGGGGGATTTTAATCTACATGTAGATTGGTCGAACCAGCTCAGTCCTTGAGGAGGAATTCGTTGAGTGTATCCATGATAGTTTTCTTGAACAGTATGTAATGGAACTGACGAGGGAGCAAGCTATCCTAGATCTAGTACTGTGTAATGAGACAGGAATAATTAATGACCTCACGGTTAGGGATCCTCTTGGAAGGAGTGATCACAGTATGGTTGAATTTAGAATGCAGATGGAGAGTGTGAAGATAAAATCCAATACCAGGGTCCTGTGCTTGAACAAGGGGGACTACAATAGAATGAGGGAGGACTTGGCTAAAGTGGACTGGAAACAAAGATTTTACGGTGGGACAGTTGACGAGCAGTGGAGAACTTTCAAAGCAATTTTTCAAAATGCTCAGCAAAAGTATATTCCAGTGAAAAGGAAGGACTGGAAGAAAAGGGGTAATCTGCCATGGGTGTCTAAGGAAATAAGGGAGGCTATCAAATTGAAAGAGAAGGCATACAAAGTGGCCAAAAGCAGCATGAAACTAGAAGATTGGGAAAACTTTAAAGGTCAGCAGAAAGCTACAAAAAGAGCTATAAAGAAAAGTAAGATGGAACATGAGAAAAAGCTAGCACAGAATATAAAGACAGATAGCAAAAGTTTCTATAAATATATAAAACGAAAAAGAGTGGCTAAAGTAAACGTTGGTCCTTTAGAGGGTGAGAAGGGGAATTTAGTTATGGGATATGATGAAATGGCCGAGGCATTGAACAGGTATTTTGTATCGGTCTTCTCAGTGGAGGACATTAATAACATGCCAGTAATTGACAAAGAGACGAACGTAGGTGAGGACCTGGGAACAATCATTATTACGGAAGAGGTAGTGTTGGGCAAGCTAATGGAGCTAAGGATTGATAAGTCTCCTGGCCCTGATGGAATGCATCCCAGGGTACTAAAAGAGATGGCGGGAGAAAGAGCAGGTGCACTGGCGGTAATTTTCCAAAATTCGCTGGACTCTGGGGTAGTCCCAGCAGATTGGAAAACAGCAGATGTGACGCCACTGTTTAAAAAGGGAGGTAGACAAAAGATGGGGAATTATAGACTGATTAGCTTAACCTCTGTAGTGGGGAAGATGCTTGAGTCTATCATCAAGGAAGAAATAGCAGGGCATCTCGATAGAAATTGTCCCGTTGGGCAGACGCAGCATGGGTTCATGAAGGGCAGGTCATGCTTGACAAATCTTTTGGAATTCTATGATGACATTACGAGCAAGGTGGACAATGGGGACCCAGTGGATGTGGTGTACCTAGATTTCCAAAAGGCCTTCGACAAGGTGCCGCACAAGAGGCTGCTGCATAAGATAAGGATGCATGGTGTCAGGGGTAAAGTATTAGCATGGATAGAGGATTGGTTGACGAACAGGAAGCAGAGAGTGGGGATAAATGAGTGCTATTCTGGTTGGCAATCAGTCACTAGTGGTGTGCCTCAGGGATCGGTGTTGGGACTGCAATTATTTACAATTTATATAGATGACTTGGAGTTGGGGACCACGTGTAGGGTGTCAAAGTTTGCAGATGACACTAAGATGAGTGGCAGAGCAAAGTGTGCAGATGACTGTGAAACTTTGCAGAGGAACATAGATACATTGAGTGAGTGGGCAAAGGTCTGGCAGATGGAATACAATGTTAGTAAATGTGAAGTCATTCATTTCGGTAGGAGTAACAGGAAAAAGGATTATTACTTGAATGGTAAAAAGTTGCAGCATGCTGCTATGCAGAGGGACCTAGGTGTCCTTGTGCATGAATCGCAGAAGGTTGGTCTGCAGGTACAGCAAGTAATTAGTAAGGCAAATGGAATTTTGTCCTTCATTGCTAAAGGGATTGAGTTTAAAAGCAGAGAGGTTATGTTGCAGCTGTATAAGGTACTGGTGAGGCCGCACCTGGAGTACTGCGTGCAGTTTTGGTCTCCTCACTTGAGAAAGGATATACTGGCACTGGAGAGGGTGCAGAGGAGGTTCACTAGGTTGATTCCGGAGTTGAGGGGGTTGGCTTATGAGGAGAGACTGAGTAGATTGGGATTATATTCATTGGAGTTCAGAAGAATGAGGGGGGATCTTATAGAAACATATAAAATCATGAAGGGAATAGATAAGATACAAGTAGAGAGGATGTTTCCACTGGCAGGTGAAGCTAGGACAAGAGGGCATAGCCTCAAGATTAGAGGGAGCAGATTTAGGACTGAATTAAGAAGGAACTTCTTCACCCAGAGGGTTGTTAATCTATGGAATTCCTTGCCCAGTGAAGTAGTTGACGCTTCTTCAGTAAACGTCTTTAAAGCTAAGGTAGATATCTTTTTGAACAATAAAGGAATTAAGGGATACGGTGGGAGCGCGGGTAAGTGGATCTGAGTCCACGAAAAGATCAGCCATGATCTTATTGAATGGCGGAGCAGGCTCGAGGGGCCGGACGGCCTACTCCTGCTCCTAGTTCTTATGATCTTATGATTCCTCTCCAATCTGGCCTGTGGCTTCTATCAATATCACTATGACACAGCATTCAGGCACATCCTGGTTTTACTCATCTCTCAATATTCACTTACCACCCTGTCCCACTTCTCTTCCTAGTTTGTGATTCCTCAGATTGAGAAGTGTGTAAAATTCAAATTTTTTACATAATTTTCTTTTCATACTTTCCCCTGTCCCCTTCTGAATACTTTGAGTCAGTCTTCGTCCAATGAAAATCAATTCCTCTGATTCCTCAGCCGTGGTCATTCATCATTTGTCAGCTATTTAACTATGGACTGAGTCTTAGTAACACGCCTCATTATGACCATACGAATTAGGAGCAGAAGTAGGCCAATCAGCTCATCGAGCCTGCTCCGCCATTCAATAAGATCATGGCTGATCTGTTTCTTTCTTGAATTCCACACGCCCATCTACCCCGATAATCTTTGATTCCCTTGCCTAACAAGAATCTATATAGCTCCGCCTTAAAAATATTCAATGATCCCGCCTCCACCACCTTCTGAGACAGAGAATTCCAAAGTCACACAACCCTCTGAGAGAAAACATCCTCATCTCTGTCATAAAAGGGTGACCCTTAATTTTAAAACAGTGCCCCCTAGTTCTGGACTCACCCACAAGAGGAAACATCCTTTCCACATCCCTTTCCACATAAGGGCGGCACAGTGGCGCAGTGGTTAGCACTGCAGCCTCACAGCTCCAGCGACCTGGGTTCAATTCTGGGTACTGCCTGTGCGGAATTTGCAAGTTCTCCCTGTGACTGTGTGGGTTTTCGCCGGGTGCTCCGGTTTCCACCCACAGCCAAAGACTTGCAGGTCGATAGGTAAATTGGCTATTATAAATTGCCCCTAGTATAGGTAGGTGGTAGGGGAATATCAGGACAGGTGGGGATGTGGTAGGAATATGGGATTAGTGTAGGATTAGTATAAAGGGGTGGTTGATGGTCGGCACAGACTCGGTGGGCCAAAGGCCTGTTTCAGTGCTGTAGCTCTAAAATAAAAAATCCACCTTGTCAAGACTGTTCAGGATCTTATATATTTCAATCAAGTCTCCCCTTGCTCTTCTAACCTCCAGTGAAAACAAGCCCAGTCTATCCAATCTTTCCTCATAAGAAAACCTGCTCATTCCAGGTATCAATCTAGTAAATCTTCTCTGAACCACCTCCAATGCATTCACATTCTTCCTTAAATAAGGAGACCAAAACTGCACACAGTATTCAAGATTCTCACCAATGAAGCATAACATCCTTACTTTTATTTTCAATTCTTCTCGTAATAAAGGATAGCATTCCATTAGCCTTCTTTATTACTTGCTGCACCTGCATACTAACCTTTTGTGACTCATGCACGAGAACAGCTAGATCCCTCTGCACCTCGGAATTTTGCAGTTTTTCTCTGTGTAAATAATACTCTGCTTTTTTAGTCTTCCTGCCAAAGTGAACAACTTCACATTTTCCCACATTATACTCCATCTGCCAGATTTTTGCCCACTCACTCAACCTTTCTATATCGTTTTGCAACCTCCTTATGTCCTCTTCACAACATACTTCCTTACCTATCTTTGTATCATCTGCAAATTTAGCTACCATGCCATCGCTCCCCTCATCTAAGTCATTGAAATAAATTGTAAAAAGTTGAGGCATTGATTCTAGTTCTTAAAAATGCGCTTATCTTGCAATACATGCCACAAGTTGACATTTCTTCCTGTTTGTTTTTAGGGATCTTTCCCAAGTTGATTCACCCTTTCACTCTCTCTGTGTGGTTTTAGAGAAGCTTGAAACTCAGGTAACACAGGTAATGTCCTGTAAGAGCCTCGATGGTCAGTGTCAACATGAACTAGAAGATAATGCTGATAGGGTTAGATGAAATGGGGCAGGTAGAGGCTCGTGTGGAGCCTAAACATCGGCATGGACCAGCTGGGCCAAATGGCCTGCTTCTGGGCTGTATATTCAAATTAATTTAATGTAACAAGCTGTTCAACATTCACACACCTTCATTTTCCAGCATATATCACTGGATTGTAATTCAGACAGGTACCCTGCCTGATATGTCCTCTCCTTTAGCTTCGCCCTCCTCAGACTAATTGTACTACCTTTACCACTATTCTGGCTGAGATAATCTAACTGGGTCCAGACAATGGGTTTCATTTGTCTCTTCCTGGCCTCTATGCCTCAGTTCCACATAGGTCAATTTATCTTCCAACGGAACTGTCAGAAAGCCCAGGATATATCTATCCTATGGTTGCAGTGTTGAATCAATTCATTACTGTGACCAAACATTCTGGCACATGACTCCAGGACCTAATGTTTTATAAAGAACTGCAGTCATTCTAGTATTTCCATTCTCATAGTAAACCCAGTGCCTGTCTGTCCTCTCAGGTGGACACTATTGTAAGAAGAGCAAGGAGTTCTCCTCTATGACCTGTCCAATATTTATCCCTCAATCAACACCTAAAACAGATAACCTGGTCATTATTGCTGTTTGTGTGCAAATAGGCTGCCACGTTTCTCACATTACAGCAGTGACTACACTTCAAAAAGTACTTTGTTGGCTGTAAGGTACTTTGGGGCCTTGTGAAAGGTGCTATATAAATACAAATCTATTTTTCAAATTTAAGTATTGTGGATCTGGAAGAACTCTCCCTGAACTCTTCCCATTGTTAACTTCGCTCTGTGCCTTTAAAAGCCTCCTCAAACTCTATCTTTGATTGTGCTTTTGGCCATCCTACTGTTATTTATTTTTCCTCTTGCTATGAAAGTGACTCTGTGTTTTGTTAAATATATTTTTTGAGGATTCATTTTTGAAAGATTGAAGAAATGTTAAACTTTGGGGTTTTCAAAGGGGGTCAATGTAAAGGCCACTTGACTTTGAAAAAAACCGTCCCTGGAAATGTTTTTTAAAAGGGGCAGTGAGAGGTTTTGTGAAGAAAACAAGCCTTTCCGGGAAACCACTTGACTTCCAGCAACAACAACAAGCCTTTCTGGGAAAGCATTTGACTTACAGCTGAATAAACAACAGGGAACTCTGTTGTTTACAAAGAAGCGACAGGTCAAGACTGATGGAGGTCAAAAGGTCAATCTCCTGTTGTTGGATTCGCTTTTGAATTGTTTTGAGTTGGGGTTGAACTGTGTAAAAAGGGAGAGAACTTCCAAGGAGAATTCCCAAGGAAGGAGTGAAGACCACAACCCAGCTCAGATTTCCAGCACCTCTCTAAAAGACCCTGAGAAGTCCACTGTGTCAACTCATCTCATCTTCTGTCTTTGAAGAAAAGCCTGCTAAATTAATTCTCAATGCCACCTGAAAAGAACTGTTCTAAAAGATCCCAGTGACCCGTCTACATATATTTGGAGACCAGACTGTATGTTAGTTTTGGAACACAACATAGCTCATCTGCTGTTTCTTTAAGAATTAGCAAGTATTCAGCCCAAGTGTTTTTTTGTCTGTAATAGAGCTCGAAAAACACAAATCCTTTTATTTTTCCAGTTAACCAGTGTACGTGTGTGTGAGTGTGAGGGGCTAAGGTAAAAAGGGAACTTTAATATTTAAATCTGTGTGTTTATGCTTTACTTCATTACTGATTAAGACTTGTTTTCTAATAAACCGATAGTTTTGTTGTTTGTTAAAGAAACCTGATTGATGTGTTTTATTCTGGGATAAAAATAGAGTCTATGATTGACCATATTAGTAAGTGGGAAAATATATATTGTGACCTGTGGAGTAGTGGAACTAGATTAAACAGTGCACTCCTCTCACCTTGGTCGTAACACTCTGCAAAACACTTTACAATGTTTGTGTTAAAGGATCCTTGTGAATGCACTTATTGATGTTGTACAGGCCAAGAGATACCAGTCTGAGTGAGATAAGAAGTGACTGTTATCGGAAGACTTCTTTATCCTTTAGTAACCTGCATTGGTTACAAAAAGCACTTTCTCCCAGGCTTAATGGGGAAGATTGCAACATGTCATTGTTTCAAAATATGGAGAGAGAGAAATGAGTCAAAGACATGAGAAGTTTCCACTAGGAAGATCCACACCTTTAATAGTTGTATATTCTTACAGACATGGTAAAGTTTTCCATTGTCTTCAATGTAATTGAAATATAAAGAAAATGACTAAATGTCTATTGCTTCAAGCAGTCATTCCCTCCAAAAATCTCAATTACAAACAGAATTGGATTCAACTGGGGTCAGCTGCACTTATACTTTCCACAAGAGCTCTCCTCGGGTATCAACACTCTATCATCATATCATCCCAAAGTATATGGGATGGCCTATTTACTCTGGGAATTGGAAAGATTGGAGGCTGTTACAATTTTTAAAATGAGTCAGTTATTTATTTTAAAATGCATCATTGTTTGTAATATGAAAGATGTTGGTGCTAGGGACAGAATACCTTCAATGACCAGCATTGGCAGCACACACCAGAACAGACACAGTGCTGCTTCATAAGAGCCGGCTCAGACTTGATGGGCCAAATGGCCTCCATCTGTGCTGATTCTATGTTTTGAATGAGGACACTAGTTTGAGTACAAACCTGTGCCAAATTGGATGTGAACTTGCACCCACTGGGACTAGTTTATGTCTGTGTAAACTGTTTACATTCCTGAGTTAAAAGGCTAGTGTTTGAACACATCACCCAGGTCCCGCTTACTTCATTAAAATAAAATATTCTCATTGATTGTTGCCTCGGATTCAATGTAAATTCCATGTAAATACTAAGGGTATCCTTGGGATGTTTTACTACGTTAAAGGCGCTATATAAGTGCAAGTTGCTGAAGTTCCTGAGTGTAAGTATATGTGGATCGGTGTTCTCCTCTGATCCCCATTAAGTGGTACGGTCTAATAAATCAATTTTTTGACACAAGTAACCAAATTTCACACGTGTATCTTGGCAGTGAATAAGGGCAGGTTATTGAGCTGGAAGAGGCATCACAATAGGGCCTTGTGCCGATTTCAATACTCAACACCTACACACTTTCTAGCAGGAGTTCCTGTGTTCCTCCAATTTTGACCTCTTGTACATCTCCCATTCCCTTCGCCTCATCATTGGTGGCTGTGCCTTCAAATGCCTAGGCCCTAAGCTTTGAAATTCCCTCCCTAAACCTCTCCTCCTTTAAGAGGCTCCTTAAAACCTACCTCTGGCTTCTGGTCACCTGTCCTAATGGGCTGGATTTAGCAGAGGCAGGAGGAGTCCTGCCGCCAGGGGGAAGGGGGTGACCCTGCTTCGGCTGGCAGCAGGACCCAGGGCCGCATTTTGCTGGTGGTAGCTGTCACTGAGGGCTGCCGTCCCTATTAAGCTCTGCACCCTCAGCAGCTCCACTGCTAGCTCTGGCCACCAATGGGGCTGCAACTGGAGGATGGGGGCGCATTGATGGCTGTGGGCCCTCAAAGTCAAGGTAACTGGGGTCTGGGGGCGTCGGGGCCGGTCAGGCAGGCCCTGGCTGTGGGGGGAGGGAGGCGTGGTCTCTGAGGTCAAGCGGCACCGTTGCCATGGGGGGCGGCCACTGCCGCCATGGTCCCCTCCGTGTGCTAAAGAGTGCCCATAAAGGAGGGCATCCCACCCCCTGGAGCCAGCTGGGAGGCCACCTGGGTTTACCTGGTGGTCTCCTCATGCAGTGGCAGCCCCCCAATCTGCTGGTAAAATGCCAGCAGAGGCAAGAAGAGGGCTTGGCCAATTAAGTGGCTCAATTGGGCTCCGGGCGAGCAGGCCATCTGCCAGCTTTCATGCCGCTGGCAAAATGGCATGGTGGAGGGAAGATGTCAGGCACACCACCTGATATCTTCTCACGCTATATTGCCAGCCTTCCTGACTCCTAGTCCATCCCTAAAGGGCTGGTAAAATTCATCCCAATATCTTTATGTGGGTCAGAGTCAATTTTTGGCTGCTTATGCTCCTGTGAAGCGATTTGGGACTTCATACTATGTGAAAGGCGCTATATAAATGCAAGTTATGGTTGTTCCTGAGTGCAAGTACATGTGGATTAGTGTCCTCCTTTGATATCCACTAAATGATAGGGTCTAATAGGTCACTTCTCCAACACATTTTGCAGTGAGGCAAACCAGGCTTGAGAACTTTGTAAACATCATGTTTAATGTCAGTAAGGAACTCGCTGCCTCTTCGCTCTTTGTTAACCTGGGCAGCCAGTCTTGCATCAAACCCGAGTGGTAAAAGCATATTCTATGTAAGTACAATTGTTGACATTATGTTCGTACATTCTTGTGTCTGCATTATTATTAAAAACTTAGTGTTGCTCCTTCCATAAACTTTATTTCCTATTCTCACTAATCTTAGTCACGCCCTTCTGTTAATATTAACATTGTAAATTCCCATGTCAACATTTCCCA
This sequence comes from Heterodontus francisci, assembly GCF_036365525.1. NCBI lineage: Eukaryota > Metazoa > Chordata > Chondrichthyes > Heterodontiformes > Heterodontidae > Heterodontus > Heterodontus francisci. The sequence continues at coordinate 212,771,411 of NC_090372.1, read as the reverse complement.
TTCTATTTTCTGATGCCACTGTGTCAGCCAAAGAGATGAAGACTGGATGGGATTTAAGACAGGTCTCACAGCAAACTGTGCAGGATCGATGCATTAAATGAATTATGCGTAGATTCCAGCCACTTACAGCAGTACAGGCGTTCGTGTGATTGGTGGAGGAATTGCCCAATCATCTCTGGGAATAGTAGGGTCACTATCTGCAGTTGAGATTATTTCATGAGCACAAAAATCAGTGAAACAAAATTCAAGCTACTCACTACAAAAATGAGGCATCTGCAATCTCAGGGTTGTGCAATCAGTAATCTGAAACAGATGGTGTCACCAGTGCTGGGAAATGAGTTAAGCTTTCTTTTGTAGAGTTTGAATTTAGTTCAAGCTCAAATCAGATCAATTAACAAGCTCAGAACAAAAGTAAAACAAAAACAACTGCATTCGCCATAAATCTGAAACAAAAAAATAACAGCCACTGCTGGTAACACACAGCAGGTCAGTCGGCATCTGTGGAGGGAACAGAGGAGTTAAGGTTTTGAGGTGGACCACTTTGGCAGAGCCAGTTCTTAGGAATGGTCTCTATTTGAAACTGTAACTTGACTTTTCTCTCCACCGATGCCAACTGATCTATGAAATCTTTTCCAGCAATCTCAGTATTTCAAAACCAGTTAGCATGGGCAGTCAACTCAGCCGCAAAATATTTAAGTTTAAGACAGATGACAAAACTTATTGGAGTCAACAAGGCTAACTGCTTCGGGTGTGGTAATTGAACAGTCCTTAAAAGTGTTCTTGTTAATAGGGTTAATCAAGGCAATTGTGATTCATCTTTAAAGCATGTAAATACAAATTAAGCCAGACTATTTATCAGCTTTTTTTATTATTCATTGGACACAGGCATCACTGGTAAGGCCAGCATTTATTGTCCATCCCTAACTGCCATTGAGAAGGTACTGGTGAGAACTGAATGGCTTGCTAAGCCATTTCAGAGGGCAGATAAGAGTCAGCCACAGTACAGTGACCAGACTCGGTAAGGACAGCAGATTTCCCCAGATGTACTTTCAAGCCACTGTTACTATCTTTTTAATTCCAGATGTATTTAATTAACTGAATTTAAATTCCCCAGTTGCTCTGGTGGGATTTGAACCCATTTTTCTGGATCATTAGTGCAGGCCTCCAGATTACTAGTTTCAGAACGTGACAGCTATGTTACCACACCCTACCTACCTTTATAATGGGTCATGCAGACCCCCACCTGCCAAGAATGAGGCATATTAATTTTGTCATATGAACATTGACTTTAAACTGTTGCTGTAGTGAAGATAGGACTTGATAAAAAAAATTACTAGGCACTTGGCTGGAAAAACATATGCGTACTAACAGACAGTGCTTAGAGTCATAGAGCTATAGAGCACAAAAACAGGCCCTTTGGCCCATCATATCCGTGCCGGCCATCAAGCACCTATCTATGCTAATCCCATTTTCCAGCACTTGGCCCGTAGCCTTGTATGCTATGGCGTTTCAAGTGCTCATCTAGATGCTTCTTAAATGTTGTGAGGGTTCCTGCCTCTACCACCTCTTCAGGCAGTATGTTCCAGATTCCAACCACACTCTGGGTGAAAAATTATTTCCTCAAATCCCCTCTAAACCTCCTGCCCCTTACCTTAAATCTATGCCCCCTGGTTATTGACACTTCCGCTAAGGGAAAAAGTTTCTTCCTATCTAACCTATCAATGCCCCTCATACTTTTGTATACCTCAATCAGGTCTCCCCGTAGCCTTCTCAGCTCTATCCAGTCTCTCTTCATAGCTGAAATGCTCCAACCCAGGCAACATCCTGGTGAATCTCCTTTGCACCCTCTCCAGTGCAATCACATCCTTCCTACAGTGTGGCAACCAGAACTGTACACAATACTCCAGCTGTGGCCTAACTAGCGTTTTATATAGCTCCATCATAACTTCCCTGCACATATTCTATGCCTTGGCTAATAAAGGAAAGTATCCCATATGCTTTCCTAACCACCTTATCTACCTGTGCTGCTGCCTTCAGTGATCTATGGACAAGTACACCAAGGCCCCTTTGACCCTCTGTACATCCTAGTGTCCTACCATCCATTGTATATTCCCTTGCTTTGTTAGTCTTCCCAAAATGCATCACCTCACACTTCTCAGGATTAAATTCCATTTGCCACTGCTCTGCCCATCTTACCAGCTCATCTGTATCGTCCTGTAGTCTAAGGCTTTCCTCCTCATTCTTTACACCACCAATTTTCAAGGGTCATCTGCGAACTTACTGATCATACCTCCTATATTCACGTCTAAATCATTAATGTACACTACAAACAGCAAGGGTCCCAGCACCAATCCCTGCGGTACACCACTGGTCACAGGCTTCCAATTGCAAAAACAACCCTCGACCATCACCCTCTGCCTCCTGCCACTAAGCCAATTTTGGATCCAATTTGCCAATTTGCCTGGATCCCATGGGCTCTTACCTTCTTAACCAATCTCCCATGCGGGACCTTATCAAAAGCCTTACTGAAGCCCATGTAGACTACATCAACTGCTTTACCCTTATCTACACATCTAATCACCTCCTCGAATATGTCAATCATGTTTGTTAGACATAATCTCGCCCTGACAAAGCCATGCTGACTATCCCTGATTAATCCCTGCCTCTCCAAGTGGAGATTAATTCTGTCCCTCAGAATTTTTTCCAATAGTTTCCCAACCACTGATATTAAATTCACTGGCCTGTAATTACCTGGTCTATCCCTGCTACCCTTCTTGAATAATGGTACCACATTCACTGTCCTCCAATCCTCTGGCACCTCTCCTGTGGCCAGAGAGGATTTGAAAATTTGTGTCAGAGCCCCTGCTATCTCCTCCCTTGCCTCATGTAACAGCCTGGGATACATCTCATCTGGGCCTGGGGATTTATCCACTTTTAAGCCCGCTAAAACAGCTAATACCTCCTCCCTTTCAATGCTAATTTGTTCAAGTATATCACAATCCCCCTCCCTGATCGCGACACCTACACCATCCTTCTCCATAGTGAACACAGATGAAAAGTAATCATTTAAAACCCCTCACCTATGTCCTCTGGCTCCACACACAGATTGCCACTTTGTTCCCGAATGGGCCCTACTCTTGCCCTTAATATACTTATAAAACGCCTTAGGATTTTCCTTTATCTTGCCCGCCAGTGTTTTTTCATGTCCCCTCTTCATTCTCATAATTACTTGTTTAAGTATCCCCCCCCACCCCCACACACACTTTCTATACTCCTCTAGGGCCTCTGCTGTTTTCAGCGCTCTGAATCTGCCATAAGCCTCCTTTTTTTTCCTTATCCAATCCTCTATATCACTTGACTTCCAGAGTTCCCTAGACTGGTTGTTGAATGCTATTAACTTGTTAACTATCAAGGGAGTCAAATGCTAAATCAATCACTAATCTACATCAATTTCAGCCGCTGATTTTCAAATGTATAATCAGCAAGTCGCTGACGCTGAATTACTGAGACTTAACTGAACCCCTGTAACCTTTTATTTATTTCATCAATTAACTCTTTCTGCTAAATATTTTAAAATATAAAATATATTTGCATTTTCAATGTTTATTTATGTGGCTAACTATAATTCTAAGGTTAATAGGTAGTTCATGAGGTTGTTGTGTGTTTTCATTGATAATTGGTGAGAAATGGTCAGTTCCTTCACTCAGCGCAGATTCCGATCAGAGGTTGGCCATGTAAACGATAATATAATCTGAACTCGTTTATGTAAGACAGGTCGGAGGCCAAATTTCAGCATTGATCACTCCTTGGCATGGAGTGGGTGGTAAATTCCTCATGGTTCCTTGACAAGTGGTTAAGGTGAAAAGGGTCACAGGTTTGTCTGATGCCTTTGGTAGATTATTGATAGATTATTGATCCCAGTGATGATGTGCTGCATCCCATGAGCTGAGGTGCAGGACATAAGAAGTGAGGGAGAATTCTTCAAACAGGAGGAACCAGAAGTCAAGGTTGAATGTTATAGGTAGGGCCCTACTAAATTCACGGCCGTGAAAAATGCGTCACGGACCGTGAGATCTTGGGTCCTCCATGAAATTGGTCACTTTGCGAACTTTGTGCATTTTAGTGATTGACACAAGGCTCACCTTGCTGATTGTTGGGCATGTTGCGAACTTTGCATGTTTTAGTGATTGACACAAGGTTCAGCTTGTTGATTGGTAGATGAGGGAGGGCTTCCGGTGCAGTTTTGAGAGTAGCAGTCTCAAGTATTCGCAGACAAGTGAGAATATCAGAGTGAGCAAATCAAAAACAACTGCAACAATTACTGCAGCACATCGAGTGGTCGAATTTAGAAGCCAGTGAGTAAAGAATGTGACCTGCTTATAGTCAGATTTTTCCAATAATTTTTGAGTATACAATAAATGCCATTTGAAACCAGAAACTTCCCTTGTCTTTTTTTTGTTTTAAAAAGATCATTTTCATGATTTGTTGTGACACTGTGAAATTTACGAGTTAAATATGTAAAACTGTGAAATTCACAATTCTTAAAATTTGTAAAATGTGACCGTGAATTTGGAAGGGCCCCAGTTATAGGAAAGAGTAAGATGGTGTTATTGCAGGGTATTATTGCCCCCCGCCTCAGCTCATTTGCTGCTGAAACCCTCATCCATGCCTTCGCTACCTACTGATTTACCAATTCCAATGTTCTCTTGGCCAGCCTCCCATCTACACCCCCTCTAAAATTGAACTTATCCAAAACTTAGTTGCCTGTATTCTAACTTGTACCAAATCCCATTCACTCTTCGCCCCTGTGCTATCTGACCTACATTGGCTCCCAGTCCAGCAACCTCTTAATTTTAAAATTCTCATCTTGTTTTCATATCCCTCCATTGCCTCACCCCTCTCCATCTCTGTAATTTCCTCCAGTCCTACAAACCTCAGAGATATCTGTACTCCTTCAATCCTGCCCTCTTGCATATCCTCGATTTCAATTTCTCCACCATTATTGGCTGTGGTTAGGCCTTAAGCTCTGGAATTCCCTCCCTAATCCTGTCTCTCTCCCTCATTCTTCTGCTTCAAATCACTCTTTAAAACTTACCACTATGGCTAAGCTTTTGGTTGCCTGTCCTAATATCTCCTTATGTGGCTTGGTGTTAAATTTTGTCTGATAATGCTCCTGCTTTGGGATGTTTCACTATGTTAAAGTCACTATATAAATGCAGGTTGTTATTAGGTTCTAGTTTAACAAACAAAATATTACAGACAATAACCTCAGGTTATTTCTAGTGTCAAACATGGGCTGGTTAGGAAGAAAATGGGTGTATTAGAGGATAAATAGAATTGAAAAAAGAGAGCAATCTGAAAACCAGGGGGAAATGAACAGTGGAACTGGGAAAGTCCCAGGGACGAGATGTTGTGGAATGAAGAAATGAATGATGGAGAAAAATCTGAATGCAGCCAATAAGAACAGTAAGCAGGCCTGTCACGAAAACGTGCTAGATTGAATGATGATTTTTTTAATCCACCAGCTGGAAACCTGAACATTAAACTGGTGGAGACGAACCACTCAAACTTAGCAAGCTTCGAACTCTGCCTGCTGACCATGAACACTGAGGCATAGTCCCTGCTGCAGACTGTAGTGTTCAGCAGTTTAATTGTGTTAGTCTGTTCACCGATTGATACTGACTTTGCTTAATTACTTAAGCCTGGGGGAGGGGGGAGGGAGATATTGAGAGTAGAGAACTTTCTGTGAAAGAACAGACAGAGATCTCCCTTGAAGGAGTTCAGCTGCATTGCTGTCTCCCAGAGAATCACTGAATCAGTGTTCACATCTTCCAACTGGAAGCTGGAGAACCACTGAATCAGCATCCATGTCTTCAAACAGGAAGCCTCAGGACCACCAAAGCAAAGTCACCGACCACCGAATTCAGTCTGAAGCCAGCCGAGTCACCAACCTCCACAGACTGTACACTCCTTTTATTTCTCTGGACTCTAATTTGACCAATCTATCCTTCCCCACTCTGTAACCTATTTGTGTGTGTGTGTGTGAAAGTTGGAGTGCATTTTATTATTTTGCTTAGATCGTTTTAAGTACAATAAAGCTGACCTCTTTCTTTGTTAAACTCATGAAAACCTGTCTGATTGGCTTTTTTTATAATCACGGCACATAAACAAGTAAACGATCACTGAATTGGTAAGTATATCCACTTAAAAAGGAAATAAATCTGTTGTAATCAAACAAGGACAGGGAAAAGAGGGGAGCCCTTCGACCCTTCCTCATCTGATCATAACAAGGCCTAATAAAATAATAATGTGGAGAAAGTAGACAGAATGAAGAAACAGGTAAGCTATGGGAAGGAAGGTACATGTGTCAGAAGTCTAGATAATAAAATGAGGGATCTAGTGGTTTACATTAGTGAGAGAAACTACTGTGGAAACTTTACTAAGTAATGGTATGCACTGCAGTGATCTTGCTGAGATATAATTTTCTCTCTAGAGATTAAGAATAATAACCACAGCAACGTGCATTTATATGGCAGCTTAATTGTCGTAAAACATCCTAGGTGCTTCACAGGAGTGTAATTAGACAAAAATTCAGGAGTTTATTCAGACTGTAAACCAAAGAAGCCAGATACATTAGGATCGGCGGCCAAATGCTTGATCATAGAGGTAGGTTTTAAGTAGTGACTTAAAGAAGGAGAGAGATGCAGAGATGCGGAGAGGCTTAGGGGTGGATTTCCAGAGCTGAAGGGCTAGACGGCTGAAGGCATGTGTGTACAGTTAAGGAAGTAGAGGGTGGGAGGGTGCATAAGGGGCCTGAGTTAGAGGGTTGGAAAAGGATACAGAGGGGAGGGGGGTTTGGCTTTTTTATGTGATTATTGAGACAGAGAAAATAGGATGGGATACAAAGTGGAAACATTAGAGAAAAGAAAGGGGACCTGTTACAGTCATTAGTACAAGAACAGATCTGGATCTTTATACACAAACGTGTGACGAATGAAAAATAACAATTTGTGAGGATAAACTGGGATATCCAATACCTCGAATGAAAATATGTTTCTGAACGTGATACTGGACTGTTACATGTCTCAAATAGTTAAGGAACTCACACTTGGAGGGCTGATACTAGACCTGATACAATGTAACAACCACTAGCAGAGAACACTTTGGAACGAGCATGTACATCACCAATGCGTTTTAGATTGCGTTTTACAATAGCAGAGACTGAACTTTAGGAGGATGGATTCTTGAGAACAGATTCTTGATTGGAACATAATGTTAGATACAGAGAATGACACACATTACAGGAAATACAAAGTAACCATGATATACTGGGAAAGATGTAAAGAGAATGAAGCCAGGGGTGTATTGATGGGGATTGGAGGTAGGTGAGGGAGTTTTTCCTCAAGTATAAATCTGCAGGTAATTTGGAGGATGAAAAAATGAAAATAAAAATAAAGATAAGCAGTTTTTTTTTATCCTTCCATGGGATGTGAGCATCGCTGGCCGGGCCAGCATTTATTTCCATCCCTAATTGCCTTTGAGAAGACGGTGGTGGTGGTAAGATATTGGTCAGGAGTGCTAAAATGTCAGATGAGATTAAGATTATAACATAAGAAAGAAAGCATTTATGTGAACTCTTTCATTTTCCAGATTACACATAGAATTTACAGCGCAAAAACAGACCATTCAGCCGACAGGTCCATACTGGTGTTTATAACTCCACATGAGCCTCCTCCCACCTCACGTTATCTAACACTATCAGCATATCCTTCCACTCCATTCCCCTGGATGTGTTTATTTAGATTTTCCTTAAATACATCTATGTTATTCGACTCAACTGCTCCTTGTGGTATTGAGTTCCACATTCTCACCACTCTCAGGGTGAAGAAGTTTCTCTTAAATTGCCTATTGGATTTATTAATGACTCTCTTATATTCATAGCTCTAGTTCTTCCTCAGGGAATGTCCTAAAACACTTCATAATTACCTTTCTAGGTAATTATTGGATTTTGTAGGCAAAATGGCAGTAATTTTGGGCATAGCATGATCCCACAAAATGCAATGAAATAAATGGGCATGAACCTTTTACATCCACCTGAGCTGTCAGTTCAATGGCTTATCTGAAAGACGGCACCTCCGACAGTATTCTCTCTGTGCTGTACTGAAGTGGCAATCAAGATTATGTGGAGCTTTGAACCCACAACTTACTGACTGAGAGACAATGCCCATGCATAAAATTGTCATTCTGATTCTGTAGCCCATTACTGGAGTCACTGTTATTTTATAGGCAAGATCCTATAAACAGCAATGAGATAAATCATACCAGAACCACTCCACTCTTCAAATAGTGCCATGGGCTCTTTTACATCGAACTGATTGAAACATATAAGATCCTGAGGGGTCTTGACAGGGTGGGTGTGGAAAGGATGTTTCCCCTTGTGGGAGAATCTAGAACTAGGGATCACCCATTTAAGACAGAAATGAGGAGAAATTTTTTTCTCTTAGACAGTCGTGAGTCTTTGGAACTCTCTTCCTCAAAAGGTGGTGGAAGCAGAATCTTTGAATATTTTGAAGGCAGAGGTAGATTCTTGATAAGCAAGGGGGTGAAAGGTTATCGGGGGTAGGCAGGTATGTGGAGTCAAGCTTACAATCAGATCAGCCATGATCTTGTTGAATGGTGGAGAAGGCTCGAGGGGCCGACTCCTGCTCCTAATTCGTATGCTCATACCTGAGAGGACAGACAGGGCCTCAGTTTAACATTGCATCTGAAAGGTAGAACTTCTAACAATGCAGTATTCCCTCATACCTCACTGGTGTCAGTCTAGATTACTGCCTCAAGCCTTGGGGGGAGACTTAAACCCATAACCTTCTGACTCAGAGACAAGAGTGCTACCTGCTGAGCCATGACTGACACAGGAGGCTGCAGCATGAGCTGTTCTGCTCTGGAGTGTAGGGCATGATGTAGAGCATCATGAAGTGAAACAAGTCACTTGTTTATGGGGCGTGGAGGACAGCAGGATGGCACGGTTCTTCATTTTACTTCTCCGCACAAATAGAAACAGTAGCAATTGATGTCAGTGACCTTTCAGCTTTCTGTGTAATAAAGCAACTTACAGTTTAAATTACACGTCACTGTATCTCCTGCTGACCTGGCCAGGCTTTGGAGAAATTGAAGTACACATGTAAAAGCCACGGAAGTGCTGACCAGATCACAAGGGTGGTTTGATTGTAGAGGGCCCAGGGATGTAACGGTTCACAATGTCAACCTTACAGCATTGGCCTAGACTCTCCCAGTATTGAAGATTAATCTCCAGTACGCTGCTGCAAGCAACAACCTGAAGAAAAATCATCGGGGCATTAAAATTTGTGTGGTTCCTTTTCATTTTCTTTGAATGCTTTCTGTTTCTTAACTGTAAAAATATTGGAGGTGGGAAAAGAGGCTATTTGACTGACTGTCCAGAATGATGCAATCAGATAAGGATGAGTCTTTTTGTAGTCCAATTGGGTTTTGAGAATGGATGTGTCAGGTCACCAATAGCAGGCATGTTGGGCGGGGTGCAGGACAGTTGGAGGCAGGAGGTCAAATGGTGAAACCTCCAGGGATACATGTTGCCAACTGTGTGAGTCAGTTTCCATTACAGTGAGGCATTCAGCCTGCTAACAGAGTGATTGCACCAATGGTCTTCAAGGTGAAGGACTGCTCTTTACAGAACGGAAGTTTTTGAAGCTTTTAGTGTGGGGTCCTCCTGCAAATACTGACACAAACCTGGGGGGCCCCTGCAAATACTGATACACACAGAGGAGCCCCATCAAATACTGATGCATTACAGGGGAACCTGTACAAACACTGAAACATAACAGGGGACCACCTACATTTCTAGCACACACCTGGGGATTCCCAGCAAATACTGATATACACAGGGGACCCCCATCAAATACTGAAACATTACAGGGGACCACCTCCAAATGTTGATACATTACAAGGGACCCCCTGCAAATACTGATACATTACAGGGGACCTCCTACAAATCTGACATACACCTGTGGACCTCCTTTAAATATTGAAACATAACAGGGGACTACCTACATTTCTAGCACACACCTGGGGACCCCCATCAAATACTGATACATTACAAGGGACCTCCTACAAATCTGAAACACACCTGTGGACCCCCTACAAATACTGATACATTACAAGGGACCCCCTATAAATACTGATACATTACAGGGGACCTCCTACAAATCTGACACACACCTGTGGACCCCCTACAAATACTGATACATTACAAGGGACCCCCTACAAATACTGATACATTACAAGGGACCCCCTATAAATACTGATACATTACAGGGGACCCCCTACAAATACTGATACATTACAAGGGACCTCCTACAAATCTGAAACACACCTGTGGACCCCCTACAAATACTGATACATTACAAGGGACCCCCTATAAATACTGATACATTACAGGGGACCTCCTACAAATCTGACACACACCTGTGGACCCCCTACAAATACTGATACATTACAAGGGACCCCCTACAAATACTGATACATTACAAGGGACCCCCTATAAATACTGATATATTACAGGGGACCCCCTACAAATACTGATACACACCTGTGGACCCCCTACAAATACTGATACATTACAAGGGACCCCCTATAAATACCGATACATTACAGGGGACCCCCTACAAATACTGATACACACCTGTGGACCCCCTATAAATACTGATACATTACAAGGGACCCCCTATAAATACTGATATATTACAGGGGACCCCCTACAAATACTGATACACACCTGTGGACCCCCTACAAATACTGATACATTACAAGGGACCCCCTATAAATACCGATACATTACAGGGGACCCCCTACAAATACTGATACACACCTGTGGACCCCCTACAAATACTGATACATTACAAGGGACCCCCTACAAATACTGATACACACCTGTGGACCCCCTATAAATACTGATATATTACAGGGGACCCCCTACAAATACTGATACACACCTGTGGACCCCCTACAAATACTGATACATTACAAGGGACCCCCTATAAATACTGATACATTACAAGGGACCCCCTATAAATACCGATACATTACAGGGGACCCCCTACAAATACTGATACACACCTGTGGACCCCCTATAAATACTGATATATTACAGGGGACCCCCTACAAATACTGATACACACCTGTGGACCCCCTACAAATACTGATACATTACAAGGGACCCCCTATAAATACCGATACATTACAGGGGACCCCCTGCAAATACTGATACATTACAGGGGACCTCCTACAAATCTGACATACACCTGTGGACCTCCTTTAAATATTGAAACATAACAGGGGACTACCTACATTTCTAGCACACACCTGGGGACCCCCATCAAATACTGATACATTACAAGGGACCTCCTACAAATCTGAAACACACCTGTGGACCCCCTACAAATACTGATACATTACAAGGGACCCCCTATAAATACTGATACATTACAGGGGACCTCCTACAAATCTGACACACACCTGTGGACCCCCTACAAATACTGATACATTACAAGGGACCCCCTACAAATACTGATACATTACAAGGGACCCCCTATAAATACTGATACATTACAGGGGACCCCCTACAAATACTGATACATTACAAGGGACCTCCTACAAATCTGAAACACACCTGTGGACCCCCTACAAATACTGATACATTACAAGGGACCCCCTATAAATACTGATACATTACAGGGGACCTCCTACAAATCTGACACACACCTGTGGACCCCCTACAAATACTGATACATTACAAGGGACCCCCTACAAATACTGATACATTACAAGGGACCCCCTATAAATACTGATATATTACAGGGGACCCCCTACAAATACTGATACACACCTGTGGACCCCCTACAAATACTGATACATTACAAGGGACCCCCTATAAATACCGATACATTACAGGGGACCCCCTACAAATACTGATACACACCTGTGGACCCCCTATAAATACTGATACATTACAAGGGACCCCCTATAAATACTGATATATTACAGGGGACCCCCTACAAATACTGATACACACCTGTGGACCCCCTACAAATACTGATACATTACAAGGGACCCCCTATAAATACCGATACATTACAGGGGACCCCCTACAAATACTGATACACACCTGTGGACCCCCTACAAATACTGATACATTACAAGGGACCCCCTACAAATACTGATACACACCTGTGGACCCCCTATAAATACTGATATATTACAGGGGACCCCCTACAAATACTGATACACACCTGTGGACCCCCTACAAATACTGATACATTACAAGGGACCCCCTATAAATACTGATACATTACAAGGGACCCCCTATAAATACCGATACATTACAGGGGACCCCCTACAAATACTGATACACACCTGTGGACCCCCTATAAATACTGATATATTACAGGGGACCCCCTACAAATACTGATACACACCTGTGGACCCCCTACAAATACTGATACATTACAAGGGACCCCCTATAAATACCGATACATTACAGGGGACCCCCTACAAATACTGATACACACCTGTGGACCCCCTATAAATACTGATATATTACAGGGGACCCCCTACAAATACTGATACACACCTGTGGACCCCCTACAAATACTGATACATTACAAGGGACCCCCTATAAATACTGATACATTACAGGGGACCCCCTACAAATACTGATACACACCTGTGGACCCCCTATAAATACTGATACATTACAGGGGACCCCCTACAAATACTGATACACACCTGTGGACCCCCTATAAATACTGATACATTACAAGGGACCCCCTATAAATACTGATACATTACAGAGGACCCCCTACAAATACTGATACACACATGGGGACCCCCTGCACATACTGATACACACAGGGGACCCCCTTCAAATACTGATACACACAGGGGACCTCCTACAAGTACTGACATACACTGAGCACCCCCTGGCAAATACTGATACATTACACGGGACCCCCTACACACACCTGGGGTTCTCCTGCAAAAACTGGTACATACGTAGAAACACCCTGAAATTACTAATACACTCCTAGGGAGCCTCTGCAAATACTGACACATTCCTGGGCTCCCGCTGAAAATACTGATGGAGCCCTCGGGATCCTCTGCAAATATACACTCTTGGAGACCCCTTACAAATACTGACACACACCTGGGGACTCCCTGCGAATACTGATAAATTACTAGGGTTCCCCTAAAAATACTGATACACTCTTGGGGATCCTCTGAAAATAGTGACAATCCAGGAACAATCTGACATACTCCTATGATTCACCTGAACATACCGATACATTCCTGAGGACTCATTGAAAATACTGACACACTCCTGGGGTCCTCCTGCAAATACTGGTAGATACCAAAAAATACCCTGAAAGTATGAATATACTCCTGGGGACCCACTTCAATGACAAAATCAATGTCTTGTATTTATATAGCCCCTTTAAGAATACAAAACATCCCAAGGTGCTTCAAAGAAGTGTTATAAAGCAAAATTTGACACAGAGCCACATAGGGCGATATTAGGTCAGATGACCAAAAGTTTGATCAAAGTAGTTGTTTTTAAGGAGTGTCTTAAAGGAGGAAAGTAAGATGGAGTATAGGGAGGGAATGCCAGAGCTTAGGGAAGCTGAAGTTGCGGCCGCCAATGGATCAGCGATTAAAAGCAGGGATGCTCAAGAGGCTAGAATTAGAGGAGTGCAGATATTGCAGAGGGTTGGGGGGCTGGAGGAGATTCAGAGATAGGGAGGGATGAGGCCATGGAGGGATTTGAAAACAAGTATGAGAATTTTAAAATCAAGATGATGCTTAACCGGGAGCCAGTGTAAGTCAGTGAGCAGAGGGGTGATAGGGGAATGGGATAGGATATGGGAAACAGAGTTTTGGGTGACCTCAATTTTACAGAGGGTAGAATGTGGGAGGCCAGCCAGGAGTGTGTTGGAATAGTTATGTCTAGAGGTAACAAAGACATGAATTAAATCTTCAGCGGCAGATAAGCTAAGGCAGGGCGGCATCAGGTGATGTAATGGATGTGAAAATAGGCCATCTTAGTGATGGCGAGGATATGTGGTTGGAAGCTCTTCACAAGGTCAAATATGATGCCAAGTTTGTGAACAGTCTGGTTCAGCCTCAGACAGTTGCCAGGGAGAGGGATGGAGCCACTGGCTATAGGGAATGGAGTTTGTAGTGGGAACTGAAGATAATGGTGTCAGTCTTCCCAATGTTTCATTGAAGGAAATCCCTGCTCATGTTGGATGTCAGACAAGCAGTCTGACAATTTAGAAACTGTGGAGGGATTGAGAGAGGTGATGGTGAGATAGAGCTGGCTGTTGTCAGCATATATGTGGAAACTGATGCTGTGTACAAAGAACAAAGAACAAAGAAAATTACAGCACAGGAACAGGCCCTTCGGCCCTCCAAGCCTGCGCCGATCCAGATCCTCTATCTAAACATGCCGCCTATTTTCTAATGGTCTGTATCTCTTTGCTTCCTGCCCATTCATGTATCTGCCTAGATACATCTTAAGAGACGCTATCGTGCCCGCGTCTACCACCTCCGCTGGCAACGCGTTCCAGGCACCCACCACCCTCTGCGTAAAGAACTTTCCACGCATATCCCCCCTAAACTTTTCCCCTTTCACTTTGAACTCGTGTCCTCTAGTAATTGAATCCCCCACTCTGGGAAAAAGCCTCTTGCTATCCACCCTGTCTATACCTCTCATGATTTTGTACACCTCAATCAGGTCCCCCCTCAACCTCCGTCTTTCTAATGAAAATAATCCTAATCTACTCAACCTCTCTTCATAGCTAACGCCCTCCATACCAGGCAACATCCTGGTGAACCTCCTCTGCACCCTCTCCAAAGCATCCACATCCTTTTGGTAATGTGGCGACCAGAACTGTACGCAGTATTCCAAATGTGGCCGAACCAAAGTCCTATACAACTGTAACATGACCTGCCAACTCTTGTACTCAATACTCCGTCCGATGAAGGAAAGCATACCGTATGCCTTCTTGACCACTCTATTGACCTGCGTTGCCACCTTCAGGGAACAGTGGACCTGAACACCCAAATCTCTCTGTACATCAATTTTCCCCAGGACTTTTCCATTTACTGTATAGTTCACTCTTGAATTGGATCTTCCAAAATGCATCACCTCGCATTTGCCCTGATTGAACTCCATCTGCCATTTCTCTGCCCAACTCTCCAATCTATCTATATTCTGCTGTATTCTCTGACAGTTCCCTTCACTATCTGCTACTCCACCAATCTTAGTGTCGTCTGCAAACTTGCTAATCAGACCACCTATACTTTCCTCCAAATCATTTATGTATATCACAAACAACAGTGGTCCCAGCACGGATCCCTGTGGAACACCAGCAGTGTATTTAGATTATGTCACCAAAGGGGCAGCACGTAGAGCAGGGCTCATATGTGAAGCTGTTGGTATAAGACAGTCAATGCCAATATCACTGTGGCATCTGCCACACTTTAAACACAGTTAGTTGATAGTCGTTTGGTAGTACAGAACTTGAGTTTTGCTGAAAATGGAGTCATGTTGTCAAAGCTTTTCGTCTTACACTCATCAGGACAATCCACAAGAATATCAATGTAAGGGAAAACAACAACTTTATACTATATGAGAAGAGACTGCTGATTGGTTGGCAAGTGAACTCTGATTGGTAGAGGCGTTCCCATGGAGAATGCACCAGTTTACGGTGACTGACAATTAACTGCCAAGCTTTGTTTGAAATTTAAACCAGGCAGCTTGACTCTGATTGGTCAAGACATTGCCCTGAGGAATGAACCAGCGAATAGCTGTCACGTATTTTGTTTAGCTGAAACAGGCGCAATGTTTTTCCATATTCTTTCTGTCTGCAAAGAACAGGGTCCTGTGTATTAATATATGTAGCTTCCAGTACACACACATGCCGCCACACTGCGAACCCTACTTAGTTGTCAGTGTAATTCTTAGCACACTGAGGATTATTCAGCAAATGTTGTCCAATCGCGGAATCACATCTAATGTTGGACACTGTGTTTTGTGTTTTGCAAGCATGGGCCGGTTGGGTACGGCCTGTACCTTGCCTGTTGCAAACAGCAGAAGGGACATGTTGTTTGATACGATCCGCCAGTCTTTGGGATGTACGGCCAATATACCTAGCATCACACTGGCATTGAAATGCATCTATCACATTACTCATTTGTGTGAAAGGCAGGACATCTTTTTGGCTTGACGACAACATTCTGTTAGTGGCGAACACCACACGTGTTGCTACTGCAGCAAAAGCTTCAACAACATGGCTCTATTTTTAGCAATACACAATTAGTTGAAACAAAAATATGAAGGCATTGCCCAGTTCTCCCCTAGTGTCCTGCCCAATATTTATTCCTCACCAACATCAGTTAAAAAAAAGATTATCTTGTCATTTTCACATTTCTGTTTGTGGGAGCTTGCTGTGCACAAATTGGCTGCTGCGTTTCCTAAATTACAACAGTAACTACACTTCAAAAAGTGCTTCATTGGCTGTAATGTGCTTTGGGATGTTCTGAGATCATGAGAGGCACTGTGTAAATGCACATCTTTCTTCCTTTCCTCCCCCAGTCTGTTCCAAGGTGGGTGGTCACCAAGATGGGTCTCAGTTTCCCTGAGCTGCGGGGAGGGGGGATGGTTAGTGGTTGGGAAATTAGTCAGCTTTCCCACTCCAGATCATTACTCTTGCACGTGCACACGGGCATGTATGTATGAACAGAGAGGTGATTGGGCTAAGCAGTGGTTGTCTTAAACTGTTAATGAGCTCAACAAATATTATTGTAGCCGTTTGCACATTTCGAATAGCTACTCTGTAGGTAGCGGTAGGACCACATCCAGATTTTTAACTTTCCAAATTTGGAATTTTCATGAATAATACTTTTTTTTCCAGGGAGGAAAGCAAGAAAATTCTTGCGTAAGATGCGAGACTGTCCGTGATTTATGACTTGTCTTCAGCCGAGAACTGTGATATGACATGAAATCATGGGGCTGCCACATCCCACACATTACTAACAGTCTCCACACAGCCTGGCTTTGGTTCGACAGCTAATTTACAGGCACTGGCTTATATTCTGGTCATTTTGGCTGGCCTCTTGCTCTTATCTTCATTATTAACCTGTCTCTTACATGACTGATGTTCTTCTTTCTTGCTCTAATAAGACCATCTTTCTTAAACATTAATGTTTCATCTCACAAGGCCCTGCCTGCTTTTCTTGACAGAAAGCATCTGTTCTTATTAAAGAATTGAATGTGATGTCCGCTTCCAGCTACAAAGGCAATTTTTTGCATTAGCGGCTACATTAGCTCTCTCCTGTGCTGCAGGCGGCCTGTGTCGGCTAACCTTGTGTCACAGGCATTCTCCAAAGCAACTGCAGGCGTTCCCGTTAAAGTCTTGGCTACTTAAGGCAGTGACTGACTGAGCCATCCAGACCAGGGAGATCTTGCCTTTGGTCATTAGCACACTGCTATTTGTGGGATCTCGGTGTGTGTAAATTTACTGCCCCATTTCCCTACACCACAGTAGTGAATATGCTTCAAAAGTCCTTCCTTGACTGTGAAGCAATTTGGGACATCCTGAGGCGCTATAGAAATGAAAATTCTTGCTTTCTTTTAGAAGAATGTGTTGACGAGAGGACCTCAGCAAGGGCCATTATTAGGAGGCACTGCAGTGAGTGTTAGTGCCCTTGGATTACGGAGGGAGCAAATAAGCTTAGGATCCTTCTCCAGCTTGGTATTCTGCACCTACTGCCAGTACGTTGCATGTAGAGCATAAGAACACATGAAATAGGAGCAGGAGTAGGCCATTCAGCCCCTCGGGCCTGCTCCGTCATTCAATAAGATCATGGCTGATCTGATTATGGCCTTAACTCCACTTTCCTGTCTGTCCCCCATAATGCTTGACTCCGCTGTAGATCAAAAATCTGTCTAACTCAGCCTTGAACATATTACATGACCCAGACTGCACTGCTCTCTGGGGAAGAGAATTTCACAGATTAACAACCCGCTGAGAAAAAAAATTCCTCCTTATCTCCATCTTAAATGGGAGACCCGTTATTTTGAAACTGTGGTCCCTATTTCTAGATTTCCCCATGAGGTAGACCAGAATCTATTTCCTGTCTTAGAGTCGTAGATTCATTTACGGCACAGAAGGAGGCCCCTCGGCCCATCAAATTCATGCCGGCTCCCCATGCAGCAATGTAGTCAGTCCCACACCCAGCTTGATCCCTGTAGCTCTGCAAGTCTATTTCTCTTAGGTGGCCATCCAACTTCCTCTTGATGTCATTGATTGTCTCCACCACCTTGTGGGCAGCGAGATCCAGGTCATTACCACCCGCTGCGTAAAAAAGTGCTTCCTCATATTTCCCCGAATCTTTCACTCTAGAACTTTCAATCTGTGTCCCCTAGTCCTTGTACCATCAGTCCATGGGAACAGATTTTCCTTGTCTAACTTAACTAAGCCTGTCATAATCTTGTGCGTCTCTATCAACTCTCCTCGCAATCTCCTTTGCTCCAGGGAGAAAAACACCAGCTTTTCCAACCATTCCTGGAATGATTCTGGTAAATCTCCTTTGCACCTTCCCAAGGACCCTCACATCCTTCCTGAAGTGTGGTGACCAGAACTGGACGCAGTACTCCAGTTGGGGCCTAACCAGAGCTTTATAAAGGTTCAGCATAACTTCCCTGCTTTTGTACTCATTGCCTCTACTTATTAAGCCCAAGATCCCATAAGCTTTACTAACTACTCTCTCAATAAGTCCTGCCACCTTCTAAGATTGATGTACATGCACCCTCTGTTCCTGCACACTCTTTAGAACTGTGCCATTAAGTATATATTGCTTCTCCCTATCCCTTCTATCAAAATGCATCACCTCACATTTGTCAGTATTAAATTCCACCTGCTACCTCTCTGCCCATTCTGATAGCCTATCTATGTCCTGGTGCCAACAATTCATATCATCCAAGATTGGTGTTGCCAGCAAATTTTGAGATTCTGTCCTGTATTTCAAGATCCAGGTCATTTATATATAGCAAAAAAAGTGCTCCCAACACTTTTGTTCCCTTGGGGAACACCACTGTCTACCATCCTCCAGTGTGAAAAGCAGCCATTTACTATGACTTGCTGTTTTCTGTTCTTAAGCCAATTTTTTTATCCAATTGGACACTGACTTTCCTATTCCATAAGCCTCAATTTTGTTAACCATTTTTTCGAATGGCAGGCAGTGACTAGTGGGGTACCGCAGGGATCGGTGCTAGGACCCCAGCTATTCACAATATACATCAATGATTTAGGTGAGGGAACTAAATGTAATATCTCCAAATTTAGAAATGACACAAAACTGGGTGGGAGGGTGAGTTGTGAGGAGGATGCAGAGAGGCTTCAGGGTGAATTGGACAAGTTGAGTGAGTGGGCTAATACATGGCAGATGCAGTATAATGTGGATAAATGTGTTATCCACTTTGGTAGCAAAAATAGGAAGGCAGATTATCTGAACGGCTATAAACTGAGAGAGGGGAATATGCAGCAAGACCTGGGTGTTCTCGTACACCAGTCACTGAAGGTAAGCATGCAGGTGCAACAGGCAGTAAAAAAGGCAAATGGTATGTTGGCCTTCATAGCGAGAGGATCCGAATACAGAAGCAGGGATTTCTTGCTGCAATTATACAGGGCCTTGGTGAGCCCACACCTGGAATATTGTGTGCAGTTTTGGTCTCCTTATCTGAGGAAGAATCTTCTTGCAATAGAGGGAGGGCAGCGAAGGTTTACCAGACTGATTCCTGGGATGGCGGGACTGACATATGAGGAGAGATTGAGTCGGTTAGGATTATATTCACTGGAGTTCAGAACAGTGAGGGGGGATCTCATAGAAACCTATAAAATTCTCACAGGACTTGACCGGGTAGATGCAGGAAGGATGTTCCCGATGGTGGGAGAGTCCAGAACCAGGGGTCATAGTCTAAGGATATGGGGTAAACCTTTCAGGACTGAGATGAGGAGAAATTTCTTCACCCAGAGAGTGGTGAGCCTGTGGAATTCGCTTCCACAGAAAGCAGTTGAGGCCAAAACATTATATGTTTTCAAAAAGGAGTTAGATATAGCTCTTGGGTCTAAAGGGATCAAAGGATATGGGACGAAAGCGGGAACAGGTTACTGAGTTGGATGATCAGCCATGATCATAATGAATGGCGGAGCAGGCTCAAAGGGCCAAATGGCCTACTCCTGCTCCTATTTTCTACGTTTCTATGTTTAACCAGTCTTTTATGTGGTACCTGATCAAATGGTTTCTTAAAATCCATATGAACAACATCCACCGCATTCCCTTCATCAACCTTCTCTGTTACTTCATCAAAAAATTCAATTAGATTAGTCAAGCATGATCTGCCTTTTACAAATCTATGGTGGCTATCCTTAATTAACTGGAACTTCTCTCAGTGTCCGTTGTTATTTTCTCTGATTCTTGTCTCTGAAACCTTACCCACCACTGATGTTAAACTATCTGGCCTGTAGTTGCTAAGGCTATCCTTACAACCTTTCTTGAACATTTGCCACTCTCCAATGCTCTGGCACCTCCCCCGTATCCAGGGATGATTGGATAATTATGGCAAGCCCTTCCACTATCATCATCCCCATTTCCTTTAGCAACCTGGGGTGCAAGCCATCCGGACCAGGTGAGTTATCTACCCTCAAAATAGCCAGCCTTTTTAGTACCTACCCCCTCTCAATCTTTATCCTATCCATTGCCCCTACTCTCTCTGCTTCTACTGATATTTTGTCAGCCTCCATTTCCTTACTGAACACTGATACAAAGTACTCATTAAGTATATTAGCCTTGCCCTGTGCCTCTAAGCATATATTACCCTCTATGCTCCGAATAGGCCCCACTCCTCCTCTTACTGCTCACTTACTATTTACATGGTGGTAGAAGATCTTTGGGTACCCTTTCATGTTAACTGCCTCTTCACCTCTCCTCTTAACTTATTGTATATGGACTGGTTCTCATTTGATAAGTTCACCTGACAAGCATCATACACTCTCTTTTTTTATTTCATCATCATCATCTCTATCTCCCTCGTCAATCAAGGAGCCCTGTTCTTGGTTTCCCTACCTTTCACCCTTGTTGGAATGTTCCTAGCCTGTACCTGAAGCATCTCTTCCTTAAAGTTAACCCATTGTTCCGATGCAGCTCATCCTACCAGTCTATGATCCAGTCCAACAAAAACATGATCCATTCCACCCTGGCTAAAGCCCTTCTCTTCGTGTTGAAACTAACCCTCTTCCAATCTGGACATTCTACCTTATTTTATTCCTTGCTTTTCTGCATTACTAATCTAATCCAAAGTTTCACTCTTCCTCATAAGATGAATAAACCAAGGCTCATCTGGCTGTTCTGGTGGTCCCGTGTGGATTTTAATAAGATCAGTGTTTTATTTGCAGATGAGAAGTGCCTTGTCCTGGCTAACATTCCTCCCTCAAATAATGCCACAAATGGTCACTCATCGCCTTGTTATATTGCATATACAGAACGACTACTGTGATTAGTCACGTAACAATCATACTGTGCAGAGGGTTTTCAAACATTACAATTTGGTAATGTGATACATACAGGCAAGGAGTATAGTATAATAAGTTATTGATCTTGGCTCCCTCTCTCTGGGAAGGTTGCACAGGCTCCATGCTTTCTGACACAAACAGATACATTATTACAGTGCGAGTTGTTCTACCATTTATTTATGGGATGTGGGTGTTGCTGGCTAGGCCATCATTTATTGCCCATCCCTAATTGCCTTTGAGAAAGTTATGGTGAGCTGCCTTCTCGAACTGCTGCAGTCTTTGGGGTGTTAGGAAGGGAGTTCCAGGATTTTGACCCAGCAACAGTGAAGGAACAGCGATATAGTTCCAAGTCAGGATGGCTTGGAGGGGAAACTTGTAGGTGGTGGCGTTCCCATGCATCTGCTGCCCTTGTCCTTTTAGGTGATAGAGGTCACGGGTTTGGAAGGTGCTGTCGAAGGAGCCTTGGTGAATTG
Source organism: Heterodontus francisci (assembly GCF_036365525.1). Classification (NCBI taxonomy): domain Eukaryota; kingdom Metazoa; phylum Chordata; class Chondrichthyes; order Heterodontiformes; family Heterodontidae; genus Heterodontus; species Heterodontus francisci. The sequence continues at coordinate 212,749,273 of NC_090372.1, read as the reverse complement.
CTGCCATGCATCTGTAGATGGTACACACTGCTACCACTGTGTGTTGGTGGTGGAGGGAGTGAATGTTTAAGGTGGTGGATGGGGTGCCAATCAAGCTGGCTGCTTTGTCCTGGATGGTGTCGAGCTTCTTGTGTTTTGTTGGAGCTGCACCCATCCAGGCAAGTGGAGAGTATTCCATCACACTCCTGACTTATGCCTTGCAGATGGTGGACAAACGTTGGGGAGTCAGGAGGTGAATTACTCACTGCAGAATTCCCAGCCTCTGACCTGCTCTTGTAGACACAGTATTTATGTGGCTGGTCCAGATCAGTTTCTGGTTAATGGTAAGCCCCAGGATGTTGATAGTGGGGGATTCAGCAATCATAATGCCATTGAATGTCAAGGGGAGATGGTTAGATTCTCTCTTGTTTGAGATGGTCATTGCCTGGCACTTGTGTGGCGCAAACGTTACTTGCCATTTCTCATCCCAAGCCTGAATGTTATCCAGGTCTTGTTGCATTTCTACATGGACTGCTTCAGTATCTGAGGAGTCGCGAATGGTGCAATCATCAGTGAACATCCCCACTTCTGACCTTATGATGGAGGGAAGGTCATTGATGAAGCAGCTGAAGATGGTTGGCCCAGAACACTACCCTGAGGAACTCCTGCAGTGATGTCCTGGGGCTGAGTTGATTGACCTCCAATAACCACAACCATCTTCCTTTGTGATGGGTATGACTCCAACCAGTGGAGAGTTTTCCCTTGATTCCCATTGACTCCAGTTTTGCTAGGGCTTCTTGATGGCATACTTGGTCAAATGCTGCCTTAATGTCAAGGGCAGTCACTCTCACCTCACCTCTGGAGTTCACTGTCATGTGCCTTGTGAAGTTGGACTTAGAAAAATCCTGGTGGAGGCAAAGAGTCCAAAAGAGAAAACGAAGATTCAAGGCCAACATTCCCTCAAAAGGACATTTACAAAGATTTCATACACTCAGTGATATCAGACAATTCCTGCAATCAGTACTTCTTGCAGAACTATGTTTTCTCTTGGTCAGTTTTGTGTGTTTTTTCCTCCCACAGTTCAGCCTTTTCTCCACATAAATCTATCTCTTACGTTGAGGTTCTAATGACAGATGCTGCCATGATTTGGTTAGCATAGCCTATGTCTAACATTTAACCCCAAATCACACTGAATTGCCTACTGGAGAACACATTGAATGCCCATCACATTCTGTCCCCGTGCAAGGCTGAAAATATCACCACACTGGATCACTATCTACAGGCTAAGCCTATTCAGGTTTAGTTACAAATAAAATAACATGCAAAAATAGAAACACAGACTAGGTATTATAGACTTGGGCAACTGGTTATAAACAACATCCATACTTCTTACGACTTAAGCCAGCCAGCTTCTTAAAATGACAGTCTCTAGTCGTATATATTGTTATTAATCCTGGACTTTGTAGCACAATTATGTTTTAAAAACTGTAATTTTTTAATGTAGTGTAAGATGGAGTCAGAGAAGTCATGTGACCTCACATCAACTCTGCTTAAGGACAAGACAGGAATTTTGGTTACCAGGACAACAAAGAGCCCAGATTAAAGACCCTTTTGAAAAGCAGAGAATGCAAGGTTATAACACCTGATGGACAATGAGTTTCACTCTCCCAGACTCTCAGATCATAAGCAGGGAGACAGTGGCTCCGAAAATGCAAATTGTAATTGTTAGCACTTGGAAACAAAGGAAGGCCCGGGTGGTTCAGCTGCAGCCAGACTTGTGGGCTCTGCATATGAGAAAAACAAATGGCTATTGATCTTCTGATTCTGGATAAATTTTACAAACCTTGAGAAATCTGTAAGGAAGATTGGAAGAAAATGACCATTGGTGGCACCCTAAAGGGGGAGAGAGAGAGGGAACACCTGCTCTCGGAACTTTGATACAGAGAAAGGTTGCGAAGACGTGAACGTGATTTGAACGTTGAGGTTTGTAGAGAAAGAAAAAACCACCAGGATCACCAGAGATCACCTTATTTGCAGAAGTCCAATTTAAAAATGTTTGGAAGAAGTGAGCAAAGAGGACATTGACTTTGAGTAGATCTGGGAGATCCAACCCATTGCAACTGGGAGGAGTTTGGGACTTTTAGCTGTGAAGGTTTTGCTTCACATATAAAGGTGGTGTGAGGTTTTCAAGTGTTTTAATAAGTGAAGAAAATACTTTTCTCTGTAACCTAGAGTATTAGCTACTTACAAAGTACTGTTTAGTGGGGCGGCACAGTGGCGCAGTGGTTAGCACCGCAGCCTCACAGCTCCAGCGACCCAGGTTCAATTCTGGGTACTGCCTGTGTGGAGTTTGCAAGTTCTCCCTGTGTCTGCGTGGGTTTCCTCCGGGTGCTCCGGTTTCCTCCCACATGCCAAAAGACTTGCAGGTTGATAGGTAAATTGGCCATTATAAATTGCCCCTAGTATAGGTAGGTGGTAGGGAAATATAGGGACTGGTGGGGATGTGGTAGGAATATGGGATTAGTATAAATGGGTGGTTGATGGTCGGCACAGACTCGGTGGGCCGAAGGGCCTGTTTCAGTGCTGTATCTCTAACTAAATTAATGGTGATTTTTTTTTGCTTAGTTGCATTAGAAGTCTTAAAATTTGTTGGGTAATTTTTAAATTGTCTGTGGAATTCGTATCTCATGTTTTAATGTTAACTGTTTCACTGAGGTCATAACAATACGTAAAGTTCATGTTCTTACTGAAGTTCTATCCACCACCACACATCCCAGCCCTCATCCCATGGTAGAGATGTATAGAATGGTTACATTATTTGGCAGATATTCATTGGATCTTTATGATGTAGAAGGTAGCATAGTGGTAATGTTACTGGACTAGTAATCCAGAGGATTAATGCTCTGGAGACACGAGTTCAAAATCCCACCATGGCAGCTGGGGGAATTTAAATTCAATTAATTAATAAATCTGGAATAAAACGCTAGTCTCATTAACAATGATCACGAAACTGCCAGATTGTTGTAACAACCCATCTAGTTCACTAAAGTCCTTCAGAGGAGGAAATCTAACATCCTTATCTGGTTTGGTCTACACCTAACTCTTAACTGCCCCCTGAAATGGCCTAGCAAGCCACTCAGTTCGATCAAACCGCTACAGAAAAAAGCACTGTGGGTGGACCTACACCACATGGACTACAGTGGTTCACCATCGTCTCAAGGGCAATAGGGAATGGCCAATTAATACTGGCCTTTTAGCAATGCTCACACCTCAAGAATGAATATAAGAACAGTGGAGGCAGTCTTTTTGAAGATTGTCTTTTACAAGCAGGATACAAGGAAACTTAACATCATAGTGAGAAATGGGTTAATGGCCAAGGAATCATGTCGTCTCTCAATGGTGGTCACACCTTCTCATCAAGCCTGGTTTGCATGCCAATATCAGTTGGAAGATACATTTTCAGATAATTATTACAAAGATAACAAAAGTAGCACTGCAGACAATTCCTTGGAAAGAAAACTGGCTATATTTTCATCAGCCAGACAACAACACAAATGCATTTTGGACTGACCAGATTGAATGAGTTGATAATGAGTTAATGAATGAATTGCAATGCAGCCAGCCACGTAAGTTTCTCCTCCACACATTAGCTTTGTCACAAATGATGAATGCACGATCTAAGGTTTTGCCAGAATTGAGGGGTAAGGTTGGGGTGGAATCAGGATATGTTGTGCAAGTGGGAAAATGCAGTCTTGATAAGAGCAGACAAAAGAAAGACTTGCAATTATAAACGTCCCAAAGTATTTTACAGCCATTGAATGGCCCCTGCTGTAATGCAGGAAACGCATCACCCAAAATGGGCAGCACAGTGGTGCAGTGGTTAGCACTGCAACCTCACAGCTCCAGCGACCCGGGTTCAATTCTGGGTACTGCCTGTATGGAGTTTGCAAGTTCTCCCTGTGTCTGTGTGGGTTTTCGCCGGGTGCTCCGGTTTCCTCCCACAGCCAAAGACTTGCAGGTGATAGGTAAATTGGCCATTATAAATTGCCCCTAGTGTAGGTAGGGAATATGGGATTACTGTAGGGTTAGTATAAATGGGTGGTTGTTGGTCGGCACAGACCCGGTGGGCTGAAGGGCCTGTTTCAGTGCTGTATCTCTAAATTAAAAATTAAAAGAAGGCACCTCTAACAGTGCAGCACTGCCTACATTTTGTGCTCAAGACTCTAGAGTGGCAGCTGAACCCACAGCCTTTTTAGTGAAGTGTATTCACTGTTGTAATGTACGAAGCAGCGGCTAATTTGTGCACAGCAAGCTCCCACAAACAGCAATGCAATAATGGCCATATAATCTGTTTTAGTGATACTGGTTGAGGAATAAACGTTGGCCAGGACACTGGGGAGAACTTCTCTGTTCTTCTTTAAATAATGCTGTGGAATCTTTTATGTCTACCTGGGACGGCAGATGGAGTTTCAGTTTATCATCTCATCTGAAGAACAGCACATCCAACAGTGCAGCACTCCCTCAGTACTGCACTGGGAGGTGTCAGCCTGGATTATGTACTCAAGTCTCTGAAGTGGGAACTCATGACCATCTGACTCAGAGGCGACAGTGATACCCACTGTGCCATGACTGACACATGACATGAAGAAAGCTAAACTATTGGCAAGCAGTGCTGTGAGGGTCCGCACCTCCTGACTCAGCCTGAAGTGACAGCAGGAGAAGCTTATCGAGTCAAACTGGATGTAAGTAGCCGCTGGCGGGAGTCAGAGAGGATGGCTTCAGTTCTGCTGACATTAAGCTGGAGGAACTTTTTGACTCAAACAGGCCTTGATGTTGCAGAGGGTCAACAGCCTTTGGATTGGTGGAGGACACAGTGGAGCCACAGCAATAACTGTCTTCAACTTTGCATTATTTAAACTTACGCAGAAGAAATATCATGGTGGTGCAGTAGTTATAACAGAGTGAGATATACTGTGTGACTAACTATAACTGACACTGGAGTACTAATTGCCGGTCCCGGCTTCACTGTATAAAATCTAGTGCACCATCAGCCCTCTAATGATCTTTTTGATTAGTTAATGGGCATAATATCAGGTAAGTGATCCCTTTAGGTGCCGGAACATGGAAGTCTAATTGTGTGTTACTATCCAAGTTACTATGTCAAGAAATGCAAACTGCATGTGACAAAGGAAATCTACGAGCTACATACAAAGGAATCAAGAGGGCGCTTGGCCCTGCCATCACCAAAGTTGCTCTCATAAAGTCGGCAGATGATGAAGTACTCACCGACAGAGGAAACAGATGTCCCACTGGGCTGAACACTACTGTGAACTGTACCCCTGAGAGTCAGACGTCTCCTAGTCTGCGTTCAACACACTCCCGCAACTTCCTGTCATGGATGAGTTAGATGAAGAACCCTCATCACTGGAGATCGAGAAGGCCATTGACTGCCTAGTGAACAGAAGGGCACCCAACAAGGACAGAATCCCAGCCAAACTGCTCAAGCACAGAAAGTTCTGTCTACTGCCACGCCTTTATGACCTTCTCCTTCTCTGCTGGAAAGTAGGCTCTGTTCCACAGGAGATGTGAGATGCCAAAATCATCACACTATACAAAAACAAAGGCGAAAGAGGAGACTGCAACAACTGCAGGTGCATCTCACTCCTTAGCGTCACGGGGAAGGCCCTTTGCTAGGGTGATACTTAAAAGACTCCATTTACTTGCAGTCTGAGTGTACCCGGAAGCGCAGAGCGGTTTCCATGCCGGCAGATCTACTGTTGATATGATCTTCTCCATACGCCAGCTACAAGAGAAGTGTAGGGAACAGAGTATACTCATTTATCTTATTTTCATAGATCTCACTAAGATATTCGACACTGTCAGCAGAGCAGGGCTCTACAAGATTTTGAGAAAAATTGGCTGTCCACCGAAGCTCTTCAGTCTTTTTTTAATTCATTCATGGGATGTGGGCGTCGCTGGCTAGGCCAGCATTTATTGCCCATCCCTAATTGCACTTGAGAACTTGGTGGTGAGCTGCCTTCTTGAACTGCTGCAGTCCATGTGGGGTAAGTACACCCACAGTGCTGTTAGGAAGGGAGTTCCAGGATTTTGACACAGTGACAGTGAAGAAGCGGCGATATAGTTCTGTTATATATGTATATACTGTTATACTATCTGTAAAGTGTTAGGAACTAATTAGCTCAGAACTAGTTGTTATGTGTAAGTGTTCCAGTAGGGGGCCACATTTATGGCTGCACTGGGGAGTCATGTTATGTGTAACACAAGAATCAGTTGAACCGGGTTCCATAGCACAGAGCATGGTGCTGTAATAAACCAGACTGACTTCAGCCTTTCCCAAGATTAAAGTGTGATGCTTTCCAACATCTGGGAACCAGAAACAACATAAAGATGAAACAAGTTCCAAGTCAGGATGGTGTATGGCTTGGAGGGGAACTTGCAAGTGGTGGTGCTCCCATGCAACTGCTGCCCTCATCCTTCTAGGTGGTAGAGGTCGCGGATTTGAAAGGTGCTGTTTAAGGAGCCTTGGTGAGTTGCTGCAGTACATCTTGTAGATGGCACACACTGCTGCCACTGTGCATCGATGGTAAATAGGTGAATGTTTGTGGATGGGGTGTCAATCAAGCTGGCTGCTTTGTCCTGGATGGTGTCGAGCTTCTTGTGTGTTGTTGGAGCTACACCCATCCAGGCAAGTGGGAAATATTCCATCACACACCTGACTTGTGCCTTATAGATGGTGGGCAGGCTTTGGGGGTGAGTTACTCACTGCAGGATTCCTAGCCTCTGACCTGCTCTTTTAGCCACAGTATTTATATGGCTACTCCAGTTCAGTTTCTGGTCAATGGTAACCCCCAGGATGTTGATAGTGGAGGATTCAGTGATTGCAATGCGATTAAATGTCAAGGGGAGGTGGTTAGATTCTCTCTGATAATAAAAGTAAAATACTGCAGATGCTGGAAATCTGAAATAAAAACAAAAAGAGCTGGAAATATTCCGCAGGTCAGGCAGCATCTATGGAGTTAGAAGCAGAGTTAACATTTCAGGTCAGTGACCTTTCATCAGATTCTCTCTTGTTGGAGATGGTCATTGCCTGGCACTTGTCTGGCACAAATTTTACTTGACACTTATCAGCCCAAGCCTAGATATTATCCAGGTCTTGCTGCATTTCTACATGGACTGCTTCAGTATCTGAGGAGTCACGAATGGTGCTGAACATTGTGCACTCAGCAGCAAACATCCCCACTTCTGACCTTATTGATTGAAGGAAGGTCATTGGTGAAGCAGCAGAAGATGGTTGGGCCCAGGACACTACCCTGAGGAACTCCTGCAGTGATGTCCTAGAGCTGAGATGACTGACCTCCAACAACCACAACCACCTTCCTTTGCACTAAATACGACTCCAACCAGTGGAGAGTTTTTCCCCTGATTCCCATTGACTCCAGTTTTGCTAGGGCTCCTTGATGCCATACTAGGTCAAATTCTGCGTTGATGTCAAGGGCAGTCACTCTCACCTCACCTCTTGAGTTCAGCTGTTTTGTCCATGTTTGAATCAAGGCTGTAATGAGGCCAGGCTGAGTGGCCCTGGCGGAACACAAACTGAGCATCACTGAGCAGGTTATTGCTAAGCAAATGCCGCTTGATAACACTGTCGACGACACCTTCCATCACTTTACTGATGATTGAGAGTAGACTGATTGGGTGGTAATTGGCCATGTTGAATTTGTCCTGTTTTTTTGTGTACAGGACATACCTGGGCAATTTTCCACATTGCCGGGTAGATGCCACTGTTGTGGTTGTACCGTAACAGCTTAGCTAGGGGCATGGCTAGTTCTGGAGAACATTTTTTTTCAGTACTATTGCTGGAATGTTTTCAGGGCCCATAGCCTTTGCAGTATCCAGTGCCTTCAGTCATTTCACAGTATCACGCAGAGTGAATCGAATTGGCTGAAGACCATCTGTGATGCTGGGGACTTCAGGAGGAGGCCAAGATGGATCATCCAGTCAGCACTTCTGGCTGAAGATTGTTGCAAATGCTTCAGCCTTATCTTTTGTAGTGATGTGCTGGGCTCCCCCATTATTGAGGATGGGGACATTTGTGCAGCCACCTCCTCCTTTCCATTGTTCAATTGTCCACCACCATTCACAACTGAATGTGGCAGGACTGCAGAGCTTGGATCTGATCCAAGTTATGGGATCATTTAACTCGGTTTATCACATTCTACTTACGCTGGTTGGCATGTAAGCAGCTTCATCAGGTTGACACCTCATTTTGAGGTATGCCTGGTGCTGCTCCTGGCATGCCCTCCTGCACTCTTCATTGAACCAGGGTTGATCTCCTGGCTTGATGGTAATGGTAGAGTGGGGGATATGCCGGGCCATGAGGTTGCAGATTGTGGTTGAATACAATTCTGCTGCTGCTGATGGCCCACAGCACCTCATGGATTCCCAAGTTTTGCTAGATCTGTTCTAAATCTATCCCATTTTGCACAGTGGTAGTGGCACACAACACGATGGAGGGTATCCTCAATGTGAAGATGGGACTTTGTCTCCACAAGGACTGTGCAGTGGTCACTCCTACCAATACTGTCATGGACAGATGCATCTGTAGCAGGCAGATTGGTGAGGACGAGGTCACGTATGTTTTCCCCTCTTGTTGGTTCCCTCACTACCTGCCGCAGACCCAGTCTAGAAGCTATGTCCTTTAGTACTCGGCCAGCTCAGTCAGTAGTGGTGCTATCGAGCCACTCTTCGTGATAGACATTGAAGTCCCCCACCCAGAGTATGTTCTGTGCCCTTGCCACCCTCAGTGCTTCCTCCAAGTGGTGTTCAACATGGAAGAGTACTGAGTCATCAGCTGAGGGAGGAGTGCGGTAGGTGGTAATCAGTAGGAGGTTACCTTGCCCATGTTTGACCTGATGCCATGAGACTTCATGGGGTCCCGAGTCGATGTTAAGGACTCCCAGGGTATCTCCCTCCCTACTGTGTACCACTGTGCCACCACCTCTGGTGCGTCTGTACTGCCGGTGGGACAGGACATACCCGGGGATGGTCTCATCTGCTCCTTCCATGACAACATGCACTGCATTGTACAGTTTGATGGCGTCACTTCCAACAGTTTCGGAGTGAAGAATGGAGTGAAATAGGGTTGTGTCCTAGCCTTGTGTTGGCATCTTCTTCTCCATACTTCTGACCTTCACTTTCTCTGCAGATATGGAAGGAGTCTACTTGCACAGTAGGTCAGACAGCAAGCTCTAATAATCTATCAAGGCTGAAAGCGAAGACAACATCTCATTACGTCCTGATCAGAGAACTCCTTTACACAGATGATGCTGCCCTAGTTGCTCACATGGAAACTCAGCTACAAGAACTCATAGACAATCTCTCTCGTGCTTGTAACTTGTTTTCCTAAAGTATAAGCATCAAGAAAACTATGGTCATGGGACAAGTTGTTGCATCTCCGTCCCTGATCACACTAAATAACACCCCACTGGAACTGGTTAGTACATTCAGCTATCATGGGCCCACAGTGACAGACAATCTGTCCCTTGATGCAGAGGATGATACATGTGTAGGGAAAGCAGCTCACACCTTTGCCGACTTGCAAATCTGATCATTTATAAGGCCTGTGTTCTCAGCACGTTGCTGTATGGCTGTGAAACATGGACGACTTACAGCTACCAGAAAAAGAAGCTCAATAATTTCCATCTTCACTGTCTGCTGCACATTATGGGTATATCCTGGCAGGACAAAATCACAAATGTACAGTCCTCTCAAAGGCAGAGCTCCCAAGTATGTTGGCACCAATCAAACAGAGGCGGCTTCGGTGGATTGGACACGTTTGCAGGATGGAAGAAAGTCACATACCAAAGGAACCTCTGTATGGTGAGGTAGCTGGGGCCAGACAACCAGTGGGGTGCCCAAAGCTCCGCTTTGAGGATGTTTGCAAGCGTGACATGAAGGCCCTAAATGTCGACTATCGCACCTGGGAGACACTAGCTGGTGAAAGAGGGAAATGGCGCCACATCCTGTGGACTGGTGTTCATTACCAAAATGACCAGTGACTACAGCAGCTTGACAACAGGCACCAACGTCAAAAACAACAACTCTGTGTCACTTGGCAGCTTCATGTGCAGCACTTTTGGCAGAACCTGCCTCTCTCAAGGATTGGCCTTCACAGCCATCAACACGGGTGAACCAAGAGAAGATGGATTGTTTGCTGTATGTTCATTATCTTTCATAGATGGAAGGATGCCAACCATCCAAGACCCACCAAAAGAAAAGTTTTGTTAGATGACTGTTACCTTTATCTTTATCCTCTCACCTCTGAAGGCACTGATTTGAGCTTCTGCAAACATAAGTAACATCCTGGTAACTTGTTTAACTAACCACATTTCACAAGTGTGCCTTTGGAATGAATTAGGGCAGGTTATTGAACTGGCAGAGGCATTACAATGGGGCCTCGTGCTGATTTCAATACTCAATATATAAATACTTTCTAGCAGCAATTCCTGCACTCCTCTAATGCTGACCTCTTGTGCATCCCCCATGCCTTTTGTGGCCGTAACTTCAGCTGCTTGGGCCCTCAGCTCTTAAATTCCCTCCCTAAACTTCTCCACCTCTCTCTCTTTCTTTATGACTCTCCTTAAAATCTACTTCTGACCAAGCTTTTTGTCACTTGTCCTAATATCTCTTTATGTGGCTTGGAGTCAGATTTTGTCTGATGAAACTCCTGTGAAGTGCTTTGAGACATTTTACGATGTTAGAGGTGCTACAAAAATGCAAGTTATTATTGTTGATAGTAATCAGCAGCAGGTGTATTTTTCTCCTTCTTAGTTTAGGTGTCCTATAGAACCCTGACTACTTCCCTGGTTAAGAACAGTAACACTTACTCAGCACAGTAGCTCAGTTTTTCACTGGGCACTTTGGAATAGAGTTTCTGCAAAGGGGATTCTCCCAATCGTCCGACTTTGCTAGAACTGCTGAGCAAATGGCCAGATACTCTGTTATTCACTCCAGGGGTTTCCGCTGACCTTCCGTAGTTACAGCAAACGATCCGGAGAGCCCTCTCCCCACATCCACAGAAACTACCTATATATTTCAAACTGAGCCATTGCAGGAGACCTGAACTGGGCACTGCCAATGCACAAAGCTCATCAGAGTCACTCAGTTTTTCTAGTGACTGGAGGCTTCTGAGCTGTGGATCAGTTGGTAGCATTTTCTTCTCTGAGCCAAAAGGTCATGGGTTCAAGTCCAGCTCCAGTGCGTTCAGCACATGAACTAATCTAGCACTGCACTGCAGTACTGAGGGAGTACTGCATTGTCAAAGGTGCTGTCTTTCAGTTGAGATGTTAGCCTGAGGCCCTGTGTGCCCTCTGAGGTGAACATAAAAGATCACTTGGCACTATTTAGAAAAAGGCTTTCCCCAAAGAGTATAGAAAGTGCAGAGGGGTACCTAAAAAAGTAATTAGGAGAGCGAAGAGGGGACATGAAAAAATGTTGGTGGTCAATATAAAGGAAAATCTTAAGATGTTTTATCAGTATATTAAGGGCAAGAGGATAACCAGGGAAAGAGTAGGGCCCATTAGGGACCAAAGTGGCAATCTCTGTGTGGAGCTGGAGGACGTAAGTGAGGTTTTAAATGATTACTTTTCATCTGTTTTCACTGTGGAGAACGACAATGTAGGTGTAGAGATCGGGGAGGGGGATTGCGATATATTTGAACATATTAACGTTGAAAGGGAGGAAGTATTAGTTGTTTTGGCGGACTTAAAAGTGGATAAATCCCCAGATCCAGACGAGATGTATCCCAGGATGTTGTGTGAGGCAAGGGAGGTGATAGCAGGGGCTCTGACACAAATTTTCAGATCCTCTCTGGCCATGGAAGAGATGCCAGAGGACTGGAGGACAGCGAATGTGGTACCATTATTCAAGAAGGGTAGCAGGGATAGACCAGGTAATTACAGGCCGGTGAGTCTAACATCAGTGGTTGGGAAACTATTGGAAAAAATTCTGAGGGACAGGATATATCTCCACTTGGAGAGGCAGGGAATAATCAGGGATAGTCAGCATGGCTTTGTCAGGCGGAGATCGTGTCTAACTAACTTGATTGAATTTTTCGAGGAGGAGATGTGCAGATAAGGGTAAAGCAGTTGATGTAGTCTACATGGACTTCAGTAAGGCTTTTGATAAGGTCCCACATGGGAGATTGGTTAAGAAGGTAAGAGCCCATGGGATCCAGGCAATTTGGCAAATTGGATCCAAAATTGGCTTAGTGGCAGGAAACAGAGGGTAAAGGTCGAAGGTTCTTTTTGTGAGTGGAAGCCTGTGACCTGTGGTGTACCACAGGTATCGGTGCTGGGATCCTTGCTGTTTATAGTGTACATTAATGATTTAGACGTGAATATAGGAGGTATGATAAGTAGGTTTGCAGATGACACGAAAATTGGTGGTGTCGTAGTGAGGAGGAAAGCACTTAGATTACAGGATGATATAGATGGGCTGGTAAGATGGGTGGAGCTGTGGTAAATGGAATTTAATCCTGAGAAGTGTGAGGTGATGCATTTTGGGAGGACTAACAAGGCAAGGGAATATACAATGGATGGTAGGACCCTAGGAAGTACAGAGGGTCAGAGGGACTTTGGTGTACTTGTCCATAGATCACTGAAGGCAGCAACACAGGTAGATAAGGTGGTTAGGAAGGCATATGGGATACTTGCCTTTATTAGCCAAGGCATAGAATATAAGAGCAGGGAGGTTATGATGGAGCTATATAAAACGCTAGTTAGGCCACAGCTGGAGTACTGTGTACAGTTCTGGTCACCACACTATAGGAAGGATGTGATTGCACTGGGGAGAGTGCAGAGGAGATTCACCAGGATATTGCCTGGGCTGGAGCATTTCAGATATGAAGAGCGACTGAAAAGGCTAGGGTTGTTTTCCTTAGAACAGAGAAGGATGAGGGTGGACATGATTGAGGTGTACAAAATTGTGAGGGGCATTGATAGGTTAGATAGGAAGAAACTTTTTCCCTTAGCGGAGGGGTCAATAACCAGGGGGCATAGATTTAAGGTAAGGGGCAGGAGGTTTAGAGGGGATTTGAGGAAAACTTTTTCACCCAGAGGTTGGTTGGAATCTAGAACGCACTGCCTGAAGAGGTGGTAGAGGCAGGAACCCTCAAAACATTTAAGAAGTATTTAGATGAGCACTTGAAATGCCTAAACATACAAGGCTACGGGCCAAGTGCTGAAAAATGGGACTAGAATAGTTAGGTGCTTGATGGCCGGCACAGACACGATGGGCCAAAAGGCCTGTTTCTGTGCTGTATAACTCTATGACTCTAATGTCCTGGGCAAATATTTATCTCTCAACTAACATCACTAAATAAACATTATCTGGATATTATCATATTGCAGTTTCTGGGACTTTGCTGTGCACAAATTAGCTGCTGCATTTTACAATAGCAACGACACTTCAAAAAGTACTTCATTGGCTGTAACGCATTTTAGGACATCCTGAGGTCCTGAAAGATGCAATATAAATGCAAGTCTTTTTTCTTTGTCAGGAAGTATTGGTATTGTAATTAAATAATTAGTAATAGCATAGACAGAAACGTAGATATAACTACCATATGCTAATCAGATGCATGGTGGTGGTATGTGAAAGCCAAATGGGCAAAGCACATAAATAATTAATGTTTTTGAGAAAAGCTTGTTATGAATATATTTATTAGAGAGTGTATGTGTGTGTATATATAGCGCAGCCCCATCATCATTGCTGAACTGTTGGATGAGAATTAAGTGGTCTGATAGGGAGTGCTCTGTAAAACAAAATAGCACAAATGTTGGAAATCTAAAGTAATGACAGTGTTAGCTGGTCGATCAATAGCTGAACAGAAATGGTGGGTTAATGGGATTGATTGTTCCCTGCCATGACTGGCAGGGTCCACTGATCGGGACACTGCAGGTTGGGCAGCCCTTGAGTTGATGTAAATGAATAGCCTGCAGTTTCCCAACCTGCACCCTGCGAGCGCCTATTGGGGGGAATCATCCCTCGCCATTCAGAGTGAACGCTTCATCAGAACAGTACACCAGGGCAGTGTGCATTGTGTAGGAGTGGGTGTCACCATGCCATTACTGCTCAGGCTGTGGGCTTTGGGAGATGCTGCTTGCCCCTCTATCAGGCATGCAATGACAGTGTCTGCACACAAATATAAATACCTCAAGTACTGAATCTTCATCAGTGGGAGTACCAAGTTGAAGTTGAGCTGGGGATGGTACTCTTGTTCACTTAGGTCACTGGTCACACCTGCCTTGCTAGCTGTCGTATTAGGAATACTGCATGCTGCAAAATGTACAATAGATTTCTTTTAGGAACAGATTACAAGCTACAAGGCTGAAATATGCACATTTACCGACGTGTACGTTATGACTTTATATAAGATCGAAGCACCAGGCTGCCATCCCAACATTGTAACCCCACTGTTCAGGGAAGGAGAGAGAGAGAAAACAGGGAACTATAAGCCAGTTGGTGTGACATCAGTAGTAGGGAAAATGCTGGAATCTATTATTAAGGATGTGTAACAGGGCACTTGAAGGGATAGCGAGAGACAATATATTGTAAAGATAAGCCAGGGAACTACAGACCAGTGAGTCTCACGTCAGTGGTAGAGAAACTATTGGAGAAAATTCTGAAGGAGAGAAGCTATCACCACTTGGAGAGGCAAAATTTGATTCGGAATAGTCAGCATGGCTTTGTCAGAGGGAGGTCATGCCTAACAAATTTGATTGAATTTTTTGAGCATGTTACCAGGTGTGTAGATGAGGGTAGTGCAGTTGGTGTAGTTTACATGGATTTCAGCAAAGCCTTTGACAAGGTCCCACATGGGAAACTTATCAAGAAAGCAAATGCACATGGGATACAAGGTAACTTGATAAGATGGATTCAAAATTGACTTAGCTGTAGGAGACAGAGAGTTGATGACAGATGGCTGTTTTAGTGACTGGAAGCCAGTGTCCAGTGGCGTACCACAGGGATCTGTGCTGGGTCCCCTATTGTTTGTCATTTATCTAAATGACATAGATGACTATGTGGGTGGTAGGATCAGTAAGTTCGCGGATGACACAAAGATTGTCCGAGTGGTTAACAGTGAGGTGGAGTGTCTTAGGATGGTCAAATGGGCAGAAAGGTGGCAGATGGAATTTAACGCTGAAAAGTGTATGGTGTGGTCAACTGTGTGAAAGGCTGCAGAGAGGCCGAGAAGGACGAGGAGGGAAAGATTACCTTTGTCACAGCCACATCAGATGTCATTTGTGACTTTGATAAGAGCTGTTTCGGTACTGTGGCAGGTACTGATTGGTGGGATTCAAATATGGAGGTCTGAGAAAGATGTGCACGGATATGGGAGGCCACAATATGTTCAAGGAGTTTGGAAAGGAAAGGGAGGTTGGAGATAGGATGGCAGTTTGCAAGGACGGTGGATCAAGTGTTGGCTTTTGAGGAGAGGGGTGATGACAACAGGAAAGAGGGACAACAGCCAAAGAGAAAGAACCATTAACAATATCGGCTAACATTAACAGATTCCCTAATTTATCTTTAACTAAAAATTAAAGTTTTTATGTACAATCAAAATTTCATAACAAATTAAATCAAAGAGCTTCATATTCTGTACAAACCATTATGTTGCACAATGCTGCTCCTCTAGGACCCTGAACAATTTCTTTGTACATGCACTTCATCAGGAAATTGATGACTTGCATCCACCCATTTAATTTTAGAGATTTCTTTTCTCGCCATCATTCGTTTCAAGCCAGCAAGGTCAATCTTAAACCTTTTCTCACACACTTTTCGTACAGCGTACATTATCCCACAATGAATGATTATCTACATAACATTCAATGGGTATATGATCTTCAGTGATTCATTCTACAGAATCCCACTTAAATATTTTGGAAAATAGAATCCATATTCACTGCCTCCACAAGAGCCAGTGTTTGAGCAGCCAAAATACTTATAACAGCCCTTTTTATTTTCTTTGTTTCCCAAGCTGAACGTTTCCCATAAATATTATGAAACTAGCTGCACTAGAATACCCATCAGGAAGATTAGCGTGTGAAGCATCATCAAAAATGACTAGTTTTATGTATTTGGGTCACCTACGAATGGGAACTTAAATATGCATTTCTCATGAATTAAATAAAATATTTTGTCCTTAAAACATTCTTGACTTTAGAGTATTTCATTGTAGTACTTAACTCCAACATTTCAAAACTAGCATCTGGTCTAGTCTGAGTGCCCAACCAGTTCAACTGACTAATAAAGCTTTGCAATTGCTTGGTCCCTTCTCTAGATATAACATCATCTTTCTGTGAGGACCTAATATGGGAATGGGAGTAACACACTCTAAATAGGATTGTCGATTTAAAGTTATTCTAGATATACTCTGCATAATATCGAAACCAATATATTTAAAAGCCCCACAAGCCTGATTCCCAATTTTAAATTCTACTCTTCATTCATTTCATTTAGGCTGTGTTCATCCACTGTAGGATATAGCTCTTGTCATGCCTTATTCATTCATCTCTATCCCTTACTGTTCTGGAACATGTGGTTCCAAGATATGATATTATGTCATCTCTCCATCTTCTTCTCAGTCTCCCCCTTTTCTTCCTGTTCATGGCTGCCACTCCATTAGCCTTTTCGTCCATCTGTTATGATTTCTTCCCGCAACATACCCATCCTATCTCCATTTGGCTTCTTTTATCTTCTGAATGATGTCCTTAATTCCAGTTTTCTGGCGTATTTCATTGCATCTGATTTTATCACAAATGGAAATGTGTAAAAATTTGCCTTTGCATTGCTCTCTGAGCTGTATACTGTTTTTGCTCTGTATATTTTCTAGTTGTCCATGATTCTGCCCCATATGTCATAGTCGGTAGCACACATTGATCATACACCCTCTCCCTAATGCCAGTGGTATTTTCTTATCACACAGAATATCTCTGTATCTCCCAAAGCAACTCCATCCTGCATTAATCCTACTCAGTACCTCTTCATTTGTACAATTCTCCATCTTTAATGTTTGGCCCAGATATTTCATTCATTCACTTTTTCAATTTCTTGGTCTTCAATTTGTATAATATTTTCTGTCTTAAAGTTCATCATATACTTTGATTTTCCTTTGTGCATTTTCAGTCCAATATTTTTACTCTCTTTATTTAAGTTATTGAGTTGTACTTTCAAGTCTTTAACAGGTTAAGTAATTTGTGTGACATCATCTGCAAAGCGTAAGTCTGAAGGTTTTTCTCCATCAATATTTAATCCTCTCCCCTCTAAGGGTATCTTCTTGAAAATGTCTTTCATTACTGTGGTGAATATTTTTGGTGAGATTGTATCCCCTGGTCTCACTCCTCTTTCAATATTTATCAACTGTGTTAAGTCTTTGTCGGTGTATTCTGGCCATTGCATCTGTGTAAATGTCCTCTATGATCTTCACGTATCCCTCATTTATTCCTATTTTCCTTAAAGCTATTAATAAATCTGTGTTCCACTGAATTGAATGCCTTCTCATAGTCAATAAATTCAACGCACAGGTTCAGCTGCTATTTGCTAGCCTTCTCAATGAGTTGGTTCATTATATGTAGATGGTCTGTTGTAGAATATCGTTCCCTAAACCTCAACTGTTCTCTTGGTTGGTGTTTGTCTAATGTTGTCTTTATCCTATTTTGAATAATTCTAGTTCGAATTTAGCACAAATGAGGTAATAGACTGATGGGCAGTAGTTCTTAATATCTGCTCTGTCTCCTTTTTTATGAAGAAGAATAATTTTTACTTCTCTCCAACTTTGTTCCTTGAATATTTGGTTAGAGAGTCTAGTGAGCAGTGTGATTGTCTCATTACCTTTCTCCTTGAGTATATCACTTGTTAGTTCATCCTCCCCTGGGGTCCTGTTTCTTTTCATGTGTTTCAATGCATTTTCAACTTCTGCCTCGGTAACACGTGTTTGATGAAACTATTGTTTCTTTATCTTCAGATCCTTCTGCTTTAGAACTGTATAAGTCCTGGTAGAATGCTGAACATACCTTAAACACCTCTCCCCTATTTGATGTAAGGTTGCTATCTACTTTTCTTAATTGTTGAATTCTTGTTTTTGTCCTGTTTCTTTTAAAGATTTCTTTAGGCCCTCTTCCTGTTTCTAATATTGTTTTACTTTGCTCCTCTTTTCTTATCCTGTTCCTTTGGCGTCACTTTTTCCCAGTTATTTTAACTGCTTCAGCATTTTCAATTTTCTCAGAGACTGTTTTGTGTGGTTTTCTCCTGAGTACCTTATGTCTTGCATCAAAAGCATCGATTCATTTGTCCTCGTTGTTTTTTTGACTGGTTGTCTTGTTTGGTGGTGCAACTTTTGCAGCTACTTCCATTATTGTAGTGACTTTGTTACATTTTGTGTCAAGGTCCATCTCTTCGACTTCTAGACCACCAAATCTATTTTTGAGTCTGAGTTGGAATTCTTCCCTCTGTTCTCTAAGCTTGAAGAGATTTACTAACTTCTTTTTCTTGCTGTTGATAAATTTCAGCTCTGGCTAGTTTTTTACTGATGCTCAGCATTGCTCTTATTATCCTGTGACCATTGGCAATATCCACTTTGATGATGACTTCACTGTTTTCCACTATTCCCCTTTGACTGCTCAGTATAAAATCGATTTGATTCTTGAAAGTTCCATTTGGATTCTCCCATGTCCAATATTGGTTTTTGTTTCTTTTAAAATATGTGTCCATGCTGAGCTGTAAATGCAATCAGCATTTCTCCCCTTTTACTTCTTTAT
Organism: Heterodontus francisci; assembly: GCF_036365525.1. NCBI lineage: Eukaryota > Metazoa > Chordata > Chondrichthyes > Heterodontiformes > Heterodontidae > Heterodontus > Heterodontus francisci. Next base: position 212,730,455 of record NC_090372.1, on the reverse strand, counting down.
CCAACTCCAAATTTTCCTATAGCTGATTCTTCTCCGGATTTGGATTTTCCTATCTTAGCATTGACATCTCCCATGACAATAGGGTACTTTGATTTCTGTTCTTCTATTGCCTTTGTAACATCTTCATAGAATTGCTCAACTTCCTCCGCTGTGTGATCATTGCTTGTTGCATATACTTGGACTATACACAACTCCTCCTTCCCTGCCAGCTGTATTTGAAGTGAGATAACTCTATCTGAGTAACTATTGACTTATTTAGCATAATCTGTCATCTTGGAGTGCATGAGGAATCCAATTCCTCTTTCTTCTTTGTTGCCTTCTGTTTTTCCTCGATGGTACAACCACGCACCTCCTTGACTCTCTTCTAGACCTTCTCTTTTCCTTCTTGTTTCTGCTAGACCTATGATGCTCGACTTGAAGTCATCTAATTCTTTCATCAAATGATACAGTGATTCCTCTGTTCTTAATGTCCTAGTGTTATAGGTGAATAAATGCAGTTTGCTTTGTCCAGCACTCGATACTGCAAAGGTTATGGGTCCTGACAACATCCCGGCTGTAGTACTGAAGACTTATGCTCCAGATCTAACTGTGCCCCTAGTCAAGCTGTTCCAGTACAGCTACAACACTGGCAACTACCCGACAATGTGAAAAATTGCCCAGGTATGTCTTGCCCACAAAAAGCAGGACAAATCCAATCCAGCCAATTACCGCCCCATCAGTCTTTTTCGATCATCAGCAAAGTGATGGAAGGTGTCGTCGAAAGTGTTATCAAATGCGCTATTAAATGGCAATAACCTGCTCACTGATGCTCAGTTTGGGTTCCACCAGGGCCACTCGGCTCCTAATCTCATTACAGCCTTGGTCTAAACATGGACAAAAGAGCTGAACTCCAGAGGTAAGGTGAGAGGGATTGCCCTTGACATCAAGGCAGCATTTGACTGAATATGACAGCAAGGAGCCCTAGCAAAACTGGAGTCAATGGGAATCAGAGGAAAAACTCTCCACTGATTAGAGTCATAGCTAGCATAAAAGAAGATAGTTGTGGTTGTTGGAGGCCAATCATCTCAGCCCCAGGACATTGCTAGGCCCAACCATCTTCAGCTGCTTCATTAATGACCTTCCTCCATCATAAGGTCAGAAGTGGGGATGTTCGCTGATGATTGCACAGTGTCCAGTACCATTTTCAACTCCTCAGATACTGAAGCAGACCGTGCCCATATGCAGCAAGACCTGGACAACATTCAGGCTTGGACTGATAAGTGGCAAGTAACATTCATGCCACACAAGTGCCAGGCAATAACGATCTCCAACAAGAGAGAACCTAACCATCTCCCCTTGACATTCAACCGCATTACCATTGCTGAATTCCAAATTATCAATACCCTGGGGTTACCATTGACCAGAAACAAAACTGGATCAGCCACATAAATACTGTGGCTACAAGAGCAGGTCAGAGGCTGGAAATTATGCGGTGAGTAACTCACTGACTCCCCAAGGCCTGTCCACCATCTGCAAGGTACCAGTCAGGAGTATAATGCAATGCTTTTCACTTGCCTGGATGAGTGCAGCTCCAACAACACTCAGGAAGCTCGACACCATCTAGGACAAAGCAGCTCACTTGATCGGCACCCCATCCACCACCTTAAACATTCACTCCCTCCAACACAGTGGCAGCAGTGTGTACCATATACAAGATGCACTGCAGCAACTCACCACGCCTCCTTCAACACCACCTTCCAAACCTATAACCTCTACCACCTAGAAGGACAAGGGCAGCAGATGCATGGGAACACCACCACCTACAAGTTCCCCTCCAAGCCAAACACCATCCTGACTTAGAACTATATCACAGTTCCTTCGCTGTCACTGGGTCAAAATCCCAGGACTGCAGCGGTTCAAGAAGGCAGCTTACCACCACCTTTTCAAGGTTAATTAGAGATGGGCAATAAATGCTGGCCTAGCCAGCAATGCCCACATCCCACGAACAGCTAAAAAAAAAATTCTCTGGGACCTCATCCTTGATGAAAGCCTGTCTCCCTGCATGTAAAGCATTCAAATGTGCAGAAAAAAATGAAACTAATTCATAGAATAAAATCATAGAATGGTTACAGCACAGAAAGAGGACATTCTGCCCATCGTGTCTGTGCTGGCTCTCTGCAAGACCAATTCACCTAGTCCCACTTGCCTGTCTTTTCCCCATAGCCCTGCAAATTTTTTCTCTTCACCAGTTCTCTTTTGAAGGCATTGATTGAATCTTCCTCCACCACATTCTCTGGCAACGCATTCCATATCCTAACCACTCATTGCGCAAAAAAGTTTTTCCTCATGTCGCTGTTGTTTCTTTTGCCAATCACCTTGAATCAGTTCTGGATCCTTCAGCCAATGGGAACAGTTTCTCCCTATTTATTCTGTCCAGACCCCTCATGATTTTTGAACACCTCCATCAAATCCCTTAATCTTCTCTTTTCCAAGGAGGATAGTCCCAGCTTCTCCAACCTATCCTCATAACTGAAGTTCCTCAACCCTGGAACCATTCTCGTGATTCTTTTCTGAACCCTCTCTAATGCCTTAACATCCTTCTGAAAGTGTGGTGCCCAAAATGGGCACAATACTCCACTTGAGGCCGAACCAGTGTTTTATGCAGGTTCATCATAACTTTCTTATTTTTGTACTCTATGCCCCTATTTATAAAGCCCAGGATCCCATAATGGCTTTCTCAAACTGTCGTGCAACCTTCAATAATTTATGCACATATAGCTGCAGATCTCTCTGCTCCTGCGCTCCCCTTTAGAATTGTACCCTTTATTTTATATTGCCTTTCTTCATTCTTTCTACCAAAATGAATCACTTCACACTTTTCTGCTTTAAATTTCATCTGTGACTTATCCACCCATTCCACCAGTTATGTCCTCTTGAAGGCTCTTCACAGTTCACAATACTTCCAAGTTTTGTGTCATCTTATTTGTCGTCTCTTCTAGAGCCGGAGGACTTTCGCACAGCATAGAAGACAATTTGAGATTTCTCCCATAGAATAATAGATGGGGCCTCCGTCAATCTGGAGTGAATTCTTTGATGAACCATCTATTCAAGGGTGCTTGTCAGCTTGCAGTCTGCTTGATCAGCTAAAATTTTATGCAGCATTTCATTGATCACCACCTGATTCCTTTCACAAAGTCCATTACTGAAAGGACTTTCAGCTGCGGTATTCATAACAATGATGTTCGTGTTTTCTCACAAGTCTCTGAACTTGTTATTGGCAAATTCCCCTCCATTATCAGTCAGAAACTTTGCTGGTGTCCCTACCCATTTCTCCATGATTTTTTCTATAATTACCCTTTTATGTTTACTAAGTATGATTATAGAAAGACTATATCTGGTTGCCAGGTCTACAAAATATAGAATGAAAATATTTTGTCCCATTCCTTTAGACCCATGCCAACATTCTTGTTAGAGTCACGTGCCTATGGAAGGTTTACAACAGGACGTGGTGGTGTCCTTTGATACTTTTTACAGATTTCACACTTTTCACTCATCTTGGTTAGTCTTGTATGCTCTTCATCAACCACACCTGCATCTTTTAACAGGATTTTTAAGCTTTGACAAGTAGGGTAAGCAAACTTTCTATGTAACTTTATGACAATGTTCTTTTTTATTCTGATTCTTCACACTGGATGCCATTAATACTTGTCTACCACTCTGATGAGAAACATAAGATTTTGTTAAGGGGATATAATAATGTTCTGACTGGATAAACTGCAGCTCAACTAACTTTCCAAAAATAATTGCCCTTTCATGGTGCATGTCAAGTTTCATTTGTGCCTTTTTCATAGGTTTATTCAACAGCATAGGTACCTCACTAGAGACTAAAAACGTACTTATAAAATGGCTTACTCCAGCTATTCTGCATGGAATACAACTCTCTTTACTGATCTCAATATGATGTCATCACCAAACCTAAAGCAAGTATTACTTTTATATTCATTAATCTTGCATCAATCTTCATTACTTAGTGAATCAAGATAGCATTGTAACCACTAAAATAAAAGCAAAATAGTGTGGATGCTGGAAATCTGAAATGAAAACAGACAGTGCTGGAAATACTCAGCAGGTCTGGCAGCATCAGTGGAGAGAGAAGCAGAGTTAACGTTTCTGGTCTGTGATGAATGATGAAAGGTCACAGACTTGAAATCTTAACTCTGCTTCTCACTCCACAGATGCTGCCAGATCTGCTGAGTATTTCCAGCACTTTCTGCTTTTATTTAACATTTTAACCAATCTATTACACACACTGTTAAGTGCAAGCACTATCTAGCACTGCACAGTTAAAGGAGTCTGTGACTACTACTTTCATCACAGAACTGAATCCCCTTGTGACCAGTATAATTTAGTCTGATGCATATCTTCATCCTCTTCTTTAGAATTCTCCTTGTCATGTGTCATTTCAAGGACCCCGCCTCTCTGATTCCCTGCATAATGATACTTCAAGTCACACCTGAAGCACCTAATAACTGCTCCTTGGGTATTTGAGATTATTCACCTATTATTGCTGTTCTAATTCAGTCTTCTGCTGTAATAGCCAGATGTGCTAAAGGTGATTTCATCCTCATTCTGCCTGTCTTTTCCCCTTCCACTGTGTAGATGCCTACACCCTGTTTCTGGACCATGTCAAAATTTAGCAATCATTGAGTCCTCTATTCTTTGTGTCACCACAGAATGTCCCATTTATTTGATGAAGGCTAAAGGAAATGACTTTCCTGATGATTTTTTCAAGGCAGCAGACATCTGATTCAACAGGGTCTTCCCTCTCTAAAAACCATTAGCCTGTCCATAGGAGATACCTTAGCACAATTCAGGGTCCTAGCTCTGCCTGTCTTTTAGTGGGATATGTGGAACATTTTTTGTTCCAGTCCTACTGAGGCCCCCTCCCTCACCTCTTTTTCCAGTACACTGATGATGAAATTGGTGCCATTTCCTGCTCTCGTCCTGATCTGGAACATTTCAGCCATTTTGTTTACAATTTCCACCCTTTTCTTGCCTTCACATGGTCCATCTCTGACTCTTCCCTTCCCTTCCCTTCCTTGGCTTCTCTGTCAACATTTATGGGGTTCGGCTATTAACCAATGTCCATTACAAGCCCACAGACTTTTATAAGCATGTATTTATGCAGTTATACATTACAAGCATACACCTCCTAACCTAATAACCACAGCTTCAGTCTGTCTATTTAAAGGGTTACACGTGCATTCCCAGTTAATGCCCACCACCTGCATACAATATTTTTTTTAAATGCATTCTTTCATGGGATGTCAGCATCGCTGGCTAGGCCAGCATTTGTTACCCATTCCTAACTGTCCTTGAGAAGGTGGTGGTGAGCTGCCTTCTTGAACTGCTACAGTCCATGTGGGGTAGGTACACCCACAGTGCTGTTAGGAAGGGAGTTCCGGGATTTTGACCCAGCGACAGTGAAGGAACGGTGATATAGATCCAAGTCAGGATGGTGTGTGACTTGGAGGGGAACTTGCAGGTGGTGACATTCCCCTGCGCCTGCTGCCCTTGTCCTTCTAGTTGGAGAGATCACGGGTTTGAAAGGTGATGTCAAAGGAGCCTTGGCAAGTTGCTGCTGTGCACCTTGTAGATGGTACACACTGCTGCCACTGTGTACCAGTGGTGAAAATGTTTACTGTTGTGGTTGGGATGCCAATCAAGTGGACTGCTTTCTCTTGGATGGTGGCAACCTTCTTGAGTGTTGTTGGAGCTGCGCTCATCCAGACAAGAGGAGAGTATTCCATCACACTCCTAACTTGTGTCTTGTAGATGGTGGATAGGCATTGGGGAGTCAGGAGCTGAGTTACTTGCCGTTCCTTCACTGTCGCTGGGTCAAAATCCTGGAATTCCTTCCCTAACAGCACATTAGGTGCAACTACACCACACGGACTGCAGTGGTTCAAGAAGGTGGCACACCACCACCTTCTCAAGGGCAATTAGGGATGGGCAACAAGTGCTGGCCAAGAACAAATAATAAAAATATTGGTAGGAGCTTCTATAGTTAGGGAAGAGACAGGTGCTTCTGCAGCCACAAATGTGAATTCAGGATGGTGCATTGTCTTGCTGCTGCCAGCAGAGCACTGTGAGGGGCGTAGGGTGAACAGCCAGTGGTTATGGACCACATCGGAACCAATGACACTGGAAGTAAGAGGGAGTAATGACTCCAGGCAGATTTTAGAGAGCTCCGAAAGAGACTAGCAAGACCTCAAAGGTAGTAATCTACGGATTAGCAAAACTGGAGTCAATGGGAATCGGGGGAAAACTCTCCGCTGGTTGGAGTTATACCTAGAGCAAAGGAATACACTGCCTGGGAGGGTGGTAGAGGCAGGTTGCCTCACATCCTTTAAAAAGTACCTGGATGAGCACTTGGCACGTCATAACATTCAAGGCAATGGGGCCAAGTGCTGGCAAATGGGATTAGGTAGACAGGTCAGGTGTCTTTAATGCATCGGTGCAGACTTGATGGGCCGACGGGCCTCTTCTGCACTGTATTATTCTGTGATTCTGTGATTCAAAGGAAGATGGTTGTTGGAAGTCAATAATCTCAGTTCCAGGATATCACTGCAAGAGTTCCTCAGGATAGTGTGGATAGTGTGGAAGGCTGTTGTAGGTTGCAACGGGACATTGACAGGATGCAGAGCTGGGCTGAGAAGTGGCAGATGGAGTTCAACCTGGAAAAGTGTGAAGTGATTCATTTTGGAAGGTCGAATTTGAATGCGGAATACAGGCTTAAAGACAGGATTCTTGGTAGTGTGGAGGAACAGAGGGATCTTGGGGTCCACGTCCATAGATCCCTCAAAGTTGCCACCCAAGTTGATAGGGTTGTTAAGAAGGCATATGGTGTGTTGGCTTTCATTAACAGGGGGATTGAGTTTAAGAGCCGCGAGGTTATGCTGCAGCTCTATAAGGCCCTGGTTCGACCACACTTGGAATATTGTGTTCAGTTCTGGTCGCCTCATTATGGGAAGGATGTGGAAGCTTTAGAGAGGGTGCAGGGGAGATTTACCAGGATGCTGCCTGGACTGGAGGGCATGTCTTACGAAGAAAGAGTGAGGGAGCTAGGGCTTTTCTCATTGGAGCGAAGAAGGATGAGAGGTGACTTGATAGAGGGGTATAAGATGATGAGAGGCATAGATAGAGTGGATAGCCAGAGACTTTTTCCCAGGGTGGAAAGGGCTATCACCAGGGGGCATAATTTTAAGGTGATTGGAGGAAGGTTTCAGGGAGATGTCAGAGGTAGACTCTTTACACAGAGAGTGGTGGGTGCGTGGAATGCGCTGCCAGCGGTGGTAGTAGAAGCAGAAAAATTAGGGACATTTAAGCGACTCTTGGATAGGTACATGGATGATAGTAGAATGAAGGGTAGGTAGTTGGTTTGATCTTAGAGTAGGTTAAAGGGTCGGCACAACATCGTGGGCCGAAGGGCCTGTACTGTGCTGTACTGTTCTATGTTCTATGTTCTATGTTCTATAGTGACCTAGGCCCAACCATTTTCGACTGCTTCAACAATGACCTTCCTCCATCATAAGATCAGAAGTGGGGATGTTCACTGATGATTGCACAATGTTCAGCACCATTCGCAACTCCCCAGATACTGAAGAAGTCTGTGTCCACATGCTGAAAGACCTGGACAACATCCAGGCTTGGGCTGATAAGTGGCAAGTAACATTCATGTCACACAAGTGCCAGGCAATGACCATCTTCAACAAGAAAGAATCAATCCATCTCCCCTTGACGTTCAATGGCATTACCATCACTGAAACTCCCACTATCAACATCCTAGAGGTTACCAATGACTAGAAACTGAACTGGACCAGCCATATAAATACTGTAACTGCAAGAGCAGGTCAGAGGCTGGGAATTCTGCAGCGAGTAACTCGCTTCCTGATTCCCCAAAGCCTGTCCACCAAATACAAGGCACAAGTCAGGAGCGTGATGAATGTAGTCAGTGTAGTTCTAACAACACTCAAGAATCTCAACAAAATCCAGAACAAAGCAGCCCACTTGATTGACACCTCATTCACCACCTTCAACACTTAGTCCCTCCACCAACGGCACATGGTGGCAGCAGTGTGTTCAATATACAAGCTGCATTGCAGCAACTCGGCAGGCTTCCTGTGACAGCACCTTCCAAACCTGCAACTTCTGCCACCGAGTAGGATCAGAGCAGCAGATGCATGGGAACACCAATACCTGCAAGTTCCTCTCCAAGCTACACATGATCCTGACTTTTTTTTATTCGTTCATGGGATGTGGGCATCCCTGCATTTATTCCCGATCCCTAATTGCCCTTGAGAAGGTGGTGGTGAGCTGCCTTCTTAAACTGCTGCAAACCTTGGGGTGTAGGCGCACCAACAGTGCTGTTAGGAAGGGAGTTTCAGGATTTTGATCCAGCGACAGTGAAGGAACAGCGATATAATTCTAAGTCAGAATGGTGTGCGGCTTGGAGTGGAACTATATGACTGCACCATCCATATACCCCTCAAAGATTCTTTAAAGATAAAACATCAAGTCAAAGATGGACACGGCATAAAAGGGGGCCATTCAGCCCATTGTGCCTTATACTTGTTCTTGCAGATTTCCAATGAGTTCCAGTCCCCTGCTCTTTACCCATAGCTCTTAAATTTTTCCCCAAATGCCTGTAAAATATTTGAAGATTCTTGCCAATATTTGAAATGGGATGCAATGGCAAACAGATTCATGCTAATTTAACTCAGCACACCCAAATGGCATTATATTTCTCTGAAACCTTTTCTAACTAGTTACAGAGGTCTCTTATATTGGAGTTGAGGACATAAACCACAAATTATGTGGTTGGCAGTGTCCAAACACGTTGCTTTTTACAATTTGATTTCGGGGGAAGGGAAAAAACAAAACTTGCCTCCTGTATCCTGTTCCGATTCCTATCCATCAATTTAATGACTCATGGCACAGTTTACTGTAAGGTTTTCAAATTCCTGAATATGAAGTGTTTGCTCACCTGCCTGGACTTGACGTGTGCTTTTATTACTTGTGACTTTCACATCCACGTGTGACAGAGAAAAAGAAAAGATTTGGGGGACTATTTTGATGTCATTTTGCTCAGATTACAGCAGCCCCTGTGATTCAGGGCAGATTTTATATATTTATTTAGCGAATGCCAATCCCCAGAGCTCCTCATTGGCTCCTCATTTGCTGAGTTTAAGGTGATTAGTCAGCCATTTAGTCTGTGGAGGGGGCACTCCTCAGTAATGTGCAGCATTATTTGTGTCTCTCCACAAATGCATAAGGGATCTGTACTGAGGCCCCAGCAGTGGAGGTTGGCTGCGCATGGGCCCTGGCTTGTCCTGAACCTGTTTAGCAGGGATCACTCTTGCCATGGTAGTTCAAAGCCTGCCATTTTGTCAGATGGGGTTTATCACAAAGAACTTGTTAGTGACTTCCCATGTTTCTCTTTCCTTGATCCAAAGGATGTCTGCTGGTAGATCTTGCTCAGGAAGGTTGCCGAGATGGAAGGCAGACAGTAGATGGATTGAAGATGTCATTATGGAGTGGTAGATAAGGTGCAGCACGAACGTTTTCAACTAGCTTGTGGGTTTTTGTCAGTCGGCGGATGTGTCGGGGAGTGATGTTTGCGAGGACAGGAAGCCGGGGAGGGGTGCTGAGTGAAGGGTTCCAGTTATGATCTGCATTTTTGCATTCAACTGAGTATCAACAAGATGTGTGTGTGATGACCAATACCAGACAGGTGCACAGTACTCTGCTGCTGCGTATGATAGGGCAAGTGCTGAGGTCCGGAGTGTTGTGGCAGCAATGCCCCACATGGATCCAGCAAATTTGGTTAATAGGTTGTTTCTGGCAGATAAAAGGATATTTTAATTAAACTACTGATCTCACCAGGAAATGGTCACACACACTGTCAGAGCCGCTTTCTTTCCTGAACTCATCCTTGGGTTGTGTAATTATCACTGAGTCTGTTAAAATAGTAGGATGTTACTTAACTAATACTAACCTGGTATCAACTATTATGGTTTAGAAAAAGGGATCCTGTGGAAAAAGAAACATAGAGATATTTTCCTCTGATGTTCGTGCGGTTACAGTACATTTATTTCACAATTTAATTCAACAGAGAACCTAATGGAGGCAGTGATTTAATCAGAAAAAAAGTCTTCTTTCGGTGATGACTTTGGAAGTCTCTCCCGTCCGATGACTGGGGGCTCCAGAGCTTTGCTACTCCCCACTTCTATTTTATTTACAGGTGATGCTGGCACGGCCATATTTATTGCCCATCCTTAGTTGCCCTGAGGGTAACATTGGGCTTTAATCTGAAGCAATTGCTTCTTTTTTTAAACAACTGAAAGGGCATTAAGAGTCAACCACAAAAGTGTAGGACTGTAGTCGGCCAGACCAGGCAACAACAACAGATTCTCTTCCCTGAAGGACATTAGTGTATCAGTTGGGTTTTTTGTGACAATCCAGCAGCTTTCATAGTCTCTTTTCCTGTTGCCAGCCCAAAGATTACCAGGTTTACTTGATTCAATTTTCCAAATTGCCCCATGGTGGAATTTGAACTCACAAGTTCTGGCTTGTTAGTCCTATAACATAAACACTCAGCTACTGGTTGTGAAGCACAAGAATGAGTGCTTGTATTCTTGTACTGTCAGACAAGAATCTATGAAACCGGGAAACCTGAAAAATCCTTGGAAAAAAACCTAATTAACCCCAGCAAAGCCATGAATTCAATTAAGGAATCTTTGAGGAAGACTAACAAGGATGAAAGGTGGATCACTAGTGAACGTCTGAGTTGAGCTGAATTATATCAGTTATGGTAGTGGGAAACAACTTTGAAGTAGGGAGTTCAAAACCTACTGTAGCAAGCTGAGTAAATCTGATGACTTATGGGTTGGTACCAGAAAAAATGATAATGAAAGCTGTTGGACTGCTGTAAAATTTGGAGATAATTAGAAAGCAAATGTCTGTTCTAAGGCAGAGTAGATAAGACTGTCTAGGTTGACAGAACTTTGTAATAAACAAACGGGTCATAAATATAGCTAACCATTCTAACCACACTGAAAATGTATTTGTAGTTGACCCAACCCTCTCACCCCATGATTATCTTTGCAACAGCTCCCCGTTACTTCCAATCACGCTCCCTGCCCCTCCCCTCAATTTTTTCCCTATTCCCTCACCATCCTTGTTGTACCTTCCTTTTCCCGTTATGTGTCCCTGACCCTATCTTCCCACTGTGATTTCTATGTTCTCATGGCTTTATTTCTTCCGTCCCTCCCTTCATCACCACTGTCTTTATCGTTAAGTCCATATCTTCAGCCCATCCCTTACTGCTCCAACCCTTTCCACCACTCTCTCTTCCCCAGGCCTGATGTTATGTTTGCTGTAAAAAACAGAAAGTTCTGGAATTACTCAGAGGGTCAGGCAGCATCTGTGCAGAGAGAAACAGAGTTAACGTTTCAGGTCTGTGACCTTTCATCAGAACAGACCAGATCTGATGAAAGGTCACAGACCTGAAACATTAACTCTGTTTCTCTGCACAGATGCTGTCAGACCTACTGAGTAATTTCAGCACTTTCTGTTTTTATTTCAGATTTCCAGCATCTGCAGTATTTTGCTTTTATGTTATGTTTGATGCTTGGGTGGTTGCGTAAAGAGTCAGGCCTTGTTGCACTATTTCCTGATGTAAGTCTATCCCACAGCCTCAAGACAGTGAAACCTCCTTTCTTCCTCAGTTAATCCCTCCTCCTGCAATCCTCCTGATTTTATAACACACTGAGTTAAAAAAAAACTCCTCTTCTCCCCACTGGTGTTTTTGCTAATTAATTTAAATCTATGTCCCCTGGTTACCGGCCCACCTGACAGTGGAAACATTTCCTCCTTTTTACTTTATCAAAGCCCTTCATGATTTTGAACGCCTTTATGAAATCTCCCCATAACCTTCTCTAAGGGGAACAATCCCCAGCTTTTCCAGGCTCGTCACAAAACTGACGATCCTCATCCCTGTACCATTCTAATAAATCTCCCCTGCACCCTCTCTATGGCCTTGACATCCTCCTAAAGTGCGGTGCCCAGAATCAAACACAATACTCCTTTGAGGCCTAACAATTGGTTTATAAAGATTTAGCATAATTTCTTGGCTTTTGTACTATATGCCTCTATTTATAAAGACAAGGATCCCGTATGCTTTTTTTGAAAAGCCTTATCAGCTTTTGCTCCACCTTCAAAGATTTCTATATATAAATCCCCATGTTCACTGTTCCTGAACGCTGTTCAAAATTGTACCATTTTATACCTTTCCTCATTCTTCCTTCCAAAATGCATCACTTCACATTTCTGTGTTAAATTTCATTTGTCATGTCTCTGCCATTTCACCTAACTTTTTCAATAATAATAAAGTATAACTGGGGTGGAAAATGTTGTACTGGTGCAAAAGGAAATGCAATCTGAGATTGTGTTTGAGGCACATTTCTAGGGTCAGAGTAGGAAGAACTTTTCTCTGAGTCCCATGCTGTGCCTGACTTGGTGCTGTGCCTGATGTAGAGACTGGGTGCCAAAAATGGAAAAAATTCCATTCTCCAGCTCTGATGTTTAACAGTTTGACAAGTACAAACTCACCAAATTAGTGAAAATAACACATACAACTCCATTAGAGTGCTTTGAGTGACATAATAGAAAGTCTTAGAACTTGCATTTATATAGCACCTTTTATGACCTTGGGACATCCCAAAACACTTCACAGATAATAATGTACTTTTGAGGTGTAGTCACTGTGGTAATGTAGGAAAATGCGACGGCTAATTTGCACACAGCCAGCTCTCACAAACAGCAATTTAAAAATGACCAGATGATCTTTGAAGTGATGTTGGTTGTAAAGGCCTGCTCGGGTCTGCAAATGAAACCCAACTCGAGCCCAATAGAACCACATCTGACCCGAGCCCGACCCAAGCCCGACCCGGCCCGAGTCCTTTCATTTTTTCCCGCGCCTGACCCGACCCGACCCCTGGAATTAAGTTGGTTGTATTAAAGAGGTTGTGCTCTACTTTGGATGGAATCGCTCACTGCAGACTAGTGCGGAGTGTTTCCCGCCTTGACGTCCTGGCTGTCACTGTGTCTGACCCAGCCCGACCCGACCTGACCCGGGATGCCAGACCCGGAAGAGCGACCCGACCCGACCCGACCTGAACCCGGCATATGTTGTCGGGTCCCGTTGGGTTCGGGTTGGGTAGCCATGCTCTAGTTGGTTGAGGGATAAATATTGGTCAGGCCACCAGGGGGAACTCTCCTGCTCTTCTTTGGAACAGTGCCATGGGATCTTTTACACTCATCTGAGAGAGCAGACGGGGCTTTTATCCGAATGACCAAGCCATAGAAATGTTAACGTTACTGTGTAGGGAAAGAAATGAAGCTTGGCTGCTGAATATTACCGTACATATGCTAGCAAATTAACTTATATTCCTTTGCTATATGTTACAATATGTTCAGTCGACACAATAGTGGAAGGAAAAGATGCCATTACTTGACAGTTGCTGGAATGTTCTTTTGAACACTAATTCATGTGCACAGAATAAATTACACTTCTGGTAAATGTTTAGGCAGTCTTACACTGGCCAGGTGCATTGGGAAAAGCTAGTTATTTTCAGTTTCGTGTTTTGTAACCAGGAACTCCACATGATTTAACATCAGTGCAGAGTGGCAATGACCTTCAAAAGTGTGGTTTATTGTCAAGTTTGACATTGTTTTATTGTTTGGCCATACAATGTTATGAATTAAATAAAATTAGCCATTAGGAGTGGTAGGAGTCAGACATTTATGAGGGTGGCATGTTTCTCTCACCCCTATTCTGACATTCTACAAGGTGTCCCACTGGAAGAAATGAATCAAGTCGTGTCTCCTTGCCAAGGTAGAGAGGAGAGGTTTCTGCATGTTGAAGGGTCAGGGCCTACCTCAAACTATACATCAGAGAATAGAGACATGAGGCAGCACTACTAACAACTCCAAGTAAGATAGCAAATGAGGGAGGGATAATTGTACAAAACCCTCAAAACAGGTGAGGCAGTTTCTTACCTACCTTGAAGTTCAGTTAAGGATCACCACAGCCTAGCTATCTGCCCATTCATAGTCAGTGGGTGGAAAATCTAGCTCATACTCCCACTTTGAAAACCTGTACTTCTTAACCACCAACCCAGAAAGTACAATATTCCTGCACTACATAACCTTAATGTTAATATACCTCCCAAAACCCAAGGCCTCAACCACTGAGAAAGACGAGAGCACCAGGTACATGAGAACACCATTACCTCCAAGTGAAGAACCATTCTGACTTGGATATATATCACGTGTTCCTTCATTATCACTGGGTCAACTATCAAAATCCTGGAACTCCCTACCTGACAGCACTGTGGGGGTACCTTCACCACAGGGACTGCAGTAGTTCAAGAAGGCAGCTCACCACCACCTTCTCAAGAGTGACTTGGGATGGCCAGTAATTGCTGCTCACATCCCGAGAATTAAATTAAAAAACATGGGTTACATACTGCGGATCAGGAGAATCAGGAGAATTGAGGGAAGAAGGTAATATAAGGAAAATGAATAGTGGAGTAGACAAGATGCCTGCCTTCAGTTCAAATGAAACTACTGCACTGTACATAGTACATCTGCATGCACGTCAGATCACGAGTCAGGTGTTCCAAGTGAAATGCTGGTCAAACTGTAAGACAACAGGTGACATCTATTCTATATATATTGGACCCATCTCAGCATATGACAATTTGCAGAAATAGTCTTGCAGAAGACTGGAAGAGATTACCCAGATAAAAAGATCTCCCAGCCTCCCTCAGAGGCTTCAGCAGATTTCCCCCAACAGCCAGATTGCTGGGGTTTGTCCTGTATACCATGTTGAACTGACACCATCTGGAACTCCTCTCCTGCAAAATAGACATCTCTGACATTTAATCTCTCTTGCCCTCTGCCCTATCACACACCTTTCCTTTTAGAACATAGAACATAGAACATAGAAAAATACAGCACAGAACAGGCCCTTCGGCCCACGACGTTGTGCCGATCCTTTGTCCTCTGTCAAGGACAATTTAATCTATACCCCATCATTCTCCTTTATCCATATACCTATCTAAAAGCCGTTTGAAAGTCCCTAAAGTTTCTGACTCAACAACTTCCCCAGGCAAGGCATTCCATGCCCCGACCACTCTCTGGGTAAAGAACCTTCCCCTGACATCCCCCTTATATCTCCCACCCTTCACCTTAAATTTATGACCCCTTGTAACGCTTTGCTCCACCCGGGGAAAAAGTTTCTGACTGTCTACCCTATCTATTCCCCTGATCATCTTATAAACCTCTATCATGTCACCCCTCATCCTTCTCCGTTCTAATGAGAAGAGGCCTAGAATGTTCAGCCTTTCCTCGTAAGACTTATTCTCCATTCCAGGCAACATCCTGGTAAATCTCCTCTGCACCCTCTCCAAGGCTTCCACATCCTTCCTAAAATGAGGCGACCAGAACTGCACACAGTACTCCAAATGAGGCCTTACCAAGGTCCTGTACAGCTGCATCATCACCTCACGACTCTTAAATTCAATCCCTCTGCTAATGAACGCTAACACCCCATATGCCTTCTTCACAGCCCTATCCACTTGAGTTGCAACTTTCAACGATCTATGCACATAGACCCCAAGGTCTCTCTGCTCCTCCACATGCCCAAGAACCCTACCGTTAACCCAGTATTTTGCATTCGTGTTTGTCCTCCCAAAATGGACGACCTCACACTTTTCAGGGTTAAACTCCATCTGCCACTTTTCAGCCCAGCACTGCAACCTATCCAAGTCCCTTTGCAGACGACAATAGCCCTCCTCGGTATCCACAACTCCACCAACCTTTGTATCATCTGCAAATTTACTGACCCACCCTTCGACTTCCTCATCCAAGTCGTTAATAAAAATCACAAACAGGAGAGGACCCAGAACTGATCCCTGTGGCACGCCACTGGTAACTGGGCTCCAGGCTGAGTATTTACCATCTAAGACCACTCTCTGCCTTCTATCAGTTAGCCAATTCTTAATCCAACTGGCCACATTCCCCACTATCCCATGCCTCCTGACTTTCTCCACAAGTCTACCATGGGGGACCTTATCAAATGCCTTACTAAAATCCATGTACACCACATCCACTGGTTTACCCTCATCCACTTGCTTGGTCACCTGCTCAAAGAATTCAATCAGGCTTGTGAGGCAAGACCTACCCCTCACAAAACCGTGCTGACTGTCCCGAATCAAGCAGTGTCTTTCCAGATGCTCAGAAATCCTATCCCTCAGCACCTTTTCCATCAACTTGCCTACCACCGAAGTAAGACTAACTGGCCTGTAATTCCCAGGGTTGTTCCTATTCCCTTTCTTGAACAGGGGCACAACATTTGCCACCCTCCAATCACCTGGTACCACCCCCGTCAGCAGAGAAGATGAAAAGATCATTGCCAGCGGCTCTGCAATTTCATCCCTTGCTTCCCATAACATCCTTGGATATACCCCGTCAGGCCCGGGAGACTTGTCTATCTTCAAGTTATTCAAAAACCCCAACACATCTTCCCTCCTAACGAGCACTTCCTCGAGCTTACCAGTCTGTTTCACACCGTCCTCTTCAGTAATACACCCCTTCTCATTCGTAAATACCGAAGAGAAGTACTCATTCAAAACCTCACTTATCTCTTCCGGCTCAACACACAGTCTCCCGCTATTGTCCTTGACCGGACCTATGGTCCCCCTAGTCATCCTCATATTTCTGACATACGCGTAAAAGGCCTTGGGGTTTTCTTTTATCTTTTATCCTACCCGCCAAGAACCTTTTGTTCTTCTTCCCACCTCCCCACCTTTTTCACTTGCTCAAAGTCTATTACATTTCTAACTTTTGCCAGTTTTGATGAAAGGTCACAGACTTGAAACATTAACTCTGTTTCTCTCTCCACAGATGCTGCCTGACCTGCTGAGTATTTCCAGCACTTTCTGTTTTTATGCTGAATAATGACTTTGCACCAAAATTTACAGTAGAGGAAGAGGTCAGCATGCCAGACATCCCAAGGAAAATAATATTGAATCAGGAACAGGGACTCACCAAAATTAACATAAGTAAAATAACATTAATGAAGAAAAAAATGGCCATAACGGTGACAAATCCCCAGGATCAGATGGTTTCACTCCTTGGGTTTTAAAGGAAAGGTGAGAACATTGCAGAGGCCCCAACAATAATCTTCCAAAGTTCTCTCGATTCGGGAACTGTATCTTTAGGTTAAAAAAATGTGCATGTCACTCCACTATTTAAGAAAGGTGAGAAAGGAAAAACAGGGAATTAAAGACCATTTAGCCTAACATCCATTGTCGGGAAATTACTATCATCTATAATTAAGAATAGGGTAACTGAATTCCTTGAAAATTTTCAGTTGATCAAACAGAGCTAACATGGATTTATAAAGGGTAGGTCATGCCTGACAAACCTCATTGAATTCTTTGAAGAAGTAACTGAAGTAGTGAATAGAGGAACGTCTATGGATATTATTTATGTGGACTTCCAGACAGTGTTTGATAAAGTCCCTCAAAAGAGATCGTTATCTGAAATTGAAGTTCACGGAATTGAAGGCAAATTATTGACCTAGTTTGGAAATTGGCTGAGTGGCAGGAGACAGACAATAGGGACAATGGATGTGACTATTGGTGCCCCACAAGGATTAGGGCCTTAATTATTCACCGTATTTATTAGATGTTGGATAAAGGCCACATTTGCATAGAAACATAGAAAATATGAGCAGGAGTAGGCCATTCGGCCCTTCAAGCCTGCTCCGCCATCCATTATGATCATGGCTGATCATCCAACTCAGTAACCTGTTCCCGCTTTCCCCCTATATCCTTTGATCCCTTTCGCCCCAAGAGCTATATCTAACTCCTTTTTGAAAACATACAATGTTTTGGCCTCAACTGCTTTCTGTGGTAGTGAATTCCACAGGCTCACCACTCTCTGGGTGAAGTAATTTCTCCTCATCTCAGTCCTGAAAGATTTACCCCGCATCCTTAGACTACGACCCCTGGTTCTGGACTCCCCCACCATCGGGAACATCCTTCCTGCATCTACCCTGTCAAGTCCTGTGAGAATTTTATAGGTGTCTATGAGATCCGCCCTCACTGTTCTGAACTCCAGCAAATATAATCCTAACTGACTCGATCTCTCCTCATACGTCAGTCCTGCCATCCAAATCTGCTGATGACACAAAGATATGTGGCATTGCAAGCAGTGCAAATGGAAGTATCCTTCAGAAGGATACTCTGGCCTTGGAGGGAGTAAAACATATATTTACCAGAATGATACCTGGAGTCCAAGGTTTAAATTACGAGGAGAGATTTCACAAACTAGGGATTCCCTGGAATTTAGAAGGTTAAGAGTGATATGAGTGAAGTTTTCAAGATATTAAGGGGAAAAGATGGGGTGGATAGAGAGAAACTATTTCTGCTGGTTGGGGAGTCTAGGACTAGGGGGCATGGTCTAAAAATTAGAGCCCGACCTTTCAGGAACTAAATTAGGAAACACTTCTATATGCAAAGAATGGTAGAAGTTTAGCAACGCTTTTGCACAAATGTCAATTGATGCCAGCTCAATTGTTAATTTTAAATCTGAGATTGATAGATTTTTGTTAACCAAAAGTATTAAGGGATAGGGGGTAAAGGCGGGTATAAAGAACAAAGAACAAAGAAAATTACAGCACAGGAACAGGCCCTTCGGCCCTCCAAGCCTGCGCCGATCCAGATCCTCTATCTAAACATGTCGCCTATTTTCTAAGGGTCTGTATCTCTTTTCTTCCTGCTCATTCATGTATCTGTCTAGATACATCTTAAAAGACGCCATCGTGCCCGCATCTACCACCTCCGCTGGCAACGCGTTCCAGGCACCCACCACCCTCTGCGTAAAGAACTTTCCACGCATATCCCCCCTAAACATTTCCCCTTTCACTTTGAACTCGTGTCCTCTAGTAATTGATTCCCCACTCTGGGAAAAAGCCTCTTGCTATCCACCCTGTCTATACCTCTCATGATTTTGTACACCTCAATCAGGTCCCCCCTCAACCTCCGTCTTTCTAATGAAAATAATCCTAATCTACTCAACCTCTCTTCATAGCTAGCGCCCTCCATACCAGGCAACATCCTGGTGAACCTCCTCTGCACCCTCTCCAAAGCATCCACATCCTTTTGGTAATGTGGCGACCAGAACTGCACGCAGTATTCCAAATGTGGCCGAACCAAAGTCCTATACAACTGTAACATGACCTGCCAACTCTTGTACTCAATACCCCGTCCGATGAAGGAAAGCATGCCGTATGCCTTCTTGACCACTCTATTTACCTGCGTTGCCACCTTCAGGGAACAGTGGACCTGAACACCCAAATCTCTCTGGACATCAATTTTCCCCAGGACTTTTCCATTTACTGTATAGTTCACTCTTGAATTGGATCTTCCAAAATGCATCACCTCGCATTTGCCCTGATTGAACTCCATCTGCCATTTCTCTGCCCAACTCTCCAATCTATCTACCCAAATATTGGGTATATGGAGTTAGGTCGCAACTCAGCCATTATCTCATTGGCAGAATAGGCTTGATGGGCTAAACGGCCTCCTCCTGTTCCTATGTACTATATTCTTGTTTCTTTTACCCATTCTTCTATCCCCTACCTTTTCTTTTAACCAGTTTAACCGGAGGAGTATAGTAAGTGGAGGGGTGAAATCAAAAAGGAAATTAGGAAAGCAAAGAAAGGGCATGAAAGAATATTGGCAAGCAAAATCAAGGTGAACCCAAAGATGTTTTATCAATAAATTAAGAGTAAGAGGATAACTAAGGAGAGAGTAGGTCCCACAAAAGACCAAAAGGTAACCTATGTGTAGGAGCGGAAGATGTTGGTATTGTTCTTAATGAATACTTTGTGTCTGTCTTCACAAAAGAGGGGGATGATGCAGATATTGTAGTTAAGGAGGAGGAGTGTGAAATATTGGATGTGATAAACATAGGGAAAGAGGAAGTATTGATGGGATAAGCATCCTTGAAAGTTGATAAATCACCAGGGCTGGATGAAATGCACACCAGGCTGTTAAAAGAAGCAAGAGAGGGAATTGCAGAAGGTCTGACCATCATTTTCCAGTCCTCACTGGATACAGATATGGTATCGGAGGATTGGAGAACTGCTAACATTGTACCTATGTTTAAAAAGGAAGCAAAGGATAGACTGAATAATTACAGGCCAGTCAGTCTAACCTCAGTACTGGGCAAATTAGTGGAATCTATTCTGAGAGACAGGATAAACTGTTACTTAGAAAGGCACAGGTTAATCAAGGATAGTCAGCATGGATTTGTTAAGGGAAGATCTTGTTTGACCAACTTGATCGAATTTTTTGAAGAAGGAGCAAGGAAAATAGATGAGGGTAATGCAGTTGATGTGGTTTACGTGGATTTTAGCAAGGCTTTTAACAAGGTCCAACATGGCAGACTGGTTAGAAAAATAAAATCCCATGGGATCAAGGGAAATTCAGTAAAGTGGATACAAAATTGGCTGAGTGGCAGGAAACAAAGAGTAATTGTTGACGGGTGTTTTAGTGACTGGAGGGCTGTTTCCAGTGGTGTTCCGCAGGGCTCAGTACTGGGTCCCCTGCTTTTTGTGGTATATATTAACAATTTGGACGTAAATGTAGGGGGCATGATCAAGAAGTTTGCAGACGACACAAAGATTGGCCATGTGGTAGATAGCGAGGAGGATAGCTGTAGGCTGCAGGAATATATTGATGGGCTGGTCAGATGGGCAGAAAAGTGGCAAATGGAATTCAACCTGGAGAAGTTTGAGGTGATGCATTTGGAGAGGTCAAACAAGGCAAAGGAATGTATGATTAATGGAAGAATACTGAGAACTATAGAAGAAGTGAGGGACCTTGGAGTGAATGTCCACAGATCCCTGAAGTTAGCAGGGCAGGTCGATAAGGTGGTTAAGAAGGCATATGGAATCCTTTCCTTTAGTAGCCGAGGTATAGAATATAAGAGCAGGGAGGTTATGCTAGAACTGTATAACTCATTGGTTAGGCCACAACTTGAGTACTGTGTGCAGTTCTGGTCACCTCATTACAGAAAGGATGTAATTACACTAGAGAGGATACAGAGGAGATTTACGAGGGTGTTGCCAGGACTGGAAAAATGTAGCTATAAGGAAAGATTGGATAGGCTGGGGTGTTCTCCTTGGAACAGAGAAGGCTGAAGGGAAATCTGATTGAGATGTACAAATTTTTGAGGGGCCTGGATAGAGTGGAGGTGAAAGGGTCTATTCACCTTAGCAGAGAGGTAAATAACAAAGGGGCATAGATTTAAAGTGATTGGTAGAAAAATTAGAGGAGAGATGAGGAAAAACTTTTTCACCCAGAGGGTAGTGATGGTCTGGAACTCACTGCCTGAAAGGGTAGTTGAGGCAGAAACCCTCAACTCATTCAAAAGGAGTCTGGATATGCACCTCAAGTGCCGTAAACTACAGGGCTATGGATCAAATGCTGGAAGGTGGGATTAGAATGGGTGGATCGTTTTTCAGCCGGCGCAGACACGATGGGCCAAGTGGCCTCTTTCTGTGCCTTAAACTTTCTATGATTCTATGTTAAAATGCTTGCTTGTTTTCAAATTGTTCATTCTGATGAAGGTTTATATCTGAAATGTTAACCTGCCTTTTCTCTTGACAGTTTCTGAAAAAGCTGCTGTGTATTTCTAGTTTGTTCTGTCTTTGTTTTTGGACTTCCAGCATTTCCAGTTATTTTTTCTTTTTCTTTAAAAAGTAAATAATTAAAAACAGGATAAAGAAACATAGGAACAGGAGTGGGCCATTCAGTCCCTCAAGTCTGTTCTGCCATTTGATTAGATCATGGCTGTTATGTACCTCAATTCCATCTATCTGCCTTGGTTCCATAACTTTTAATACCCTTATCTAACAAAAATCTCAGTTTTCAAATTTTCAATTGACCCCCCCGCACAAGCCCTAACAGTTTTTTGGGGGAGAGAGTTCCAGATTTCCACTACCCTTTGTGTGAAGAAGTGCTTCTTGATGTCACTCTTGAACAGCTTAGCTCTAATTTTAACTCCCTTGTTCTGGACTCCCCCCACCAGAGAAAATAGTTTCTCTCTATCTACCCTGTCAAATCCTTTAATCATCTTAACACCTCAATTAGATCATTCCTTAAGTTCTGATATTCAAGGGAGTACAAGCCTAGTCTATGCAACTTCTGCTCATAATTTCACACTTTTCTGCCCTGATAGCATACTGGTGAATCTGTGCTGCATTCCCTCCAAGGCTCTAGAACTGAATGCAATACATCGGATTCCCTCTACCCAGAGATTCGTACAACTGCAGAATAACATCCACTGCTTTGTATTCCAGCACCCTTGCGATGAATGCCAACATTCTGAAAGCCTTTTAAACTACCTTTTGTAAATGAAGGAATTGTAATTATACTGACTGCAGCAAGCATGAGATTGGATGGGAAACCATAACTACAGCTGTAATAGAGAAAGTTTAACCTTGCCAAGTTATGCTGGTGGCATCTGAAAAGAACCCACGTTATAACACTTAATAACATGACAAGAATTGAATGTATTTTGTATAAACCAGGTTCACTTCATGTTTGTACTAGGTTCCCGGCGGAGCAGCAGGAGAAGGTAGCGACTCTTCGGTGGGTGAGTGAAGGCATCAGGAGCTGTGTTTTAAAAGTAAGTACTTACTGTTTTATTTACTGTTTTCCTTGTCTTTGGCGCCGGAGGAACCGGAAGCTGGTCGGCAGCGAGGACTCCTGGGTAGGTATTTTCCTTAAAGGTGCGGAGCTCCGTGGACTCGGCCTCATTTCCCGGCGGAGCAGCAGGAGAAGGTAGCGACTCTTCGGTGGGTGAGTGAAGGCATCAGGAGCTGTGTTTTAAAAGTAAGTACTTACTGTTTTACTTACTGTTTTCCTTGTCTTTGGCGCCGGAGGAACCGGAAGCTGGTCGGCAGCGAGGACTCCTGGGTAGGTATTTTCCTTAAAGGTGCGGAGCTCCGTGGACTCGGCCTCATTTCCCGGCGGAGCAGCAGGAGAAGGTAGCGACTCTTCGGTGGGTGAGTGAAGGCATCAGGAGCTGTGTTTTAAAAGTAAGTACTTACTGTTTTACTTACTGTTTTCCTTGTCTTTGGCGCCGGAGGAACCGGAAGCTGGTCGGCAGCGAGGACTCCTGGGTAGGTATTTTCCTTAAAGGTGCGGAGCTGAGTACCAACGACGTAGGAAGGAAGGGTGGCACAGATGTTAGAAGTGAGTTTAGGGAGTTAGGCTGGAAGCTGAAAGCTCGGACGGACAGAGTTGTTATCTCTGGTTTGTTGCCGGCGCCACGTGATAGTGAGGCTAGGAATAGGGAGAGAGCACAGCTGAACACGTGGCTGCAGGAATGGTGTAGGAGGGAGGGCTTCCAGTTCTTGGATAATTGGACTGCATTCTGGGGAAGATGGGACCTGTTCAAACAGGACGGGCTGCATCTGAACCAGAGGGGCACCAATATCCTGGGAGGGAGGTTTGCTAGTACTGTTCGGGAGGGTTTAAACTAGTTTGGGAGGGGGATGGGAACCGGACTTGTAATCCAGGGACCAGTGGGTCCACTCAGAAAGACAAAGAGTGTAGTGAGGTATTGGGGAAGGTAGCACTGTCGCAGAGGACAGATGGGCACGGAGAAGGGTTAAAGTGCGTATACTTCAACGCAAGAAGCATCAGGAATAAGGTGAGTGAATTGAAGGCGTGGATGGGCACTTGGGACTACGATGTTGTGGCCATCACTGAAACGTGGATAGGTGAGGGGGAGGAATGGTTTTTGGAGGTACCTGGTTATAGATGTTTTCATAAGATTAGGAATGGTGGTAAAAGAGGTGGGGAGGTGGCATTGTTAGTTAGAAATAGTGTAACAACTGCTGAAAGAATTTTCGAGGAGGATCTGCCGACTGAGGCACTGTGGGTTGAGGTCAGGAACAGGAACGGAGCAGTCACCTTGATGGGAGTTTTCTATAGGCCCCCCAATAGCAGCAGGGAGGTGGAAGAGCAGATTGGGAAACAGATTTTGGAAAGGAGCAGAAGTCACAGGGTAGTAATTATGGGGGATTTCAACTTCCCAAATATTGATTGGCAACTCTTTAGATCGAATAGTTTGGATGGGGTAGTGTTTGTGCAGTATGTCCAGGAAGCTTTTCTGACTCAGTATGTAGACTGCCCGACCAGAGGGGAGGCAATATTGGATTTGGTACTAGGTAATGAACCAGGGCAAGTGATAGAGCTGTTGGTGGGCGAGCACTTTGGAGATAGTGATCACAATTCTGTAGCATTCACTGTGGTAATGGAGAGGGATAGGTATGTGCAACAGGGCAAGGTTTACAATTGGGGGAAGGGTAGATATGATGCTGTCAGGCAGGAACTGAGGAGCATAAGTTGGGAGCATATGCTGGCAGGGAAGGGCACGGTCGAAATGTGGAACTTTTTCAAGGAGCAGATAGTAGGGGCCATTGATAAGCATGTCCCTGTCAGACAGGGAAGGGATGGTCATGTGAGGGAACCGTGGTTGACAAGAGAGGTTGAGAGTCTTGTTAGGAAGAAGAAGGATGCGTATATAAAGTTGAGGAAAAAGGGCACAGGCATAGCTCTGGAGGGATACAAGATGGCCAGGAAGGATCTGAAGAAAGGGATTAGGAGAGCTAAGAGAGGGCATGAGAAATGCTTGGCGGGTAGGATAAAAGAAAACCCCAAGGCCTTTTACGCGTATGTCAGAAATATGAGGATGACTAAGGGGACCGTAGGTCCGGTCAAGGACAATAGCGGGAGACTGTGTGTTGAGCCGGAAGAGATAAGTGAGGTTTTGAATGAGTACTTCTCTTCGGTATTTACGAATGAGAAGGGGTGTATTACTGAAGAGGACGGTGGGAAGCAGACTGGTAAGCTCGAGGAAGTGCTCGTTAGGAGGGAAGATGTGTTGGGGTTTTTGAATAACTTGAAGATAGACAAGTCTCCCGGGCCTGACGGGGTATATCCAAGGATGTTATGGGAAGCAAGGGATGAAATTGCAGAGCCGCTGGCAATGATCTTTTCATCTTCTCTGCTGACGGGGGTGGTACCAGGTGATTGGAGGGTGGCAAATGTTGTGCCCCTGTTCAAGAAAGGGAATAGGAACAACCCTGGGAATTACAGGCCAGTTAGTCTTACTTCGGTGGTAGGCAAGTTGATGGAAAAGGTGCTGAGGGATAGGATTTCTGAGCATCTGGAAAGACACTGCTTGATTCGGGACAGTCAGCACGGTTTTGTGAGGGGTAGGTCTTGCCTCACAAGCCTGATTGAATTCTTTGAGCAGGTGACCAAGCAAGTGGATGAGGGTAAACCAGTGGATGTGGTGTACATGGATTTTAGTAAGGCATTTGATAAGGTCCCCCATGGTAGACTTATGGAGAAAGTCAGGAGGCATGGGATAGTGGGGAATGTGGCCAGTTGGATTAAGAATTGGCTAACTGATAGAAGGCAGAGAGTGGTCTTAGATGGTAAATACTCAGCCTGGAGCCCAGTTACCAGTGGCGTGCCGCAGGGATCAGTTCTGGGTCCTCTCCTGTTTGTGATTTTTATTAACGACTTGGATGAGGAAGTCGAAGGGTGGGTCAGTAAATTTGCAGATGATACAAAGGTTGGTGGAGTTGTGGATACCGAGGAGGGCTATTGTCGTCTGCAAAGGGACTTGGATAGGTTGCAGTGCTGGGCTGAAAAGTGGCAGATGGAGTTTAACCCTGAAAAGTGTGAGGTCGTCCATTTTGGAAGGACAAACATGAATGCAAAATACTGGGTTAACGGTAGGGTTCTTGGGCATGTGGAGGAGCAGAGAGACCTTGGGGTCTATGTGCATAGATCATTGAAAGTTGCAACTCAAGTGGATAGGGCTGTGAAGAAGGCATATGGGGTGTTAGCGTTCATTAGCAGAGGGATTGAATTTAAGAGCCGTGAGGTGATGATGCAGCTGTACAGGACCTTGGTAAGGCCTCATTTGGAGTACTGTGTGCAGTTCTGGTCGCCTCATTTTAGGAAGGATGTGGAAGCCTTGGAGAGGGTGCAGAGGAGATTTACCAGGATGTTGCCTGGAATGGAGAATAAGTCTTACGAGGAAAGGCTGAACATTCTAGGCCTCTTCTCATTAGAAAGGAGAAGGATGAGGGGTGACATGATAGAGGTTTATAAGATGATCAGGGGAATAGATAGGGTAGACAGTCAGAAACTTTTTCCCCGGGTGGAGCAAAGCGTTACAAGGGGTCATAAATTTAAGGTGAAGGGTGGGAGATATAAGGGGGATGTCAGGGGAAGGTTCTTTACCCAGAGAGTGGTCGAGGCATGGAATGCCTTGCCCGGGGAAGTTGTTGAGTCAGAAACTTTAGGGACTTTCAAAAGGCTTTTGGATAGGTATATGGATAAAGGAGAATGATGGGGTATAGATTAAATTGTCCTTGACAGAGGACAAAGGATCGGCACAACATTGTGGGCCGAAGGGCCTGTTCTGTGCTGTATGTTCTATGTTCTATGTTCTATGTTCTAAACCCAATTCGATAAAGAATTAAGTTCAGGCCTAGATCCACTCTGGAGCACATCCCTCCTGCTAAGCACCCACTTGAGGGTCAAGGGGATGATACAGGAAGGGAGGGGTGGCAGTGGCCTAGAAGCAGCTTGTCCGGCTGCCATCCCTCAAACTCTGGCCACAGCACAGAGACATTGACATAACATTATCTTTTCTAAAAATAAAATAGTACTGACTGGCTTCGGCAAGCAAGCAAACATGAACTGTAGAACTGAGATGTGGGACATATAAGTGAACATCAACAGGTGGCTTTAACTTACTGCACATGCCCAACATCAATTTGTTTGTTGAGTTCTACCAGGCAGCTCTTGCTCTATCCTTAGCTGTAGAACAAATAATTCCCTAGAGCAGAAAAGGTTAGAGGAGATTTAATAACCATGATGGATTTAGATAAAGAGAACCTGTTTCGAATGGCTGAAGGGTTGATAACCAGAGGGCACAGATTTAAGGTGGTTGGCAAAAGAACCAGAGGCAACATGAGGAAAAGAAATTTTACACAATGAGTGGTTAGGATTTGGAATGCACTGCCTGAAGGGGTGGTGGAAACAGATTCAATAGTAGCCTTCAAAAGGGAATTAGATAAATACTTGAAGGAGAAACATTGCATGGATATGGAGAGGAGCTGGATTGCTCTTTGAAAGAGCCAGCACAGACTCAATGGGCTAAATGGCCTCCTTCTGTGCAGTACTATTGTATGATTTTATGAATCTGTCAGGCCCTATTGTTCCTTTTAGTGGACATGGGATGGAGGGTGAATATTTCCCCTCCATATTATTTCTTCCCATTTTCTAGCTGCAGTAGAAAGCTTGGTGGGCAACATGCCCCCAACTTTCTGCTGCCAATGACCATGAGAAATCTACTGCAAGTTATTGCTGACTGTCTGGCCTGACACGCAGAGAGCAGGTTGGTGAGAAAGTTGTGTGGGACCCGCAATTCAGGATTCTCCCACGCCCATGGAGTTTTAACTCCCCCCACAGCGGGTCAGTGATGTCAATGATCGATTTCGCCATCCAGACGCCAGTCTAATTGACAGCCTGGGCCTCCAGTCGAGCGGGAAGCTGGCCAGTGAAGGTTGCAGCGGATAATTCAGCACAGGGAATGGAGGGGCTGATTCTGGGGGAGGAGGTGGGGAATTGATTGAGGCGGGGGAAGGGGGAAGGCTCACAGCCTCATTATCATATTTAAAATTCCAACTCTCTTCCTCGGTGGGTCAGTGGTAGGTGTGGATCAGGAAACAGATTTATCAAACTTTAACCCCCCCCCGACTCAAATCTGCCCTTTTTCTAGGTTAAAGTTCAGCCCCCTGTCTCTGTGCCCTGACCAATATTTATCCCTCAACCAACATCACTAAAACGGAACTATCTGAACATTATCACATTGCTGTTTGTGGGATCTTGCTGTGCCTAATGTGGCTGCCATGTTTTCTACATTACAACAGTGACTACACTTCAAAAAAGTATTTCATTGGCTGTAAAGTGCTTCGGGGTGCCCTGAGGTCTTGAAAGGTGCGATATAAAGGAAAATTTCTTTCTTGTGGGGTAAATTCCACTTTATCCCCAACTCAAATCGGGAGTTAAGCAAAGCAGGAATTGAACCTACATCTGATTGATTGGCGGGGTATGCATTGATGCTTCTGGGTTCAAGTTCCACTCCAGAGACTTGACACAAAATCGAGGCTGCCACCCCAGTGCAGTACTGGGGGGGGGGGGGGGGGGCTCAGATGAGATGTTAAATCGTGACCTCGTCTGCTCTCTTATGTGGACGAAAAAGATCCTGTGGCACTTCATTGGCTGTAAAGTGCTTTGCGATGTCCTGAGATTGTGAAAGGTGCTATATAAATGCAAGTTTCTGTTTCTTTTCTTTTATTGCATGCCTCTGAAAATTGGTGCATTCAGCTCACATTTCCCCCATAATTATTACCTGTTGCTAAAATCACAAAAAGCTGTTACTGAGCTAAATATAACCTCTCAAAGTGGCTTTGAAACATTATTAAGAGATGGTGTGAAGCGATCCTTGTTTTTCTTTCTCCCTTTGAACAAATGTTTATGCAATAGGCTTTGCCCATTGAGAACACAGGAGAAATCTGCATGACCATTCGTCTTCCCAAATGGATATCAACACAGTTTTCTGACTCAATGCTCATTAATGCTATGATTAATTACAAGGTGTCAGCTTTGGCTCAGTGTGTAGCACTCTCACCTCTGAGTCATTAGGTTGCAGGCTCATGTCACACCACAGAGATTTGTACATATAATCCAGGCTGATACTCCAGTGCAGCGCTGAAGAAATGCTGCTCTGTCACAGGTGCTGTCCTTCAAATGAAACCGAAAACCTCTCCGGTAGACGTAGAAGATGCTGCGTCATGTTTTCAAAGACGAGCAGTGGAGTTTTCCCCTGTGTCCCATTAACCAACACCAATCTGATGATTGATAGCACAGGGCTGCGTGTGGGATCTTGCTATACACATGTTTCCTAGAAAGAAAGACTTGCATTTAGATGGCGCCTTTCACAACCACAGCATGTCTCAAAGTGCTTTACAATGAATGAAGTACTCGTTGAATTGTATTTACTGTTGCAATGTATGAAACTCAGCTGCCAGTATGCACACAGCATGCTCCCACAAACAGCATTGTGAAAATGGCCAGATACTTCTTTTTATGACGTTGATTGAGGGATAATATTGGCGAGGACACCAGGGTTAACTCTGCTGCTTTTCTTCAAAAGAGTGCTGTGGGATCTTTCATGCTCACCTGAGAGGGCAGATGGTGCCTCAGTTTAACATCTCATCCTAAAGACAGCACCTCCAACAGTGCAGTACTCCCTTAGTATTACACTGCCCTGATTTTGTGTCCAAGTCCTGGGATAGGACTTGAACCTATAACCTTCTAACTCAAGGTGAGAGTGCTACCACCTAAGCCACAGCTGACTCTAAACAAAATGCATAACAATAGTGACTATACCAACAACAAAAAACCTCATTGGCTATAAAGTGCTTTGGGACGTGCTAAGGTCATGAAAGGACGCAAGACTTTATTTTTTTTCTTTGATAGGCCTATTAACATTCCCCTTGCTATTTCAAATCCAAGAAAATAAAGGAGGGGCAGTGTATTATAGTTTGTACTGGTCACCATGGAACTGATCTCCTATTCCTTTCCAGTCCAGTAAATGCTGTTTCAAAGTCCTAATGACAACCCATTTATCTGGAAGCCAAAATTGCAGTTTAAAGTTGAACTGAAGACAGGGTAGAGATATTCTTACAAAGATCTTTGGCCTTATTCCTTAGTCTGGGCACCAAATGGGTTTAAATCCTTTGGAATTCTCATTGCTGATAATGTATTCGCATTCATGTGCATGCCAGCCTAGAAAATTAGCAAAAGCTGACCAACAGCTTCATAAAATTTAACCTGACACAGACCCTAATAAAAAAATGACAGCTCAATGAGTGATTGCAAAGAGCCTCCGTTTCTTGTAATGCATGCTACAGCTACACCCAATATTATTTCCCTTGCATTGGCAGGGAAGAATAAGCAATTTATAAAAGGGTGACAGGCCAGTTAGTTTAACATCAGTGGTTGCTAAGGTTTTAAAAACTATAATCAGGGAAAAAGTCAACAGGCATTTGGAGAGATTGGAGTTAGTTAAGGATAGTCAGCACAGATTTATAAAAGGCTTGACGAGCTGAATTTTTTGATGAAGTAACAGAAAAGGTTGATGAAGGGAATGCGGTGGAAGTTGTCTATGTGGATTTTAAAGTGTTTGATAAAGTAACACATAAAAGGCTGGTTAACAAAATTGAGGCTCATGGAATAGGAGGATTAGTGTCAGCTTGGACAAAAAAATTGGCTTAAGGACAGAAAACAGCGAGTAAATGGTTGTTTTGCAGACTGGGGAATGGTAGACAGTGGTGTTCCCCAAGGGTCAGTTGTAGGACAACGGTTTTTTTTGATTATACATTGTCATGCTTGGCCCCCACCTGCCAAGAATGAGGCACATTAATTTGGTCATGAACATTGATTTTAAACTGTTACTGGAGAGAGGAAATTACTTGTTTAATAGATTAGCTGTGGCTGGAAAAGACATTTACATATTAATAGACAAAGGACCATTCCCTGACACATTCAACCCACAATGGATGTTGATCACTGGACAGTGAGGGGGTGGGGAAGTGCATTCCAGGGCCTGCTGGGGTGATGCAATCCACAGGGGCCAGGACTGGTTGGACTAGCTGGTCACATGAATAACTGGCTGTTCCAGGGGTCCTTTGAACTAGCCACTGAGAGTTTAAACTGAGAAAGATTGCTTGCTCCTGGACTGAGAAGATCTCTCCTGTCTGCTGCCATCGCTTTCTCACATGCTTCTGAATCCACTGAAGACACAGGAACTCCAAGAGAGAAAAGTCTCCTACAGCGAACAAGGTTTAAGAAGAAATAAAAACAAGAAATGCTGGAAATACTCAGCAGGTCTGGCAGCATCTGTGGAGCGAGAAGCAGAGTTAACGTTTCAGGTCAGTGATCCTTCATCAGAACTGGCAAAGGTAGAAATGTAATAGGTTTTAAGCAAATAAAGCGGGGGTGGGGGAAGAGATAACAAAAGGCAAGGTGTTGACAGGACAGAGGGTCACAGAGAATAACTGACCAGAAGGTCATGGAGCAAAGGGAAATGGTATGTTCATGGTGTGCTGAAATACAAAGTGTTAGTGCACAGAGGATGTTCATTGACAGAAAAATAACAGTCCTGGCCCAAAGCGAGGACAAGGGGAACACTGTTGTGGTTCTGGGAGGGAGGGGAAGGGGTGAGGGTAGAGGTGCTCTTTTCTAAATCTATTTGTATATGTGAATCACGTATGCATGCTAGTGTGGGCGCATCGTGTATCCGTAAGCCTCAACCGAATTAGAGTTTAAGTTCAAGTTTAATAAATTTCAACTTTTCTTCTTTAAACTTAAGAATACCTGTTTGTTTTGGTTTCTTTGCCTTATAATTGGAAAGCGGTGAACACGAATTCACCAAGAGGGAGCTAAAAACACAGTGTTTATAATTAAACCCTGTTACGGTAAGACCAGGTGAAGACTGAGAGGGACCTCTAGACACCTTTCTCACCGGGTCATACAATATATATATATATTTAACTTGGATATTGGAATACAGAGTAAAATTTCAAAATTTGCTGTTGATACCAAACTTGGAGGTGTGGCAAGCAGTGAGGATGATACCAATCGACTGCAACAGGACCTAGATAGGCTAGCAAAATAGGCAGACAAGTGGCAGATGGAATTTAATACAGAGAAGTGTGAGGTGATGTATTTTGGGAGAAGGGATAGGAAGAGGCAATATAGACTTCATAGCACAGTTCTAAAGAGTGTGCAGGAACAGAGGGACATGTGTGTTCATGTGCATAGATCGTTGAAGGCGGCAGGACATATTGAGAGAGTAGTTAACACAGCATATGGGATCTTGGGCTTTGTAAATAGAGGTATTGAGTACAATAGCAGGGTAGTTATGCTGAACGTTTATAAAGCTCTGGTTAGGCCACAACTAGAATATTGTGTCCAGTTCGGGTCACCGCATTTTCAGAAGGATATGAGGGTCCTTGAGAAGGTGCAGATATTTACCAGACTGATTCCAGGGATGAGGGATTTTAGCTACAAGGTTAGCTTGGAGAATCTGTGGTTGTCTCCCTGGAGTAAAGGAAATTGACCGGAGATTTGATAGCGCTGTACAAGATTATAACAGGCTTAGATAAAGTAGAAAAAGATAAGCTGTTCCAATTAGCTAATGGTGCAAGGACTAAGGGACACAAATTTCAGGCTTTGGGAAAGAGATGCAGGGGGAATGTGAGAAAGAAATTTTATATGCCGTGAGTGGTAATGACCTGGAACTCGCTGTCCACGAGGGTAGTGTATGCAAAGAAGTTCGACAATTTCAAACGGAAATTAGATGGGCACTTGAGGGAAATAAACCTGCAGGGCTACAGGGATAGAACAAGGGAATGGGACTGACTGTATTGCTCTAGAGAGAGCCGGCATGGACTTGATCGGCTGACTGGTCTCCTTCTGTGCTGTAATGACTCTATGACTAATTTTCAGGTTTTTTTAATTCACTCATGGGATGTGGGCATTGATAGCAAGGCCAGCATTTATTGCCCATCCTTAATTCCCCTGAAGTGTTGGTGATCTGCCTTCTTCAACACAACTGAGTGGCTTGTTAGGCCATTTCAGAGGACAGTTAAGTAAGAGTCAGTTACATTGCTGTGACCAGACCAGGTAACAACAGAATATTTCCTTCTCTGAAAGACATGAGTGAACCAGATACGGTTTCACAACAATCCAGTAGTTTCATGGTCACCATTGCTGATACGAGCCTTTTATTCCAGAATTAAATTTAATCATTGAATTTAAATTCCCCCAGCTGCTGTGGTGGGATTTGAACTCATTTCCCAGATCATTAGAGCAGGCCTCTGGATTACTAGCTCTGTAATATAACCACTATGCTTCCTGGTGCCATACTTTGCTCTCCAACAGCACATATCATCATTCAGGCATGCAGTCCCATGACCTTTTATTAAAATCTAGTACTGAATTTGTAAGGATCAACCCTCATACCTCAGGGTGACTTAATAGAGGTGTACAAAATTATGAGGGGCCTGGATAGAGCAGACAGGAAGGACTTGTTTCCCCGAGCGGAGAGGTCAATTACCAGGGGGCACAGATTTAAGGTGATTGGTAGAAGGTTTAGAGGGGACATGAGGAAAATCTTTTTCACTCAGAGGGTGGTGGGTGTCTGGAATTCACTGCCAGGAACAGTGGTGGAGGCAGAAACCCTTAACTCATTTAAAAGGTACCTGGACATGCACCTGAAGTGCTGTAACCTGCAAGGCTATGGACCAGGTGCTGGAAAGCGGGATCAGATGGACGGCTAGTTTTTTCAGCTGGCACGGGCATGACGGGCTGAATGGCCTCCTTCTGTGCCATAATTATTCTGTGGTTCTATGGTTCGTATGTACTTGACAATTGTTGAAGGATTCAATTTTTTTGGACGGGGGGTGGTCGGGGGGGAGGGGAGGGTGGTGTTAGCTCTTAAATGTTCTGATTTATATTATTTGGCGCATTTTTCAGTATTTTGGAGATCACACTACCCATAACATTTCTCTTTTTAAAAAGCTAATAAAGTGGGCTGGGGAGAACACATGCTCAATGTTATTGAAAATTACTTGCTACTTACCATTTGCAAAGTAATTTATCTTTGTTCATATTTTACAGCTGTGCTTTGCAGTAGAAAGATTGTAGACCCCTCCGTCTCTCCCAGTTCATGCTTGCACTCTGCTTTCCTCCTCCCCAACCTAGTCCATGCTGGCACTGTCTTTTTCAGCTCCCCTCTCTAGTCCCCTTCTCAGAGGCTCCTGGCCAAGTCCTGTTGTTGTTGCTGTTGCTCTTGTAAGCTGTAGCAATTGAAAGCAGTTGCATACTGTGTTTAGGAATTTCTGATCTCGTGAGAATGGCTGCACCCAACATGCTTTCAATTCTTTCAAGAAGAATAACAAGACTTGAGGATTGGAGCCACACAGTAGCACGGAAGGGAAGAGGCCTGATCCACACTGATTTTCATCCTTAACTGGAGCCTTTTGTCCATTCCCTAGCCACTGATTCCATTCCTCTCCCAGGTGAGTGTCTGAGGCTGAGCTAGACTGTTTGCAACCTAGATGTCCTATTTGATCCTAAGCTGAGTTTCCAACCCCATAATCTTCTCCAACTTCAAGACTGCCTACTTGCACTTCTGTAACATTGTCCCTGCCTCAGTTCATCTGCTGCTGAAACCCTCAACCATGCCTTCTAGGCTGCCCTCTTAACTTGTACACTCTGTAAACTTCAGCTCATCCAAAACTCTGTTGCCCATATCTTAACTTACATCATGTTCTGTTCACCCATCACTCCTGTACTCACATTGGCTCCCAGTCTGGCAGTGCCTCATCCTTGTTTTCAAATCCCTCCATGGCTTCACCCATTCCTATTTCTGTAACTGCCTCCAGCCCCAAAACACTTCAAGATTTCTATGCTCCTCCAATTCTGGCCTTTGCACATCCCAGATTTTCTTCGCTCCACCATTGACGACTGTACCTTCAGCTACCTAGGCACTAAACACTGGAGTTTCCTCCCCCTCTTTTAAGACACTCCTTCAAAGCTACCTCTTAAACCAAGCTTTGGGTCACATGTCCTAATATCTCCTTATGTGGCTTGGTGTCAATTTCTTTGGCATTCTCTCCTGAACAGCACCTTGGAATATTTTACTATGTTAAAGGCGTTATATAAATGCAAGTTGTTGTTGTTGTTGCCACCTGGACTCCAGGAATTAAAGTTTAACCTCCAGGACATGGTTGCAAGCAACCTGGGGGTGGGGGGGGGGGGGGGGGGGGTGGGTGGGAGGGGGGGGGGATGAACTCATAGGGCCATTGAGTAACAATGCATGTGGTCTTCATTTTCATTTATTACTCATAAAAATATCGGAGACAGGATAAAAAAGCTGTTTGACTGAAAGTCACAAATCATCCAATGGGGTAATTAAGAGCCAGTTCGCTTTACACTTGGTGTGCAAAGGTGGGTCACCATGAGGATGGACTTGTTGGGTGGACAATGGTGGGAGCGTGGGGGCAGGGCAGTTGAAAGCAGGATGTGATGTGATGCGATCTCTAGGAATGGAGTTCAAATGGAGTTGGCAACTATATCAAACATGGAGACAACCACCAGGACAACATCCCAGATGTTGATGTTCAAGGCATGGTTGGCAGCCATGTGTCCAACTTACCATATTAACTCACATGGAGTTCAGAGGAAGCTGAAATATTTGACTGATAGTGTTATCGTTACACTTCTAAGTTCTGAGCAACTTTATTGACCAAGTCACTGAACTGTATCAAGTGGGAAGAAATGAAAGAATAGAATTTGCATTTTATACAGAGCCTTTCACCGTCTCAGGACTTCCCAATGAAGCATACTTGAAGTGTAGACACAGTTATAATGCAGGGAAACGTAGCAGCTAATGAGCACGTAGCAAGCTCCCACAAATAGCAATGAGGTAATGAACATATAATCTGTTTCATTGATGTTGGTTAACGGACAAACATTGGAGAGCAGCAGAGCAGAGTGAGCATAACCATCAAGGAGCAAGGTAAAAAAAAACACCTGGGATAAATTAACTAGTAAGAGTATTAACACAGAGCAGGTCTAGAGTCATTAATTATAATTAATAGTTTAAACAAGGAACTAGATTCTGAAAGAGGGAATAGAGATTCTTTAGATCATGGATGAGTAGCTGAGACTTCTTGTTTGCAATTCCTGTACCATGTGGGAACTTCAGGTATCTTGTGTAGGAAGTGTCTCCAGCTGCTTGAGCTCGAGCTCAGGATTTCTGAGCTTGACGGGCAGTTGGAGTAACTGTGGAACATCAGGGAGGATGAGAGTTTCCTGGATTGTATGGTCCAGGAGGTGGTCACCCCACAGGCAGTAAGAGTTCAGGATAGTAGATGGGTGGCCATCCGGAAAAGCAGGAAGAGGCAGAAGATACAGGAGTCTTTGGGATGTGTGCCACTCTCAAACTGGTACTCAGCACTGGAGACTGCTAGTGGAAGGAGTGGGGATAGCACCAGTGGGGAAGGGACTGCATAGGAGGGAAAACAAAGAGTAGAAATGCAATTATAGGAGATTCCATAGTTAGGGGGGCAGACAAGCATTTCTATAACAGTCATTGTGAATCCTGCATGGTGTGTTGCCTCCCTGGTGCTAAGGTAAAGGACATCACGGAGTGGGTGCAGAACGTCCTTGCGGGGAGTTTCATGTATGTGGCTGGGGTGAGTTTAAACTAAATTGGCAGGGGGATAGGCACCAGCATATAGAAATAGAAAACAGGAATAAGGTACAAACAATGAAAGCAATGATTTGTACTGGAGAAAGAAGTAGTTCCATATGAGATAGGAGCAGACTAAGAAGGACTATAAGGAATACAAGGCCAGGTTTAGAAAGCATGTATGTCAGTGCACAAAGTGTGGTGAATAAAGTTGGTGAGCTACAAGCACAAATAGCAATGTGGGGATATGATGTAGTAGCAGTAACAAAAACGTGGCTTAGAAATGGTGAGGACTAGGAGCTTAATAATGAGGGCTACAAATTGTTCAGAAAATATTGGGAAGGAGAAAAGGGAGGTTGGGTGGCAGTACTGATGAGAGAAGAGATTGTAGTGTTGGAAACGGAGAATGTCCTTGAGAAGCAAGAAAGGTATGATCATGCCACTGGGGGTATTCTATAGGCCTCCAAATAATGAGAGATAGAGGAGTAAATCTGCAGGGAAATCATAAAGATGCGTAAGCACCAGAGAGCGGTGATATTGGGGGACTTTAATTACCCAACTATCCCATTGGGATAATGTTAGAATAAAGGGAAAGGAGGGGGAGGAATTTCTGAAATGTGTTCAGGAGAACTTCCTTGACCAGCATGTTCTCGGTCCAACTAAGAAGGAAGCATTTCTGGATCTGGTGCTGGGAAATGAGGTGGGCCAAGTGGACCAAATGTCTGTGCGGGAGCATTTGGGTAAGAGTGATCATCAGATCACAAGATTTAGATTAGTAATGGAGAACAGCAAGGAACAATCTAAAGTAGAACTTCTAAATTGGAAGAGGACTAACTTCAATGCCACACATGGTGGCAAGACTCTCACATGGGCAACAGTCGCTTGAATGGAGTGCCCAATGGCTGCCAGTCCCCACTCAAATGTATCAGCAAGAGATCAAAGCCTTGAGGGGAGGGATAGGGGGAGGTTAGAACAAGAACACAATGCTTAATATTGCAGAAATCTAAAATAGAACAGTAAATGCTGGAAATGTTCAGCAGATCTGGCAGCATGTGTAGAGGGAAACAGAGTTAACTTTTCAGGTCAATGACCTCTCATCAGAACTGGGAAAAGTTAGAAATGTGATAGAATTTGAGCAAGTGAAAAAGTGGGGAGGGGGGTAAGAAGAAGAAAAGGAAAGGTCTGTGATAGGGTGGAGGGCAGGAGAGATTAAATGACAAAAGGTTTCATGATGCAAAGCCAAAAGGAGTGATAATGGGACAAGTAAAGAAACAAAAGATGTATCTAGAGGAGGCATGAATGACAGGATCCTGAATAGCTGCCTTCAGAAAGCAAAGAAAGGGAAATAAGAGACCAACAAGAGACAAAAAAAAACAAACCAAGAAAGAAAAAAGAAACAAAATGGGGCACAGATTATGATCTAAAATTGTTGAACTCAATGTTGAGTCCAGAAGGCTGTAAAGTACCCAGTTGAGTTCCTTGAGCTAACAGAAATCTAGCTTGGCTACGATTCCCCGTGTGATCTGCAGGATGTCCCATGTCCCCCACTATCCCCACAGGAAGAGTCAATACTGATTTCACAGCTCCCTGTGGTATTACTATTTCAAACAATAAGGCCAGGTGGTACTGCAGCTTTATAGAGAAACATTTTGTAGCCCACCGGTCCCAAGATCCTATAATTAGTAATAGGGTGGCACAGTGGCGCAGTGGTTAGCCTCACAGCTCCAGTGACCTGGGTTCAGTTCTGGGTACTGCCTGTGTGGAGTTTGCAAGTTCTCCTGTGACTGCGTGGGTTTCCGTTAGGTGCTCCGGTTTCCTCCCACAGCCAAAGACTTGCAGGTTGATAGGTAAATTGGCCATTGTAAATTGCCCCTAATGTAGGTAGGTGGTAGGGAATATGGGGTTAATGTAGGATTAGTATAAATGGGTGGTTGTTGGTTGGCACAGACTTGGTGGGCCGAAGGGCCTGTTTCAGTGCTGTATCTCTAAATAAATAAAATTAAACATGACAAAGCTCAACTCATTCAATCAGCTGGCAAAACTGGCACTAGTTCAAGGGAGCTGATATTTGTGAATATCTGCAGTCATTTTCCAGGAATCCCATCCATGGAATCCATTTTCCTTCAAAGAAAAATCGTTATATATAATTTATATATTTATAATTTTATATAATATAATATATTATTACATAATAATTAAGGAGGTTCTTCTGTCAGGTAGACCAGTTGTGCCAAAAAGCCTGTTTCTGTGCTGTCATTTCCATGTATTATGTCATAAAAATGAGTACTTCCAGATTGGAATCTTTATAACCCAATTGTCTTCATTTTTATAATGCAGAGATCCTCATTGTGCAAAGTAAATTTGTCAGGAGAACCTATGTGGCTCTGAATTGAACAAATTGGTATGTTAAAATTTGATAACTATTGGCAATGTGCTGACTCAGATGACACACAATTATTTTTCATGTATTGAGCTTTATGGTTCAACATGTTGCCTTTGAATACATCACCTTTGCAAATCACTGGTTAAGCCCAGCTGAAGTACCGTGTCCAATTCTGGGCATCACACTTTAGGAAGGATGTCAAGGCCATGGAGAGGATACTGAGGAGGTTTACCAGGATGATACTAGGAATGAAGGACTTCGTTTATAGAGTCATTGAGTTATACAGCACAGAAACAGGCCCTTCGGCCCATCGTGTCTGTGCTGGCCAACAAGCACCTAACTATTCTAATCCCATTTTCCAGCACTTGGCCCGTAGCCTTGTATGCTATGGCGTTTCAAGTGCTCATCTAAATACTTCTTAAATGGTGAAATGGTTCCTGCCTCTGTCACCTCTTCAGGCAGTGCGTCCCAGATTCCAACCACCCTCTGAGTGAAAAATGTTTTCCTCAAATCCCCTCTAAACCTCCTGCCCCTTACCTTAAATCTATGCCCCCTGGTTACTGACCCCTCTGCTAAGGGAAAAAGTTTCTTCCAATCTAACCTATCTAAGCCCCTCATAATTTTGTATACCTCAATCATGTCCTCCCTCAGCCTTCTCTGCTCTAAGGAAAACAACCCTAGCCTTTTCAGTCTGTCTTCATAGCTTAAATTCACCAGCCCAGGCAACATCCTGGTGAATCTCCTCTGCACCCTTTTTCAGTGCAGTCATATTCTTCCTATAGAGTGGTGCTCAGAATAGGTTATGTGGCTGATTGGGGAAGATGGGATTGTTCTCCTTAAAGCAGAGAAGGCTAAAGGGAGATCTATCAGAGGTATTGAAAATTATAGAGGGTTTTGACAGAGCAAGAAGGGACAAACTGTTTCCTCTGGCAAGTGGGGGGGTCAGTAACATAAAAGACCTGGCAAAAGAATCAGAGGGGAAATGAGGAGCAATTACTTCGCACAGAGGGCTGCTGCAGTTGTTACTGGAAGGCACTAACTGAAAGGCAAGTGAAAAAAGATTCCATTGGACCTTTTAAAAGGCAACTGGGTATGTACTTGAATTTGCAGAGTTATGAGGAAAGAGCTGGATAGCTTTCTCAAAGAGCCGACGGCACGACGGGCCAAAGTGCCCCCTTCTGTGCTGCAACATCCTATAATGTTATCCTTAATTTAAAATCAAACAAAGAGGGGTGATGGAGCATTGCAGCAGTAAATTGGCAGGATTTAGGGTTATGCATGTGTATTACTGAGTTGTGGGTTTCAGCTGTGCCACTATATCCAAATACCTCATCCCCGGGGGTGGCAGGGCTGGAGAGAGAGACAGAGAGAGATAGAGAGGAAGAAAACCTGAAGGTAAATCATGCATCATGACTTCTGATTACTACTGTTGGAGCGTGGCATTGGGAAAGGCCCAGGAGTCTGTTGGACCCCTCTTGGAGAGGGAGTAGAGGGAGGTGCTGTGCAGTGTAGTGCGGAGAGGTCCAAAACATAAGAACAAAGAGGCATTGGAGATCATTTATCTTCATCAATAAATTTAGAACCAGCCTGGATACATACATACTTTTCAGAGTACATTTGGCATCTGACTACACCCATCCCTGAACTGTGGACATCTCCTGGGATTACATGTACTTACAATAATCTACTCAATTACATGGAGCATTTTTTGCCTTTGAGCCTCTTCCACTGTTTCTGTAAATCTTTTTGCTTTTGCCAATTTTTCCCTTCTGGAGGGCATTGCCCATGGGTTCTAATTTCTCTCTGATGCCTGATCCCCAAATCGATTATCCATGTGTGTGCAGGCTACCTGTGCACAGCAAGCATGGCATCAGAGCCTGATTGACACAGGATCATAGAGCGATTACAGCACAGAAGGAGGCCATCCAGCCCACTGAGCCCGTGTCAACTCTTTCCCAAATTCCACGAGCAAATCCTAGAGAATTATTTCCATGGAACTTGGGTCAATTGTATCATCCCTATTGCTAACTCAGCACAAACTGTTGATTGAACGTGGTATTCTTCTGATTTACCGGGGTTCAGCTCCTCAATGGGTGGGCACTTCAGAAATGTTTTTCACTACTGCTGGTTCTTGAAACACAAACCATCTCATCAAGACAGCATAAACTGCTTCCAGTTTGTCCTTTGTTTCTGACACTTCAAAACTGACTGCTCTCACTTGCATGGTATTGTATTGATTATGGTGTTGGATTAGGTATGGAAGGGTAGTGGCTATGGTACGAGACTAGTACATTGTGAAAGTAAATTCAAATTATTCTGATAACCAGAACAAAATGGACATGTAAGCTCCCGGATTGTTGTAAAAATCCAATTGGTTGAATAATGTACCTCAGGGAAGGAAGTCTGCCACTCTATCTGGTCTAGCTTACAGGTGCTCCAACAAAGTACTGTTGACTGAATGCCCTCTCAAATAGCCTAACAAGCCACTCAATCAGTGCCAGGATATCTAGGAAATAGGCATGCCAGTATCACCCATATCTCAAAAATAAATAAAATAGTGGTGTAGTGGTATTGTCACTGAACTAGTAATCCAAAGGCTCAGGCGAATTGTCTGGGAACACAGGTTCCAATCCCAAGCTGGTGGAATTTAAATTCAATTAATAAATTCAATTGATTAATAAAAATCTGGAATTAAAAGTTAGTCTCAGTAATGGCGCCATCAAACTATCACTGATTGTCATAAAAACCCATCTGGTTCACGAATGTCCTTTAGGGAAGAAAATCTACAGTCCTGACCTGGTCTGGCCTACATGTGACTCCAGATTTACAGCAATGTGGTTGACTCTTAACTGCCCTTTGAAATGGCCGAGCAAGCCACACAGTTGTCAAAGGCAATTAGGGATGGGCAACAAATGCTGGCCTTGCCAGTGATGCCCACATCCCATGAATGAATAAGAAAGATAAATAAAATATACCTCAGGAGATGATCCTTCTTAGCTCACATATAAAAAGTGCTATTTGTTTTCTTACTTATCTATTAGTGAAATTCACTGTAATAGCAAGTGCTGGGGATGGCTAGCATTTACACCTCGACAGTGAATGTTTTTACTCTTTCAGATAAGTCGTTAAACTGAGGTCCTGTCTGCCATCTTGGTTGGATCCCATGACACTATTTGAAGAGCAGGGGAGTTCTTCCTGGTATCCTGGCCAATATTTATTGCTCAACCAACATCACTGAAACAGATCGTATGGTCACTTATCTCATTTTAAAGGAACCTTGTAGTGCTGCTATGTTTCCTATATTACATCAGTAGCTACACTTCAAAAGTACGTCATTGGCTGTGAAATACTCAGGGACATCCTGTACATACGAATTAGGAGCAGGAGTAGGCCACTTAGCCCTTCGAACCTGTTCCGCCATTCAATAATTTCATGGCTGAACTGATTACTTCACATTTTCACCT
The DNA here is from genome assembly GCF_036365525.1 of Heterodontus francisci. Taxonomy (NCBI): domain Eukaryota; kingdom Metazoa; phylum Chordata; class Chondrichthyes; order Heterodontiformes; family Heterodontidae; genus Heterodontus; species Heterodontus francisci. Next base: position 212,688,065 of record NC_090372.1, on the reverse strand, counting down.
ATCCCCGATAACCTTCCACCCCCTTGCTTATCAAGAATCTATCTATCTCTGCCTTCAAAATATTCAGACTCTGCTTCCACCACCTTTTGAGGAAGAGAATTCCAAAGACTCACGACTCTCTGAGAGAAAACATTTCTCCTCATCTCTGTCTTTAATGGGCGACCCCTTATTTTTAAACAGTGACCCCTAGTTCTAGATTCTCTCATAAGGGGAAACATACTTTCCACATCCACCTTGTCAAGACCCCTCAGAATCTTATATGTTTCAATCAAGTCGCCTCTTACTCTTCTAAATTCCAGCGGATACTAGCCTAGCCTATTCAATCTTTCCTCGTAAGACAGCCTGCCCATTCCAGGTATTAGTCCAGTAAACCTTCTCTGTACTGCTTCCAATGCATTTATATCCTTCCTTAAATAAGAGTGGCGCAGTGGTTAGCACTGCAGCCTCACAGCTCTAGCAACCTGTGTTCGGTTCTGGGTACTGCCTGTGCGGAGTTTGCAAGTTCTCCCTGTGATCGTGTGGGTTTCTGCCGGGTGCTCTGGTTTCCTCCCACAGCCAAAGACTTGCAGGTTGATAGGTAAATTGGCCATTGTAAATTGCCCCTAGTGTATGTAGGTGGTAGGGGAATATCAGGACAGGTGGGGATGTGGTAGGGCATATGGGATTAATGTAGGATTAGTATAAATGGGTGGTTGATGGTCAGCACAGACTCAGTGGGCCAAAGGGCCTGTTTCAGTGCTGTATGACTCTAAGGAGACCAGTACTGTACACAGTACTCCAGATGTAGTCTCACCAATGCCCTGTATAGCTGAAGCATAATCTCCCTACTTTTGTATTCAATTCCCCTAAACAATAACATTCTATTAGTTTTCTTCATTACGTGCTGTACCTGCATACTCACCTTTTGCGATTCATGCACCAGACACCCAGATCCCTCTGCACCTCAGAGCTCTGCAATCTCTCACCATTTAGATAATATGCTTCTTTTTTATTCTTCCTGCCAAAGTGGACAATTTCACACTTTCCGACATGATACTCCATTTGCCAGATCTTTGCCCACTCACTTAACCTATCTATATCCCTTTGTAGCCCCTTTATGTCCTCTTCACAACCTACTTTCCTACCTATCTTTAGCGACCATACCTTCGGTCCCTTCATTTAAGTCATTTATATAAATTGTAAAAAGTTGAGGCCCCAGCACAGATCCCTGTGGCACACCACTCATTATATCTTGCCAACCAGAAAAGGACCCATTTATGCCTATTCTCTGTTTCCTGTTAGCTAGCCAATCTCCTATCCATGCCAATATGTTACCCCCTACACCATGAGCTTTTATTTTCAGCAATAACCTTTGATGTGGCACATTATCAAATGCCTTCTGGAAATCTAAGTACAATACATCCACCGCTTTCCCTTTATCCACAGCACATGTAACTCCCTCAAAGAACTCCAATAAATTGGTTCAACATGATTTCCCTTTCACAAAACCATGTTGGCTCTGCCTGATTACCTTGAATTTTTCTAAATGCCCTGCTATAATGTCTTTAATAATAGCTTCTAACATTTTCCCTAAGACAGATGTTAAGCTAACTGGCCTGTAGTTTCCTGCTTTCTGTTTCCCTCCCTTTTTGAATAAAGGAGTTACATTCATTATTTTCCAATCTAAGGGAACATTCCCCGAGTTTAGGGAATTTTGGGAAATTAAAGATAACGCATCAACTATCTCACTAATCACTTCTTTTAATACCCTAGGATGAAGTCCATCAGGACTCGGGGACTTGCCAGCCTGCAGCTCCAACAAATTTGTTCAGTACCACTTCCCTGATGATTGTAATTTTCTTGAGTTCCTCCCTCCCTTCCATTTCCTGACTTACAGCTAATATCACAGAATCACAAAATAATACAGTGCAGAAGAGGCCCTTCGGCCCATCGAGTCTGCACCGATGCATTAAAGACACCTGACCTGTCTACCTAAACCCATTTGCCAGCACTTGGCCCATAGCCTTGAATGTTATGATGTGCCAAGTGCTCATCCAGGTACTTTTTAAAGGATGTGAGGCAACCCGCCTCTACCACCCTCCCAGGCAGTGCATTCCAGACCGTCACCACCCTCTGGGTAAAAAAAGTTCTACCTCAAATCCCCCTTAAACCTCCTGCCCCTCACCTTAAACTTGTGTCCCCTTGTAACTGACCCTTCAGCTAAGGGGAACAGCTGCTCCCTGTCCACCCTGTACATGCCCCTCATAATCTTGTACACCTCGATCAGGTCACCCCTCAGTCTTCTCTGCTCCAGTGAAAACAACCCAAGCCTATCCAACCTCTCTTCATAGCTTAAATGTTCCAACCCTGGGATGTTACTTGTATTGTCAATAGTGAAGACCGATGCAAAATATCTGTTCAATTCATCTGCCATCTCCTTATTATCCATTATAAATTCCCCAAACTCACTTTCTATAGGACCAATGCTCACTTTGTTAACTCTTTTCTTTTTTAATTATCTATAGAAACTACTACTATCTGTCTTTAAATTTCTAGCTAGCTTTCTCTCGTACTCTAATTTTACCTTCCTTTTCAATTTTGTAGTCATTCTTTGCTGTTTTTTATATTCTGTCCAATTTTCTGACCTGCCTCCCACCTTTGTGCAATTATAGGCTTTTTCGTTGAGTTTGATACTATCTTTAACTGTTTTAACCACAGATGGCGGGTCCCACCCTTGGAATTTTTCTTTCTCGTTGAAATGTATCTATTCTGTGTATTCTGAAATATCCCCTCAAATGTCTGCCACTGCATCTCTGTTGACCTATCCCTTAACCTAATTTGCCAGTTCACTTTAGCTAACTCTGCTTTCATGCCTTCATAATTGCCCTTATTTAAGTTTAAAATACTAGTCTTGGACCCACTCAAACTAAGTGTAAAATTCAATCATATTATGATCGCTGCTACCTAGAGGCGCCTTAACTATGAGGTCATTAATTAATGATATCTCATTGCACAATACCAGGTCTAGTATAGCCTGCTCTCTGGTTGGCTCCAGAACGTATTGTTCCAAGCAATTGTCACGAAAGCATTCTAAGTACTCCTCATCTAGGCTACCTCTGCCCATCTGATTTTTCCAGTCTATACGTAGGTTAAAATCCCCTATAATTATCGCTGTGCCTTTCTGACAAGCTGCCATTATTTCTTCCTTTATATCCTGTTCTATAGCGTGGTTAATGTTAGGTAGCCTGTACACCACTCCCAGTACACCACTGTCATCATGAAAGGAGCTATATAAATATATGCAAGTTCTTTCTTTTCTCAGTTTATTTTTTGAATAATGCCCTTTCGCATCTTTTGTCCTTCCTGTGGATTTATTTGTTAGATATGAAACACAATGTTCAAATCTGTCTCCCCATCGTGGTGCTTTTCTGACCAATCTCCCATTGCTGTCTCTTGCAGAATACTCTGCAATAAATCACACTCTTGAAACCCAACCCATCTTGTTTGTCATTATAAGTCAGAAAACTGGGCTAGTATTTTAGAATTCTCTATTGCAGCTGCTAGCTCTGCCAGTGAAATAACTGATGTTATTCTCACTGCTGTAGAATGTCATACCTTTTGTCTAATCTGGTACTACATCTTGGTTCAATCATGCCTGTCTCATAAAAATTCTGACTATTGTAATAAAACAAAGAACAAAGAACAGTACAGCACAGGAACAGACCATTCGGCCATCCAAGCCTGCGCCGATCTTGATGCCTGTCCAAACTAAAACCTCCTGCACTTCCGGGTTCCGTATCCCTCTAGTTTAGTTTAGTTTAGTTTAGTTTAGAGATACAGCACTGAAACAGGCCCTTCGGCCCACCAAGTCTGTGCCGACCATCAACCACCCATTTTATACTAATCCTACACTAATCCCATATTCCTACCACATCCCCACCTGTCCCTATATTTCCCTACCACCTACCTATACTAGGGACAATTTATAATGGCCAATTAACCTATCAACCTGCAAGTCTTTGGCATGTGGGAGGAAACCGGAGCACCCGGAGGAAACCCACGCAGACACAGGGAGAACTTGCAAACTCCACACAGGCAGTACCCAGAATTGAACCCGGGTCGCTGGAGCTGTGAGGCTGCGGTGCTAACCACTGCGCCCCTCTATTCCCATCCTATTCATGTATTTGTCAAGATGCCTCTTAAACGTTGCTATCGTACCTGCTTCCACCACCTCCCCCGGCAACAGGTTCCAGGCACTCACCACCCTCTGTGTAAAAAACTTGCCTCACACATCCCCTCCAAACTTCGCCCCTCGCACCTTAAACCTATGTCCCCTAGTAACTGACTCTTCCACCCTGGGAAAAAACTTCTGACTATCCACTCTGTCTGTGCCGCTCATAACTTTGTAAACCTCTATCATGTCACCCCTCCACCTCCGTCGTTCCAGTGAAAACAAGCCGAGTTTATCCAACCTCTCCTCATAGCTAATACCCTCCAGACCAGGCAACATCCTGGTAAACCTCTTCTGTACCCTCTCCAAAGCCTCAACATCCTTCTGGTAGTGTGGCGACGCAATTGCACGCAATATTCCAAGTGTGGCCTAACTAAGGTTCTGTACAGCTGCAGCATGACTTGCCAATTTTTATACACTATGCCCCAACCAATGAAGGCAAGCATGCCGTATGCCTTCTTGACTACCTTATCCACCTGCGTTGCCACTTTCAGTGATCTGTGGACATGTACGCCCAGATCTCTCTGCCTGTCAATACTCCTAAGGGTTCTGCCATTTACTGTATGCTTCCCACCTGTATTAGACCTTCCAAAATTGCATTACCTCACATTTGTCCGGATTAAACTCCATCTGCCATTTCTCCGCCCAAGTCTCCAACCGATCTATATCCTGCTGCGTCTTCTGACAATCCTCATCATTATCCGCAACTCCACTAACCACAAACTTATTAATCAGACCAGCTACCTTTTCTTCCAAATCATTTATATATACTACAAACAGCAAAGGTCCCAGCACTGATCCCTGCGGACCACTAGTCACAACCCTCCATTCAGAAAAGCACCCTTCCACTGCTACCCTCTGTCTTCTATGACCGAGCCAGTTCTGTATCCATCTTGCCAGCTCACCTCTGATCCCGTGTGACTTCACCTTTTATACCAGTCTGCCATGAGGGACCTTGTCAAAGGCTTTATTGAAGTCCATGTCGACAACATCCAGTGCCCTTCCTTCATCAATCATCTTCGTCACTTCCTGAAAAAACTCGATCAAGTTAGTGAGACACGACCTCCCCTTCACAAAACCATGCTGCCTCTCACTAATAAGTTTGTTTGTTTCCAAATGGGAGTAAATCCTGTCCCAAAGAATCCTCTCCAATAATTTCCCTACCACTGACGTTAGGCTCACCGGCCTATAATTTCCTGGATTATCCTTGCTACCTTTCTTAAACAAAGGAACAACATTGGCTATTCTCCAGTCCTCTGGGACCTCACCTGTAGCCAATGAGGATACAAAGATTTCTGTCAAGGCCCCAGCAATTTCCTCCTTTGCCTCCCTCAGTATTCTGAGGTAGATCCCATCTGGCCCTGGGCACTTATCTACCTTAATGCTTTTCAAGATGCCCAACACCTCCTCCTTTTTGATAACGACATGACCGAGACTATCTACACTCCCTTCCCTAGACTCATCATCCACCAAGTCCTTCTCTTTGGTGAATACTGATGCAAAGTACTCATTCAGTACCTTGCCCATTTCCTCTGGCTCCACACATAGATTCCCTCCTCTGTCCTTGAGTGGGCCAACCCTTTCCCTGGCTACTCTCTTGCTCTTTATATACGTATAAAAAGCCTTGGGATTCTCCTTAATCCTGTTTGCCAATGACTTTACATGACCCCTTTTAGCCCTGCTGACTCCTTGCTTAAGTTCCTTCCTACTTTCATTATATTCCTCAAGGGCTTCGTCTGTTCCCAGCCTTCTAGCCCTTATGAATGCTTCCTTTTTCTTTTTGACTAGGCTCACAATATCCCTCGTTATCCAAGGTTCCCGAAACTTGCCAAACTTATCCTTCTTCCTCACAGGAACATGCCGGTCCTGGATTCTAATCAACTGACATTTGAATGACTCCCACATGTCAAATGTTGATTTACCCTCAAACAGCCGCCCCCAATCTAAATTCTTCAGTTCCTGCCTAATATTGTTATAATTAGCCTTCCCCCAATTTAGTACCTTCACCCGAGGACTACTCTTATCCTTATCCACAAGTACCTTAAAACTTACGGAATTATGGTCACTGTTCCCGAAATGCTCCCCTACTGAAACTTCAACCAACTGGCCGGGCTCATTCCCCAATACCAGGTCCAGTACGGCCCCTTCCCTAGTTGGACTATCTACATATTGTTTCAAGAAGCCCTCCTGGATGATCCTTACAAATTCTGCCCCATCCAAGCCCCTAGCACTAAGTTAGTCCCAGTCAATATAGGGGAAGTTAAAATCACCCACCTGTTGCTTTTACATCTTTCCAAAATCTGTCTACATATCTGCTCCTCTACCTCCCACTGGCTGTTGGGAGGCCTGTAGTAAACCCCCAACCTCATGATTGCACCCTTCCTATTCCTGAGATCTACCCATATTGCCTCGCTGCATGACCCCTCCGAGGTGTCCTCCCGCAGTACAGCTGTGATATTCTCCTTAACCAGTCTTCAACTCCCCCACCCCTTTTACATCCCCCTCTATCCCGCCTGAAGCTTCTAAATCCCGGAACATTTAGCTGCCAATCCTGTCCTTCCCTCACCCAAGTCTCTGTAATAGCAACAACAACATATTTCCAAGTACTAATCCAAGCTCTAAGTTCATCTGCCTTACCTGTTATACTTCTCGCATTGAAACCATTGCACTTCAGACCACCAGTCCCGCTGTGCTCAGCAACATCTCCCTGCCTGATCTTCCTCTTAGTCTTACCAGCCTTATTTACTAGTTCCCCCTCAGTTATTTCACCTGTTGACCTTCTGCTCTGGTTCCCACCCCCCTGCCACTCTAGTTTAAACCCTCCCGAGTGACGCTAGCAAACCTCGCAGCCAGGATATTTGTGCCCCTCCAGTTTAGATGCAACCCGTCCTTCTTGTACAGGTCCCACCTGTCCCTGAAGAGATCCCAATGGTCCAGATATCTGAAACCCTCCTTCCTACACCAGCTGTTCAGCCACATGTTTAGCTGCACTATCTTCCTATTTCTAGCCTCACTGGCACGTGGCACAGGGAGTAATCCCGAGATTACAACCCTCGAGGTCCTGTCTTTTAACTTTCTATGTAACTCCCTGAACTCCCCCTGCAGGACCTTGTCACTCTTCCTGCCTATGTCATTAGTACCAATGTGTACCACAACAGCTGGCTGCTCACCTTCCCCCTTTAGAATGCCCCCTGCCCGATCAGAAACATCCTCGTGTCCGATCGCACTGAAGAACTGCAAGCTAAAATTATTTCTGCTTTTAACCTATGTCAATTCACTATACCAGTTAATAAATGCAACTTTATTAAGATGTGTCAGCTGTTATTGTCCTGCTCTTCAGCAACTGATCCTTCTCGGTCTCTCTCAAGCTACTCCATAACTCCTCTGAAACCACCTCTGTCAAGTAACACAGTTGCTAGTGCTCCTTGAGAGAAAGCTGATACTTCTGTTTAATTTTTTTCCTCCAACAATAATCTTGATATCTTTCAATGAAAATCATGTTTCAATTCTTCAAAGGCTGTTTTGTCACATCTCTCACAAGTCTAGCCAACAGCTAACACCTCATACTTTTGACAGCTCCACCCTTAATCCTTCATTATCCATCAACATTTTTAGCTGCATTATCTCTTCTGATCTCAAATGAAGCTCCCACGTCTTCTGCATTGCTAAATCTACCTCCAAGAAGCATGGTTCTTGTCCCTGAACAACTTTTATCTTTCTATAAAGCTTAAGCACATCCAAGACTTGAATACTGCTCCTGAAACTGGGTGGGGATTGGGGTTCTCTACTTGTTTCTCTTTCTCATTCTCGGATAGGATATAAGCAAAACCATGTCATCGACTGATGATCCTACCCTTATTCTAATTTCCCAGCATTTCTCTCCATCACAATCTTATATCTTATTGATCCCCTGAACTCCCTTTCTTGTTCTTTCTAAGCTTCAAACATACCTTCCCACATTCGCTTGCTTCTGCAGATCATTCTACTGTGTTGAAATTAGTACACAACCTTTTACTTGGCTCAGTGCTAGTGTTTTCATCTCTGAGCCAACAAGGCCATGGGTTCAAGCCCCATTCACAGAATCGTTACAGTGCAGAAGGAGGCCATTCGGCCCATCGTGTCCACACTGGCTCTCTGAAAGAGCAATTCCCTCATTTCCATTCCCCGCCTTGTCCCCGTCACCCTGCATATTCTTCCTTGTCATATAACTGAAACTGGATGCTTCAATTGAACCTGCCTCTACCACACTCTCAGGCAGCACATTCCAGACCCTAACCACTCTCTGCGTGAAAAAGTTTTTCCTCGTGTCACTTTTGCTTTCTTACCAATGACTTTAAATCTGTGACCTCTCGTTCTCAATCCTTTCACGGGTGGGAACAATTTCTCTCTATCTACTCTGTCCAGACCCCTGATTATTTTGAATACCTCTATCAAATCACCTCTCAGCCTTCTCTTTGCCAAGGTAAACAGTCCTAACTTCTCCAATCTATCTTCATAACTGAAGCTCTTCATCCCTCGAACCATTCTCGTGAATCTTTTCTGTACTCTCTCCAATGCCCTCACGTATTTCCTAAAGTGCAGCACCCCGAACTGGACACAATACTCCAGCTGAGGCCGAACTAGTGTCTCATACAGTTCAGCATAATCTCCTTGCTCTTGTACTCTATGCCCCTATTAATAAAGCCCAGGATACTGTAACTTGTAACTAAATCCAACTGCTAACTTTAACCTGAATGCTATGATCTGATAGTAAATATTGCACAGTCATTTGGAGTGGACAACAGGGCATGGTGGGCATAAAATAGTCTCTGGTGGATACCAATGTGGTAAAAGGGTAATTGTTAATAATGATGTGGGTAGTTAATATGACACCTGGTTTCCTTAGTACTGTCTTTTTACTATGAATACAAGTCAAAGCTATAGGGAAAGAATACAAATTATAACAGCTTCACCTTTTTTATTCACTTTAACTTTGCTACTTTCACTATAGCTCTGGCCCTCAACTGAGACTGTGCATTGTCAGCAGTTATGGAAATGCACCCAAGTATAAGTCATTTTATTTAGAAGCAGAAGCAATAAATGAAGGGAAAGAACTGGGAGAAATAGACATTAAAAAAGATTAACACACTGTCAAGAAAACGTGCTAAGCCAAATGAGGATTTTTAATTCATTGGTTGAAAACTTACATTAAACTTAAAAAAGAGGAAAGTTGGAATATTACAGACAACTTTTATAAAGACTTTGCCACAGCTAAAAATGGCTGCCACCACTTGAATTTGTAAACCTTGCACATTTCAAGGCATCAAAAATAGAGACATGTCTGATCAGCCTGTAGCAAAAACAATGGCTTGCCCTTTTGATTGAGTTACCCGAGATTGCTTTCATTAGCAAGACATTCAAAGCCATCCTGGGACATTAACATTAAAAGGGAAAACCCCACCAGGGGAAAACATCAGCACCATGAGGCTTGAGAGATCGAAATTCCTAAATTTGAATCTCATTAGAAGGTACCAGAGAATACACTGAGACAGTCAGACTGTCCATCTCTGTGAAAGTGGGGAATTTCCCTTGAACAAGCAAACAAGCCAGTTACTCAATCTGTGCAGAAGCCAGAAGGGCTGTCCCCCTCTCTCCAGAAGGCCAGGTGAGGCATGCAAAACCTGGCAGCTGGCTGCTAGATCCAAGACAAAGACATTGAGAAAGAAGCCCTCTTCTCAACTGTCTCCGATAACGAGTACCAATACAGAACTTCAGGACCACGAATTCAACCGGAAGACCACTAAAGCCACCAGACAACACAGACAGTGTATTATTTTTATTTGTGCTGGACTCTAACACAAATCTACTCCTCATTACTCTGTAATCTATTTGTGTGTGTGACTCTTGTTTGTATGTGTGCGTGAAAGTGTAGCATAATTTTATTATTATATTTAGATCGGGTTTAGATTTTTAATTATAATAAACTTACCTCTTTCTTGTTCAAATTCAAGAAAACCTGTCCGATTGGTAAAACACTCACTGAGGTGGTAAGGACATCCACTGTTTAAAAAAGAATAAACCCTGTTGTGGTCAAATAAGAGGAAGGACAAGAGGGTAGCCTTGTGACCCCCTCCTCACCTGACCATAACAACACATAGCTCTTTAAGTAAAAATAAATTCTAAGCGGCTTGGGGATTCTGACACTCGTGAGGTAGAACACTTTAACAAATTAGTCACATTTTGCAGAATGAGTGAATAAAATGCAACAGCAGCTGACATTAAGGCAATAATTTAGGGAAAGGTGCAAAGATAATCCTTTCCTGTCAGTAACAGCTACTATCCTTCAACACTATACAGGACAAAGAAATTGGATGATATAAGCGTTAGAAATTGCTGAATTGGTATTCCATTCGAACATCTGGGTTTCCTGCCAACTGCAGTGAGCTAAGAATGATTACAAAGAGAAGTTGTTAAAGCAAAAAGCAAAGCTTTGCCCACTGGCAGCTTGTATAGTTCCCCACAGACAAGTAGCCTGTGTAGACTCAGGATTAAAGCCCCAAAAGGGAGAATAGACATTTGGAGGAAATATCAGAAGACACCTGGTATCTGTTGAAGGGTACCTTAAGACAAACTATCACCTTCAGGAGGAAAAAAAAATAAGAAAATATTTTTCATTCAGGCCTCCCATTCAAGGTACACAGTGACACTGTCCAAATAGATGTGTCCTTCCATTATTACCTAAAACACCGATTCAGTGAGAATATACTGAAATTGTCAGAACAGTAGATTCTGCAGATGACACCAAACTTGGAGGATAGTGGCAGATTTCAAGAGGACATAGACAGGCTGGTGGAATGGGCAGACACGTGGCAGATGAAGTTTAATGCAGAGAAGTATGAAGTGATGCATTTTGGTAGGAAGAACAAGGAAAGACAATACAAAATAAAGGATACAAATCTAAAGCAGGTGTAGGAGCAGAGGGTCCTGAGGGTATATGTGCACAAATCATTCAAGGTGGTAGGGCAGGTTAAGGAAGTGATTAAAAAGGCATATGGGATCCTGGACTTTATAAATAGAGGCAGAGGACAAAGGCAAGGAAGTCATAATGAACACTGGTTCGGCCTCAGCTGAAGTATTGTTTCCAATTCTGGGCACCACACTTTAGGAAGGATGTGAAGGCATTAGAGAGGGTGTGGAAAAGATTCACAAGAATGGTTCCAGGGATGAGGGACTTCAGGTATGTAGATAGATTGGAGAGACTATGATTGTTCTCCTTGGAGAAGAGAAGATTGTGAAGAGATTTGATAGAGGTGTTCAAAATCTTGAGGGTCTGACAGAGTAGATAGAGAGAAATTGTGTCCATTGGGAGAAGGGTCAAGAATCAGAGGATTTATGATGATTGACAAAAGAACCAACAGCGACATGAGGAAAAGGTTTTTTACGGTTGTGGTTGTTAGGATCTGGATTGCACCACCCAAGAGTGTGGTGGTGACAGACTCAATCATGGATTTCAAAAGGGAATTGGATAAGCACCTGAACAGAAAAAAGTTGCAGGGCTACGGGAAAAGGGCGAGGGACTGGAAGCAGCTAAATTGCTCTTGTAGAGAGCCGGCATGGACACGAGGTGCCAAATGGCCTCTTTCTGTTCTGTAACCAATCTATGATTCTATTTTATAATTCACTCTCAATACACAATGCAAATTAATTAAAACACAACTCGGGCAGAGGTAAAATAACGATAGTACAGAACTAAATTAGAGTTATAATGGCTTAAGATCCTCAGACACACTATGAATGTCAATAAATAGTAATTTCAGACACATCTGATATCTCATGGAGAAATGCCAAGCTGACAAAGTAACAATGTGTATGGTTATAATGAGTGTTTGAATAAGTGGATGTTTCCTCAATCAGATTAATTACTCGCTCACAGATACTTTTCCTAAAGTAGTTACATGTGTACCTGCCTGGAAAGCACAGTTTATTGACTGTAAATGGTTCCTAGGAACAGAAATCGTTTTGCACTCAATTCCAGAACGGATGATATGACTGTGCATCCAGTTCAGTATCTGGCCGTTTGAAGAATGAGGTCCTGTTAGGCTCTTCTTCAGCAAGGCCCCATCCATTACATTGTATGACTCCCTCGAGGTGTACAGTGCCAGGGACTTCCACAAGTCAACAGGGATGTTTGATCTTTTCAAGGATGCTTTGAGGACATCTCCAAAGCATTTCCGCTATCCTCCTGGGAGTCTCCTGCCACAACCAAGCTCTGAGTAGAACAGCAGCTTTGTGAGTCTGCCCTGCCCAGCGGAGCTGGTTTTGGGTGATTAGTACCCCAGTGTTGGGCAGGTTGGCTTGGGAGAGGATGTTGCTGTTGGACCAGCTTTCTTGCCACCGGATTTGGAGAATCTTGCGGAGGCATCTCTGGTGGTACTTCTCCAGTGCTTTGAGGTGCCTCCTGTAGGATATCCAAGTCTCCGAAGCATTTGGAACACAGGGATCACTGTTGCCCAGTAAACCACGATCTTAGTCTTGGGTTTGAGATTCTGATCTTCAAACCCTCGTATGGATGTCAGATGTGTTGCATCTTCCTTTGCTTTCATATAAGATACATTAGTTTTGTCGGTTTGTTATTGTAATTACTTCTGCTCTGTTTGCTACAGCAATCCTATTAACCCCAGCCTGGGTTTGAAAAAAGGAATTTTGGAGGGGAGCAGTAAAATTAGCTTCTCTGTTAACCTGAATGAGGTGATTCAAATTAGCAGGACAACTGGAAGCAATTTTCTGGTTACTAAACTCATCTTAAAAGGCAATATCTTCCCACTCCGAAACAGAGCAAAAATGTCCTTGCGTCCTCAGTCCTAGGTACAATTAAGGGGAAGTTAGACAAGTATATGAGGGAGAAAAGAATAGAAGGATATGTCAACAGGGTGAGATGAAGTAAGGTGGGAAGCTCATGTGGAGCATAAACACCAGAATAGACCAGTTGGGCTGAATGGCCAAAAAGATATATATTTCATATGTAGTGTCTGTGTATTTTATTCCACAGATTGTTACAGGAACACACATACAAAACCCATTTCATGTATATATATCATACAATTTTTAACAAGACTGCACATCATGCACAGAATAATGTGGGAATTATAAGAAATCAGTGATATTGGAGACTTTAATGTATCTGGTGGCCAACCTTCCAGATCTGTCATGTTTCACTTAATTTGGTGAAAAAGATAACATATGGTATTATGTAGTATCACACTTTAAAAATACATCTCCATGTATCTAATTGAGTTTATGGTCTACCTTACTGGTTTTCATCATAAATCTCATTTCTAATGTCTATCCAGTGTGAAGGTTCTGCAATCACACTGTCCTATTTACAAACCCTGATACAGGATAAAGCAAGACACTACCAGATCTTCCCTTTAAATAGGCTTTATATTTGCATCTAGTCTCTCTTTCACTTTTGGTTAAAATAATATTGATTTTTTAAAAGTAAAAATCGAATTTTACTACAACTCTCTCAGCTTAGCCTGGAGCAAAGTTGAACTGAAAGATAGCCACAGAAGCTATTAACGATAGCTTCATGTTCCTACTAGTTCAGGGAGTTTATCCAGTGATTCCTACAATTGGTCTCAGTTAGAGATGGGAAAATTGGCCAGATTTCTGCTTCCAAATTGCTATCGAGCAATGCACACTGCAGGTGGCTGAGTATGGTTGTTAGATGATGCTCTCAGAATTGAAGAATGACCACAGGTGATCAACCGTTGAACTGTACCCAGCAAGAGTCAGCTAACTTCAGGCTGGACTCACATGGTTCCATTCCTACCTGTCCCAAGCAGCAAGCTCATCTCTAGCAACAACGTCTCATCCAGGCACAGTTGCTTCAAATATCTCCAGCATATCTATCTTTTCCCCCACCACCTTTCACCCTCATTAATATGCTGTCCTCAGTGACATAAACTACAGGTACAAATCAGCTTCTGTATGTGTGCTGACAACATCTAGTTCGACCTCTTCACCACTTCCCTTGTCTCTTAAAATAATTTCTGCTATCAGACTGACTGCATTGTGTGGATGATTCAAAATTCCCTCCAACTGAGCATCCCTATCATAAATTCTGTTCCCTTGTCAGTGACTCCATCATGGTCCTTGACAAATGCTTAGGCCAAACTATGCTGTGCAAAACTTTGACATCTAACAGGTCTAGAATAAATATCAGTGTGGATGTATCATCAACACACAGACTGTGGTGGTTCTTGAAGAAGGCCCACCACCACTTTCTCATGGCAACAAGATTTTTTATTTAAAAGCTTCAAAACTCAAATGCTATCTTTTGCCTAAGCTAGAAAAAAGGTTGAGGTCCTGCAGGCAGATATTAAGGAGTTAGGAAAGAGATTAAGAAACAGGACCTCAAAGGTAGTAATCGCAGGATTACTCCCAGGACCACGCGCTAGTGAGTACAGAAATAGGAAGATAGAGCTGATGAATATGTGGCTGGAGAGATGATGCAGGAGAGAGGGTTTTAGATTATTGGGGCATTGGGACTTGTTCTGGGGAAGGTGGGTCTGTACAGGCCGGGACCAATCTCCTCGTGGGCAAGTTTGCTACTGCTGTTGGGGAGGTTTTAAACTAGCTAGGCAGGGGGATGGGAAGCTGAGCAGAGATTCAGAAAGGAGAAAAGCAGAGCTGGAAATGGAAGACAGAAAATTAACAAGAGTTTGGAAGGCAGAGCAAACAAAGGTTGGAAAATAGACAAAAAGAAGAGTCCGGTTGTGCTTGGTATATATCTAAATGCAAGGATATAGTGAATAAGGCAGATGAGTTGAGGGCACAAATTGACATGGAAGTATGATCTTTTTCTTAGCTATTACTGAAACATGGCTTAGAAAGGGGCAGGAATGACAACCTAATGTTCCTAATTACAGGGTTTTCAGATGAGATAGAGAGGGGGAATAAAGAAATAGTGGAGTTGCAATATTGATTAAAGAAATAATTACAGACTTGAGAAGGGATGATATGTTAGAGGGGTCATCAAATGAGGCGATATGGGTTGAACTAAGGAACAAAAAAGGAGCAATCACATTACTGGGAGTGTATGATAGGCCTCCAAAAAGTCAGAGGGAGATAGAGAAGCAAATTTGTAGGCAAATTTCTGACAAATGGAAAAAGAATAAGGCAGTAATAGTGGGGGATTTCAATTACCTTAATATTAACTGGGTTATAGTCAGTGTAAATGGCACAGAGGACATAGAATTCCTAAATTGCATTTAGGGGAACATTTTTAGCCAGCAATTGTAGCAAACCCAACAAAGAAAATCCAAAGATGTTTTTTAAGTATATAAAGTACATACATGGACACGATGGGCCGAAGGACCTGTTTCTGTGTTGTCTGTCTCTATGACTCTAAGAGCAAGAGGATAACAAAGGAAAGAGTAGGAGGGCCTATTGAGGACCGAAAAGGTAAACTATGTGTGGAGGCAAAGGATGTGGGTAAGGTCAGGATGGCTTTATTAAGGGGAGGTCATGTCTCACTAACTTGATTGAATTTTTGAAGAGGTGACAAGTAGGGTTGATGAGGGCAGTGTGGTGGATGTGGTCTACATGGATTTTAGCAAGGCTTTTGACAATATCCTACATAGCAGGCTGGTCAAAAAAGTAAAAGCCCATGGGATCCAAGGGAAAGTGGCAAATTGGATCCAAAATTGGCTTAGTGGTGGGAAGCAAAGAGTAATGGTTGACGGGTGTTTTTGCAACTGGTGGGGTTCCGCAGTACTTAGTCCCTTCCTTATTGTAGTTTGTATTCATGATTTAGACTCAAATGCTCGATAAAGAAGTTTTCAGATGATATAAAAAAATGGCCAAGTGGTTGACAGTGAGGAGGAGATCTTAAGACTGCAGGAAGATATAGATGATCTGGTCAGTTGGGCAGAAAAGTGGAACATGGAATTCAATCTGGAGAAGTGTGAGCATTTTGGGACGTGCAACAAGGCAATGGAACACACAATAAATGGGACGATACTGAATAGGGTAGAGGAACAGAGGAAGCTTGGAGTGCATGTCCACGATCTTTAAAGGTAGCAGGATAGGTCGATCAGGTCATAAAGAAGGCATATAGCATGCTTTCCTTTATTAGCTGAGGCATAGAATATAAGGGTAGGAAGATTATATTAGAACTGTATAAAACACTAGCTAGACTACAGCTTGAGTACTACATACAATTCTGGTCACCACGTTACAGGAAAGATGTGATTGTGGGTTCAAGCTCCACTCCCGAAACTTGAGCACAAAAATCAAGGCTGACAATTCAGTGTAGTACTGAGGGAGTTCCGTGCTGTCAGAGGTGTTATCTTTATGATGAGATATGTGAAATGGAGGCCCTGCCTGCCCTCTCAAGTGGATATAAAAGATCCCATGGCACTATTTCAAAGAGCAGGGGAGTTCTCCTTATTTTTGGCTAATATTTATCCTTCAGTCAATGTCACAGAATATTAGATTATCTGCTCGTTATCTCATTGCTGTTTGTGGGGAGCTGGCTGTACGCAAATTGATTGCCATGTTTCCTACATTACAATGGGTCTTTTGAGCTCACAATCTGTAGTTTGTGTAATGGCTCCACCAGTTTTTAGGAATTGCTTGCAAAAATCAAGGCTGACAGTACAGTGCAGTACTGAGGGAGTGCTACACTGTCAGAGATGCTGTCTTTCAAATGAGACATTTAACAGTGATCCAGACTACCTTCTCAGGCAGATGTAAAAGATCCCATAGCACTATTTCAAAGAAGAGTAGGGGAGTTCTCCTCTGTGTCTTGGCCAATATTTATCCCTCAATCAACATCACGAAAAACAGATGATCCAGTGCTGTTTATAGGAGCTGCTGTGTGCAAATTGGCTGCTGCATTTCCTACAACTGTGACTACACTCCATTGGCTATTAAGTGCTTTGGGACGTCACAGAATCATAGAAAGTTTACAGCACAAAAAGAGGCCACTTGGCCCATCGTGACTGTGCTGGCCAAAAAACGAGCCACCCAGTCTAATTCTACCTTCCAGCATTTGGTCCATAGCCCTGCAGTTTCAATACCTGAGGTGCACATCCAGACTCCTTTTAAATGAGTTGAAGGTTTCTGCCTCAACTACCTTTTCAGGCAGAGATCCAGACCCCTCACTACCCTCTGGGTGAAAAAAACTTTTCATCTCCCCTCTAATATTTCTACTAATAACTTTAAACCTATGGCCCCTGGTCACTGACCTCTCTGCTAATGTAAATAGGCCCTTCACCTCCACTCTATCCAGGCCCCTCACAATTTTGTATATTTCAATCAGATCTCCCCTCGGCCTTCTCTGTTCCAAGGAGAACAACCCCAGCCTATCCAATCTTTCTTCATAGCTGCATTTTTCCAGTCCTGGCAACATCCTTGTAAATCTCCTCCGTACCCTCTCTACTGTAATTACATCTTTTCTGTAATGAGGTGACCAGAACTGCACACAGTACTCAAGTTGTGGCCTAACCAATGATTTATACAGTTCCAGCATAACCTCCCTGCTCTTATATTCTATACCTCGACTAATAAAGGAAAGGATTCCATATGCATTCTTAACCATCTTATCGACCTGTCCTGCTACCTTCAGGGATCTGTGGACATTCACTCCAAGGTCCCTCATTTCCTCTACATCTCTCAGTGTTCTCCTGTTAATCATGTATTCCTTTGCCTTGTTTGAGCTCCCCAAATGCATCACCTCACACTTCTCCACGTTGAATTCCATTTGTCACTTTTCTGCCCACCTGACCAGCCCATCAATATCTTCCTGCAGCCTACATCTATCCTCCTCGCTATCTACCACATACGAACATGGCCAAACGTTATGTTGTCTGCAAACTTCTTGATTATGCCCCCACATTTATGTCCAAATCGTTAATATATATCAGAAAAAGCAGGGGACCCAGTACTGAGCCCTGCGGAATGCCACTGGAAACAGCCCTCCAGTGGCTAAAACACCAGCCAACAATTACCTTTGTTTCCTGCCACTGAACCAATTTTGTATCCATCTTGCTACATTTCCCTGGATCCCATGGGCGTTTTTTTTTAACCAGTCTGCCATGTGGGATAAAAACAAGAAATGCTGGCAATACTAGCAGGTCTGGCAGCATCTGTGGAGAGAGAAGCAGAGTTAACGTTTCAGGTCAGTAACCCTTCTTCAGAACTGGTAAATATTAGAAATGTGAAAGGTTATAAGCAAGTAAAGTGGGAGTGGTACAAGAGATAACAAAGGAGAAGGTGTAGATCGGACAAGGTCACAGAATAGCTGACCAAAAGGTCATGGAGCAAAGACAAACAATATGTTAATGGTGTGTTGAAAGGCAAAGCATGAGTATAGATAGGGTGTCAACAGACTGAATATTGAACAGCAGCAAGTATAGACATGAAAAAAAACAGTGGGTAAGCAAACTGGACAAACTAAGATGAAATAAAATAAACACACAAAAAAAATATAAAAAAGAAAAAATAACTGAAAATAAAAGTAAAATGGGGGGCCCGTCATGCTCTGAAATTATTGAACTCAATGTTCAGTCCAGCAGGCTGTAGTGTGCCTAATCGGTAAATGAGATGCTATTCCTCGAGCTTGCGTTGATGTTCAGTGGAACACTGCAGCAATCCCAGGACAAAGATGTGAGCATGACAGCAGGGGGGAGTGTTGAAATGGCAAGCAACCGGAAGCTTGGGGTCATGCTTGTGGACTGAGCGGAGGTGTTCCGCAAAGCGGTCACCCAGTCTGCGTTTGGTCTCCCCAATGTAGAGGAGACCACATTGTGAGAAGCGAATACAGTATACTACATTGAAAGAAGTACAAGTAAATCACTGCTTCACCTGAAAGGAGTGTTTGGGGCCTTGGATAGTGAGGAGAGAGGAGGTAAATGGGCAAGTATTACACCTCCTGCGATTGCAGGGGAAGGTGCCATGAGAAGGGGATGAGGTGGTGGAGGTAATGGAGGAGTGTACCAGGGTGTCATGGAGGGAACGATCCCTTCGGAATGCTGACAGGGGAAGGGAGGGGAAGATGCTGTCATGTGGGACCTTGTCAAAAGCCTTGCTAAAGTCCATGTAAGACCACATCAACTGCACTACCGTCATCAATCGTTTTTGTTACTTTCTTCAAAAAATTCGATCAAGTTGGTCGGACAAGATCTTCGCTTAAGAAAGCCATGCTATCCTCGATTAAGCTATGCCTTTCTAAGTGACAGTTTATTCTGTCTCTCAGAATTGATTCCAATAATTTGCCCACTATTGACTGGCCTGTAATTATTCGGTCTATCCTTCGCTTCCTTTTTACACAGAGGTACAACGTTAGCAGTTCTCCAATCCTCCAGCACCACACCTGTATCCAGTGAGGACTGGAAAATGATGATCAGACCTTCCGCTATTTCCTCTCTTGCTTCTTTTAACAGCCTGGGGTGCATTCCATCCAGCCCTGGTGATTTATCAACTTTCAAGGTTGGTAATCCCATTAATACCTCCGCTCTGCCTATGTTTATCACATCCAATACTTCACACCCCTCTTCCTTAACTATAATATCTGCATTGTCCCCCTCTTTTGTGAAGACAGACACAAAGTATTCATTAAGAACAATACCAACATTTTTCGCCGCTGCACATAGGTTACCTTTTTGGTCATTTATGGGCCCTACTCTCTCCTTAGTTATCCTCTTAATGTATTGATAAAACATCTTTGGGTTCACCTTGATGGTGCTTGCATTTTTTCATATCCTCCCTTTGCTTTCCTAATTTCCTTTTTGATTTCATCCCTCCACTTTCTATACTCCTCTCAGCTTTCTGTAGTATTGAGTTCTCGGTGTCGGACATAAGCTTTCCTTTTCTGCCTTATTTGACCCTGTAAGCTCCTAGACATTCATGAGGCTCTAGATTGGACCGCCTCACCCTTTTTCTTAGTGGGAACATGTTTACTTGGAACAGTCTGAATCTCCCCTTTGAATGCCTCCCACTGTTCTGACACTGATTTACCTTCAAGTAGCTGTTTCCAGTCCACTTTCGCCAAATCACTCCTCAGTTTAGTAAAATTGGCCTTGCCCTAATTGAAAACTCTAACTCCTGTTTATCTCTGTCCTTTTCCATAATTATGTTAAAACTGACTGAATTATGATCACTGCCATCAAAATGCTCTCCTTCCACCTGCCCAGCTTCATTTCCTAAAACTAAGTCTAAAACTGCGCCCTCTCTTGTTGGATTTGCTACATACTGTGCAGAAAGGTTCTCCTGAATGCACCTCAAGAATTCTGCTCCCTCAATTTCTTTCACACTAAACCTATCCAAGTTAATATTGGGGTAGTTAAAATCCCCTATTATTACTGCCCTATTGTTCTTGCATCTCTCAGAGATTTGCCAACGTATCTGCTCTTCTATCTCCCTCTGACTATTTGGGGGTCTATAGTACACTCCCAGCAGTGTGATTGCCCCTTTTTTGTTCTTTAGCTCGATCCATTTGGACTCATTTGATGAACCTTCCTACATATACCTCCTCACAGCTATAATTATTCCTTTGACCAAAATTGCCACTCCTCCTCCTTTCTTATCCCCCTCCCTATCACGTCTGAAAACCCTGTATCCAGGAATATTGAGCTGCCATTCCTGTCCCTCCTTAAGCCATGTTTCTGCAATAGCTATGATATCATAGTGCCACGTGTCAATCTGTGCCCTCAGCTCATCTGTTTCATTTGCGATACTCCTTGCATTGAAATAGATGCCCTTGAGCATTGCCAAACTCTTTTTAAAATTTTCTATCCTTTGTTTCCTCTGCCTTCCAGACTCATCCATTAATTTTCTGCCTTCCATTTTCATTTCTGATTTTGTCCCAACTGAGTCTATCCTCAGGTCCCCATCCCACTGTCAAACTAGTTTAAACCCTCCCCAACAGCACGAGCAAAACGTCCCGCAAGGAACTCAGTCCTTACTCTGTTCAGGTGCAACCCGTCCGGCCTGTACAGGTCCCATCTCCCCCAGAGCTGATCCCAATGTCCCAAGAATCTAAAGCCCTCCCTCCTGCACCAACTTCCCTATTTTTTCCAAAAATATACTTTATTCATAAAAATTTGTAAAAAAATACATTACAACACAGTTCAAAACAGCACCAAGTTGACATTCCAAAAGGTGCAAAGGAAATCAATTTTCTTCATAAGGGTGCCAGGGTCAGGGATGTCTCGGATCGAGTCTATAGGATTCTTAAGGGGGAGGGGAAGCAGCCAGAGGTCGTGGTACACATCGGGACCAATGACATAGCTAGGAAAAGGGATGAGGACCTGAAAAGCGAATATAGGGAGTTAGGTTGGAAGCTGAAAGGCAGGACGAGCAGAGTAGTATTCTCAGGATTGTTACCGGTGCCACGTGCTAGTGAGGCTAGAAACAGGGAGCGAGTGCAGCTGAACATGTGGCTACAGAACTGGTGTAGGAGGGAGGGATTCAGTTATGTGGATCATTGGGATACCTTCTGGGGAAGGTGGGACCTGTACAAGAAGGACAGGTTGCATCTGAACTGGAGGGGCACCAATATCCTGGGCGGGAGGTTTGCTCGAGCTCTTCGGGAGGGTTTAAACTAGTTTGGCAGGGGGATGGGAACCGGAGCTACGGATCAGTGGATGGGGTAGCTGTTGAACAGGCAGATACAGAGTGCAGAGAGTCTGTGAGGAAGGTGAGACAGTTGACAGGGCAAAGTTGCAGCCAGTATGATGGGTTGAAGTGTGTCTATTTTAACGCAAGAAGTGTCAGGAATAAGGGTGATGAACTTAGAGCATGGATCAGTACTTGGAGCTACGATGTTGTGGCCATTACGGAGACTTGGATATCACAGGGGCAGGAATGGATGTTGGATGTTCCGGGGTTTAGATGTTTCAAAAGGAATAGGGAGGGAGGTAAAAGAGGTGGGGGAGTGGCATTGTTAATCAGGGATAGTATCACAGCTGCAGAAAGGGAGGTCGTCGAGGAGCGTTTGTCTACTGAGTCATTATGGGTGGAAGTCAGAAACAGGAAAGGAGCAGTCACTTTGTTGGGAGTTTTCTATAGACCCCCCAATAGCAACAGAGACATGGAGGAACAGATTGGGAGGCAGATTTTGGAAAGGTGCAGAAGTAACAGGGTTGTTGTCATGGGAGACTTCAACTTCCCTAATATTGATTGGAACCTCCTTAGTGCAAATAGTTTGGATGGAGCAGTTTTTGTCAGGTGTGTCCAGGAAGGTTTCCTGACTCAATATGTAGATAGGCCGACTAGAGGGGAGACTATGTTGGACTTGGTGCCTGGCAATGAACCAGGCCAGGTGGCAGATCTCTCGGTGGGAGAGCATTTCGGTGATAGTGATCACAACTCCCTGACCTTTACTATAGTCATGGAGAGGGACAACAGCAGACGGGATGGGAAAATATTTAATTGGGGGAGGGGGAATTACAATGCTATTAGGCAGGAACTGGGGAGCATAAATTGGGAACAGATGTTCTCAGGGAAATGCACGACAGAAATGTGGAGGTTGTTTAGGGAGCACTTGCTGCGACTGCTGGATAGGTTTGTCCCGATGAGGCAGGGAAGGGATGGTAGGGTGAAGGAACCTTGGATGACAAGAGATGTGGAACAGCTAGTCAAGAGGAAGAAGGAAGCTTACTTAAGGTTGAGGAAGCAAGGATCAGACAGGGCTCTAGAGGGTTACAAGGTAGCCAGGAAGGAACTGAAGAATGGACTTAGGAGAGCTAGAAGGGGACATGAAAAAGTCTTGGCGGGTAGGATTAAGGAAAATCCCAAGGCGTTCTACACTTATGTGAGGAACAAGAGGATGGCCAGAGTGAGGGTAGGGCCGATCAGGGATAGTGGAGGGAACTTGTGCCTGTAGTCGGAGGAGGTAGGGGAGGTCCTAAATGAATACTTTGTTTCAGTATTCACTAGTGAGAGGGACCTGGTCGTTTGTGAGGACAGCGTGGAACAGGCTGATATGCTCGAACAGGTTGAGGTTAAGAGGGAGGATGTGCTGGAAATTTTGAACGATATGAGGACAGATAAGTCCCCGGGGCCAGACGGGATATACCCAAGGATATTACAGGAAGCGAAGGAACAGATTGCTGCGCCTTTGGCAATGATCTTTGCGTCTTCACTGTCCACTGGAGTAGTACCGGATGATTGGAGGATGGCAAATGTTGTTCCCTTGTTCAAGAAAGGGAATAGGGATATCCCTGGGAATTATAGGCCAGTCAGTCTTACGTCGGTAGTGGGCAAATTATTGGAGAGGATTGTGAGAGAGAGGATTTATGATTATTTGGAAAAGCATGGTTTGATTAGAGACAGTCAGCATGACTTTGTGAGGGGCAGGTCATGCCTCACAAGCCTTATTGAATTCTTTGAAGATGTGACAAAACACATTGATGAAGGAAGAGCAGTGGATGTGGTGTATCTGGATTTTAGCAAGGCGTTTGATAAGGTTCCCCATGGTAGGCTCATTCAGAAAGTAATGAGGCATGGGATTCAGGGAAAGTTGGCTGTCTGGATACAAAATTGGCTGGCCCAGAGAAGACAGAGGGTGGTAGTAGATGGAAAGTATTCAGCATGGAGCTCGGTGACCAGTGGTGTTCCACAAGGATCTGTTCTGGGACCTCTGCTCTTTGTGATTTTTATAAATGACTTGGATGAGGAAGTGGAAGGCTGGGTTAGCAAGTTTGCTGATGACACGAAGGTTGCTGGAGTTGTGGATAGTGTGGAAGGCTGTTGTAGGTTGCAACGAGACATTGACAGGATGCAGAGCTGGGCTGAGAAGTGGCAGATGGAGTTCAACCTGGAAAAGTGTGAAGTGTTTCATTTTGGAAGTTCGATTTTGAATGCAGAATACAGGCTGAAAGACAGGATTCTTGGTAGTGTGGAGGAACAGAGGGATCTTGGGGTCCATGTCCATAGATCGCTCAAAGTTGCCACCCAAGTTGATAGGGTTGTTGAGAAGGCATATGGTGTGTTGGCTTTCATTAACAGGGGGATTGAGTTTAAGAGCCGCGAGGTTATGCTGGAGCTCTATAAGGCCCTGGTTCGACCACACTTGGAATATTGTGTTCAGTTCTGGTCGCCTCATTATAGGAAGGATGTGGAAGCTTTAGAGAGGGTGCAGAGGAGATTTACCAGGATGCTGCCTGGACTGGAGGGCATGTCTTATCAAGAAAGGTTGAGGGAGCTAGGGCTTTTCTCATTGGAACGAAGAAGGATGAGAGGTGACTTGATAGAGGCGTACGAGATGATGAGAGGCATAGATAGAGTGGATAGCCAGAGACTTTCCCAGGGTGGAAAGGGCTATCACCAGGGGGCATAATTTTAAGGTGATTGGAGGAAGGTTTCGGGGAGATGTCAGAGGTAGGTTCTTTACAAGAGAGTGGTGGGTGCGTGGAATGCACTGCCAGCGGTGGTAGTAGAAGCAGATACATTAGGGGCATTTAAGTGACTCTTGGATAGGTACATGGATAATAGTAGAATGAAGGGTAGGTAGTTAGTTTGATCTTAGAGTAGGTTAAATGTTCGGCACAACATCGTGGGTCGAAGGGCCTGTACTGTGCTGTACTGTTCTATGTTCTATGTTCAATATAGGAGTGAATTGCCTCACAACCCTTCCATTCCATTTTACATGCCATGTACATTTTACAGCAAACTCATATTTGGTTTATACAGCGCGAGGGCTTTCCCATGTGTCCAGCCCCTCAGTTCACTTTGATGGCAGGACCTTACACAGTGGTCTTTCCCATTGAGCCTTTGCAGTGGTTGCCCCAAGCTTTAGTGCGTCCCACAGCACATAGTCCTGGACCTTGGAATGTGCCAGTCTGCAACACTTGGTTGTGGATCACCCTTTGCGCTGGAAGACCAGCAAGTTTCAGGCAGACCAAAGAGTGTCTTTCACCGAATTGATGGTCCTCCAGCAGCAGCTGATGTTTATCTTGGTGTGTGTCCCTGGGAACAGCCCGTAGATCACAGACTGCTCGGTTACAGAGCTGCTTGGGATGAACCTCGACAAAAACCACTGCATCTCTTTCCACACCTGCTTTGCAAAGATACATTCTAGAAGGAGGTGGACAGCTGTCTCTTCCCCACCACAGTCACCTCGAGGGCATTGCGTGAAGGTGGTGAAATTCCGGGATTGCAGGAAGGATCTGACGGAGAGGGCCCTTCTCACCACCAGCCAAGCTACGTCTTGGTACTTGTTTGAAAGTTCTGGTGATGAGGCATTCTGCCAAATGACTTTGGCAGTCTTCTCGGGGAACCATCCGACAGGATCCACCATCTCCTTTTCCCATAGGGCCTTGAGGACATTCTGTGCAGACCACTACCTGATGGATTGCTGGCCAAAGGTGTTTTCCCGCAAAAACCTTCCCACGAACGATAGGTGGTACGACACGGTCCAACTGGATGGAGCGTTATGCGGCAATGTGACCAGACCCATCCTTCGCAACAATGGGGTCAGATAGAACCTCAGTACGTAGTGACACTTGGTGTTTGTGTACTGGGGTTCTACGCACAGCTTGATGAAGCCGCACACAAAGGTGGTCATCAGGATGAAGGCAACGTTGGGTACATTTTTCCCCCTTTCTCCAGAGGTTTGAACATCGTGTCCCTCTAGACCTGGTCCATTTTGGATCTCCAGATAAAGTGGAAAATGGCTCGGGTGACCACCACGGCGCAGGAGTGGGGTATGGGCCAGACCTGCATCACATACAGCAACAACGTGAGCGCCTCGCACCTGATGACCAGGTTCTTACCCACAATGGAGAGAGATCGCTGCTCCTACATGCTCAGTTTATAGTGTACCCTGGCTACTTGCTCCTTCCAGGTTTTGGCGCACACCCCGACCCTTCCGAACCATATCCCCGGCACCTTCAGGTAGTCTGACCTGACAGTGAAGGGGACAAAGGATTGGTCAGCCCAGTTCCCAAAGAACATGGCCTTACTCTTGCCGTGGTTAATTTTGGTTCCCGAGGCCAGTTCCAACTGGTCGCAGATGCTCATCAGTCTGCGCACAGACAGCGGATCTGAGCAGAAGATGGTGACGTCATCCATGTACAGGGAGGCTTTGACCTGAGTGCCTCCGCTGCCTGGGATTGTCACCCTATTATGCCTGCATCCTTCCTAATGGACAGCAAAAGGTTCGATACAGCAAACAAACAAGACAGGGGAGAGAAGACAGCCCTGTCTGACTCCAGATTGCATCGGGAAACATTCTGATTCCCACCCATTGATTGACTGTGCTACTGATGTTTGTGTAGAGCAGTTTGATCCAATGCAGATTTGCTCCCCAAACCCCATTTTGGAGAGCACGTCCATCATGTAGGTGTGCGATATCCTGTCAAAAGCCTTCTCCTGGTCCAGGCTGATGAGGCAGGTGTCCACCCCCCTGTCCCGTATATAGGCAATCGTATCCCTGAGTAGCGCGAGACTATCAGAGATCTTCCTGCCGGGTACAGTGCAGGTCTGATCAGGGTGAATCACCAACTCCAGAGCAGACTTGACCCGACTGGCAATGACTTTGGATAGAATCTTGTAGTCTACATTAAGCAGTGAGATGGGCCACCAAATACTGATTTCTGCCCTCTCTCCCTTCCGCTTGCAGATGAGGGTGGTGATGGCTTTCCTCACGAATTCTGACATGCTGCCAGCCAGAAGAATACTCTCGTATACTTCCAGCAGGTCTGGGATGATCCATTCCCACAGAGCTGAATACAATTCAACCGTTAAACCGTCGCTTCCGGGAGTTTTACTCGTCTAGAAGGACCTGACGGTGTTTGTCAGCTCATCCAGAGTTAGCGGTTTGTCCAGTCTCTCCCTCATGCTGTCATCTAAGTCCTCCGTGATAGATGATAGGAAGGACTGGGAAGCCGTGCTTTCCGTGGGCTTCACATCGTACAGCCCAGCATAAAAGGATTTGCTGATCCTTAGTATGTCGGACTGCGAAGTCGTTACCAAGCCATCCTCTTCCTTCAGGCTGCTGATCACAGAGCTCTCTCTGTGTACCTTTTGGAAAAAGTAACACGAGCACGTCTCATCCTGCTCAACGCAGCGGACTCTGGACCAGAAGATGATCTTAGAGACCTCCGTGGCAAAGAGCGAGGCTTGCTGACTCTTCACCTCTTGGAGATCCTCCTTGACCTCGACCCCTATCAACTGCAGCCGGAGGAGAATTTGCATTCTTTTCTGGAGTTGGGACATTTCCCTCTCTCTCTCGCCCTCTGAACACCTTTGAAGATAAAGAACCTTTTGATGTTCTCCTTGATTGCTTCCCACCAGTGAACTGGAGACTCAAAGAGGGGTTTCATGGTTCTCCAACCTTTGTAATCCCTTTTGAGTTCCTCAACATTCTCTGGGGTTAGCAGTGTAGCATTGAGCTTCCATGTCCCCCTGCCAACCCGCTGGTCGTCCTGTAAGTGACAGTCTGCCAGTAAGAGGCAGTGGTCGGAGAAGAACACCGGCTTAACGTCGGTGGATCTGACCGTGAAAGCACGGGACACAAACAGGAAGTCAATCCTGGAATGGGCAGACCCATCCAATCTTGACCAGATGTATCCAGGCTGCACTCCGTCTGCAGCGTTGCTGAAGACGTCGTGCAGCTTAGCATCTTTTACTGTTTCCATTAGGAATCTGGACATAGCATCCAGTTTGCTGTCGTCCCTGCCGGATCATCCAGCTGCATCGATGATGCAGTTGAAGTCACCACCTAGAATGACCAGCCTGGATGTTGCCAGCAGCAGTGGAAGCAGCTGGAGGACAGTCAGTCGCTCACTGCACTGAGCTGGGGTGTACACGTTGATCAACCGGAGTGGAGCATTGTTGTATATTACATCTGCTACGAGGATGTGGCCGCCTACCACCTCCTTAACTTTGGAGATGATGAGGTTGCCTCCCCGCAGCAGAATACCTAGGCCGGAGGAACGGGAATCATTACCCCCTGACCAGATCGATGGCCCGTGGGACCACCATCGCGACAATTGCCTGTAGGTGCTGAGGTGTGGTATTCCACACTCCTGCAGAAACAGCAGGTTGGCTTTGACCTTGGCGAGGTAGTACAAGGTTGAAACACATCGCGTAGTGGATTTAATGCTATGCACATTAATCGAAGCAATCCTTAGACCCATTTTAAAGTTGGGTGTTGCTTCCCACACCAGTTGTCCTTGCTAGTCCCAGTCCTTGAGTATGTTCCTGCATACCCATAGTGTAGGCAAGCTGTTTCACATTCGTTGGGCTCAGACACCCCTCCTGGTTTCTCATGGGGGGTTTGTTCCGCTGTGGTGACATTGGTGGGATGGCGGGGGGGGGGGTCTTGTAGGCAGCAAGGCTTGGACTGTCCTCTGCTGTTGGTGTCTTTCCCCTCTGTTCCTCCTCGAAGACATCACTGCTCCCGGCTTCCCGGAGCTGCACTGCGCCAGACGCTTCTCTGCTCTTGGTGTTCCGGAGCTGGGGTGCGCTGGGCATGTCACTGGGTTCAGTGCTTTGGGTTTGGGGCGCGCTGGACTCATCACAGCTTCCAGTGTCCTGGTGCTGGGGGGCTTTATCTTCCAGCTCCTTTGAGTTCTGCCGCTTCTTTTGCAGGTGCCGTCGTTCTAGCCCTTCCTCGTCCAATGAGGAGGAGCTGCCGTAGTCTGTCTCAGACGGTAGCCTCCTCTTGCCACTGGTTTGGGTGGCAGCCTGTTCCTTTTTTGGAGATTTTTTTCTTTGTGGTTTGCCTTTGCACCACTTGCCACTGACCAGTTTGTCCATCTGCTGCCTCCTCCTCCATTGATTATGTCTGTAGAGGAGGGGTTTCCGGGCATGGGGTAGGTGTTGGGTCACTGGTTGCAGCTGCCTCCCCTGTCTTCTCCTTCTCAGGTAGACTTTCCTTGCTGCGGAGAGAGTTGCTCGTCTCCTTCCCAGAACCAGACGCATTCACCGTTCCTTCTCCCGGCCTTTCCTTGGACCTTGCTACCTGAGCATAACTGAGGCAGCGTTTGGGGCAGGTTTTGTCGAGGTGGCCTGCCGCACCGCGCAGGTTGCAGCACTTACTCTGCTTACAGTCCTTGGTCTGATGGCCTTCCTTCTTGCAGTTCTTGCAGACGACTGTGTTGCAGTTGGCTGCCACATGACCAGATCTGCCACAGGTGCGACAAACTCTGGGCTGCCCCGCATAGACCAAGAAGCCTCGACTTCCCCCAATAGCGAAGCTGAAGGGAGGGTGGAAGATGGCTCCACTGGCATCGACCTTCATTGACCTGCCAATTGCTGGTCCAAATCCCAAATGGATCCTTGACATCAGTGCTGCTGCTGGCCACCTCGACATACCTGGCATGGAAGGTGAGTACATACATGACAGGAACTTGGGGGTTGTAGAAGTGAATGGTCACCACCCGGTCACGTTGCGATGGCAGCATGAAGAGCGGCTCTACTGTGAGGATTGACAGCGGCACCTGGTTTCCCTTCGCCTTGAACAGCTTCAGGAACTTGATGCATCCCGCCACGTTCTTGAACGTCACATCGAAATATCCACTGCTGGGGAAGTCCTGCAGGCAGAAGATGTCTGCAGCTTGGAATCCACAGCAATCAATAAGGATTTTCTTAATGAAGAGGGTACGGTCAACAGGTGCACCTCCTTCCTTATCCTTCACCACCACCCAAACGGTGTTACGCACTCCCTAGCCTGCAGCTCTAGAATTGGTTACAGCCATTTTACTCAAAACCTACCTGGAACAGGATCAAAGGCCACTCATCATTGTTTCTTCCCTGCCAGGTAACAACCTCCTGCACCAACTTTCCAGCCACGCATTCACATGGCTTATCCTTCTATTCCTACACTCACTTGTGTGTGGCACTGGCAGTAATCTGGAGATTACTACTTTTGAGTTCCCGCTTGCTAATTTCTAACCTAGCTCAGTCAACTCTTTCCATAGGACCACATCTCTCCTTCCACCTTTGTCGTTGGTACCAACCTGAACCACGACTGCTGGCTGTTCACCCACCCACTCAGGATACTCTGCAGCCACTCAGTGGCATCCATTAGCCATAAAAGGCACTATATAAATGCAAGTCATTTAGATGTTTTAGACTGAAGAAATCACATGAAACCTTTGGAATTCTCTACGGCAGAAGGCAGTGGAGGCCAAATTATTAAATATATTCAAGAAGGAGATAGATATATTTCTTAATGCCAAAGGGATCAAGGGATATGGGGAGAAAGCAGCAACAGGGTACTGAATTAGACGATCAGTCATGATCTTTTTTGAATGGCGGAGCAGGCCCGAATAGCCTCCTCCTGCTCCTGTTTTATTTATTTATTTAGAGATACAGCACCGAAACAGGCCCTTTGGCCCACCGGGTCTGTGCCGACCAACAACCACCCATTTATACTAACCCTACAGTCATCCCATATTCCCTACCACCTACCGACACCAGGGGCAATTTACAACGGCCAATTTACCTATCAACCTGCAAGTCTTTAGCTGTGGGAGGAAACCGGAGCACCCGGCGAAAACCCATGTGGTCACAGGGAGAACTTGCAAACTCCGCACAGGCAGTACCCAGAATCAAACCCGGGTAGCTGGAGCTGTGAGGCTGCAGTGCTAACCACTGTGCCACTGTGCCGCCCATTTTGTTTTTTTTTTCAGAGAGCCATGTATTTTATGTTTCTATGAATTTTAAATTTGGCACGCTTTGCACCAGCCGCCTACGTCATGCCGTCACCTGCCGGCCCACATCACCTATTTTCTTCGATCCCATTGGTTGATTTGGCCTGGGTTCATCTGTTCCACGCTCGCCTCTCGGATTGGCGGAGACGCTCGTCAATCGGAAATTGTTCGGACTTTGCGCCGTCTCAGCATTCCAGGGGCGAGTCGCGTTGTCAATCAAATACAGACGGTTTCAAGGCGCCCCTTGAACATCCGCGCTGCTTACGGAGTTTCAAAAAAAAAGTAAGCGCAAAGCTGAAAGCTCAGCTGTCACTTTCCCAACTGCAAATGGAGCCATTCCTGTTCTTTGAGAGTAACCCCCCCCCCACCCCACCCCCAGTACAACACCCCTCCGGCAAGTCTTTATAAAGTGATATTATTCATGCTGCACGCAGACTAACTTTTCAAACATCTTTCCGTCGACTGATTGCCATTAATTCGAGGAAGTTTAAATAATTAAAAAGCAAATTGGAGTAATGTAGCACATTCAATGTTGCCAAGATCAGCCCGGTGAAAGAGGATTCTTTTTTGGAGAAGAGCAATAATTAATGATTAATAAACATGTCAAATAAAAAAGCGCTGTTATTATTTTACAGCCAATATTAGACCTTAATTTTTAAACAAAAATCAATGACTATAATTGTCAGTAAGTGAGACACATGATTATATATTCTGCATGCATATTCAAAAAATACAGTCATGAATGCACACTGCTATTCATGGTATTGTTCATGGATAGTTTGGAGCGCAGTTGTGATGTTTAGTTAGTAATCTGGACCATTTATTTAAGGCTACTGCCTAATTACGATTTTAAATTACTGATGTCAGTAAATTGCTTGTATATTTCAGGCTCCAGAAATGTCCAATAATTAATGCCTTAAAAAAAATATTGATTTAAAAATACCATTTAATGCAGAATTGCGGTGAGGGTTGATTAGATTAGAGATACAGCACTGAAACAGGCCCTTCGGCCCACCGAGTCTGTGCCTAACATCAACCACCCATTTATACTAATCCTACACTAATCCCATATTCCTACCAAACATCCCCACCTGTCCCTATATTTCCCTACCACCTACCTATACTAGTGACAACTTATAATGGCCAATTTACCTATCAACCTGCAAGTCTTTTGGCTTGTGGGAGGAAACTGGAGCACCCGGAGAAAACCCACACAGACAAAGGGAGAACTTGCAAACTCCACACAGGCAGTACCCGGAATCGAACCCGGGTCCCTAGAGCTATGAGGCTGCGGTGCTAACCACTGCGCCACTGTGCCGCCCTTACGTGTTGTGTTCCTTAAAGTCACAAAATTAGCTACTAAATAGACATTGAACAGGTTGACTCATAATTTATATGGTCTTCAAGATACATGAAAGTACCCAGGATGAAATGGCTAATTTTATGAAGCTGAGAGGTGATCTGGCGAAAGTGGACTGGATACAGCTACTTGAAGGAAATTCAGTGGCAAACCAGTGGGAGGCATTCAAAAGCGAGATTCTACAGGCACAATGTAGACATGTCCCCACAAAGATAAAGGGTGGTACTGCCAAATCTAGAGCCCCCTGGTTATCTAGAAGTATACAGGGTAAGATAAAGCAGAAAAAGAAAGCTTACGATGGTCACAAAAAACGGAAAACTTTAGAAAGCCTAAAGGAGTACAGAAAGTGCAGGGGTGAAGTAAAAAAAGAAATCTGAAAAGCAAAGAGAGGACATGAAAAATTTTTTGGCAGGTAAAATCAAGGAAAACCCAAAGATTTTTTATCAGTGCATTAAGAGCAAGAGGATAACTAAGGAAAGGATAGGGCCTATCAAAGATGTACAAGGGAACATATGCGTGGATGCAGAAGATGTGGGCAGGGTCTTGATGAGTTTTTTGTCTCTGTCTTCACAAAGGAGAGGGATGAAGCAGACATTGTAGTAAAAGAGGAGGAGTGTGAAATATTAGATATGATTAGCATAATGAGAGAGGAAGGACATCCTTGAAAGTGGATAAATCGCCAGGGCCGGATGGATTGTATCCCTGGTTGTTAAAGGAAGCCAGGGAGGAAATAGCGGATGAGGAACATTTTCAAATCCTGACAGGCAAGGTACCAGACGACTGGAGGTCTGCAAACATTGTACCATTGTTTAAAAAGGGTGCAAGGATAGGCCAAATAATTATAGGCCAGTCAGTCTGACCTCAGTGGTGAGTAAGTTATTAAATCAATTCTGAGGGACAGGATAAACTGCCACTTAGAAAGGCACGGATTAATCAGGGATAGTCGGCATGGATTTGTTAAGGGAAGGTCCTGTCTTATGAACTTGATTGAGTTTTCTGAGGAAGTAACAAGGAGGATTGATGAGGGTAGTGCAGTGGATGTGGTCTACATGGATTTTACTAAGGTATTTGACAAGGTCCTGCGTAGCAGACTGGTCAGAAAAATGAAAGCCCATGGAATAAAGGGGGATGTGGCAAGTTGGATCAAAAATTGGCTCAGTGACAGGAAACAAATGGTAGTGATCAACGGATGTTTTTGTGAATGGAAAGCGGTTTCCAGTGGCGCTCCACAGGGCTCAGTGTTTGGTCCCTTACTGTTTGTTGTATATATTAATGATTTGGACTTAAATGTGGGAGGCATGATTAGGAAATTTGCTGATGACACAAAAATTGGTCGTGTAGTTGATAGTGAAGAGGATAGCTATAGACTCTACAATGATATCAATGGTTTGGTTGAGTGGGCGGAAAAGTGGTAAATGGAATTCAATCATGAAAAGTGTGAGGTAATGCATTTGGGGAGGGCAAATAAAGCAAGGGAATACACAATAAATGGGAGGATATTGAGAGAGACCTTGGAGTGCATGTCCACAGGTGCCTGAAGGTGGCAGGACAGGTAGATAGAGTGGTGAAGAAGGCATATGGAATGTTTTCCTTTATTGGCCAAGGTATAGAATACAAAAGCAGGGATGTAATGCTGGAACTGTATAAAATGCTGGATAGGCCACAGCTGGAGTATTGCGTACAGTTCTGGTCATCACATTACAGGAAGGATATAATTGCTCTGGAGAGAGTACAGAGGAGATTTACAAGAATGTTGCCAGGCCTTGAAAGTTGCAGCTATGAGGAAACATTGGATAGGCTAGGGTCGTTTTCCTTAGAACAGAGGAGGCTGAGGGGTGTCTTAATTGAGGTGTACAAAATTATGAGTGGCCTAAATAGAGTAGACAGGAAATATTACTTAAACGGAGAACGACTCAGAATTCTGAGGTGCAGAGGGATCTTGGTGTTATAGTGCAGGAGTCACAAAAAGTTAGTATGCAGGTACAGCAAATAATAAAGATGGCTAATGGAATGCTATCCTTTATTACAAGAGGAATTGAAAATAAAAGTAACAATGCTATGCTTCAATTATACAGTGCGTTGGTGAGATCACATCTCGAATTCTGTGTGCAGTTTTGGTCTCCTTATTTAAGGAAGGATTAAAATACATCGGAGGCAGTTCAGAGGAGGTTTACTAGACTGATACCTGGAATGAGTGGGTTTTCTTATGAGGAAAGGTTGGACAGACTGGGCTTGTTTTCACTGGAGTTTAGAAGAGTGAGGGGAGACTTGATTGAAGTTTATAAGATCCTGAACAGTCTTGACAAGGTGGCTGTGGAAAGGATGTTTCCTCTTGCAGGTGAGTCTAGTGGGCACGGTTTTAAAATTAGGGGTTGCCCTTTTAGGACAGAGATGAGGAGAAATGTTTTCTCTCAGAGGGTTGTGCCTCAGAAGGTGGTGGAGGTGGGGTCATTGAATATTTTTAAGGTGGAGGTAGATAGATTCTTGTTAGGTAAGGGAATCAAGGGGTATCGGGGGTAGATGGGAGTGTGGAATTCGAGACACAAACAGATCAGCCATGAGCTTATTGAACAGCGGAGCAGGCTAGAGGGGCCGAATGGCCTACTTCTGCTCCTAATTCGTGTGTTCATGTGTGAAGGACCTGTTTCCCCTAGTGGAGAAGTCAATTACCGGGGGCACAGATTAAGGTGATTGGTAGAAGGATTAGAGCGGACATGAGGAAAAACATTTTCACCCAGAGGGTGGTGGGTGTCTGGAATTCACTGCCCGGATCGGTGGTGGAGGCAGAAACCCTTAATTCTTTTAAAAGGTACCTGGACATGCACCTCATGTGCTGTAACCTGCAAGGCTATCGACCAGGTGCTGGAAGATGGGTATAGATTAGGCGGCTAGTTTTTTTGGCCGGCGCAGACATGATGGACTGAACGGCCTCCTTCTGTGCCCTAACTTTTCTTTGGTTCTATGGTTCTAATATGTAAGGTAAGTCAGAGGTTACAGGTAAAAGCGAAAAGACTGCGGATGCTGGAAATCTGAAATAAAAACTGAAAAAGCTGGAAATATTTCGCAGGTCTGGTAGCATCTGAGGAGAGAGAAACAGAGTTAACATTTCAGATTGATGGTCTTTCATTAGAACTGGAAGAATTTAGAGATTTAACAGGTTATAACATACATGCGAACATATGAACATATGACGAAGAGAATTCCAAAGACACATGACCCCCTGAGAGAAAAAAATTTCTCCTCATCTCGGTCTTAAATGGGCGACCCTTATTTTTAAATAGTGACCCCTAATTCTAGATTCTCCCATAAGGGGAAACATCCTTTCCACATTCACACTGTCAAGAGCCCTCAGGATCCTATAAGTTTCAATGAAGTTGCCTCTTACGCTTCTAAACTCCTGCAGATACTAGCCTAGCATGTCCAACCTTTCCTCATAAGACAACCCGCCCGTTCCAGGTATTAGTCTAGTAAACCTTCTCTGAACTGCTTCCAACGCATTTACATCCTTCCTTAAATAAGGAGACCAGTACTGTACACAGTACTCCAGATGTGGTTTCACCAATGCTCTGTATAACTAAAGCGTAACCTCCCTACTTTTGTATTCAATTCCCCTCGCAATAAACAATAACGTTCTATTAGCTTTCCTAATTACTTGTTGTACCTGCATATTAACCTTGTGCAATTCATGCACTCGGACACCCAGATCCCTCTACATCTCAGAGCTCTGCAATCTCTCACCATTTAGATAATATGCTTCTTTTTTTATTCTTCCTGCCAAAATGGACAATTTCACATTTTCCCACATTATACTCCATTTGCCAGATCTTTGCTCATTCACCTAACCTATCTATATCCCATTGTAGCCTCCTTATGTCCTCTTCACAACTTAGTTTCCTACCTACCTTTGTGTCATCTGCAAATTTAGCAACCATAATATATAATATTATGTAATATTATGTCCCTTCATCCAAGTCATTTATATAAATTGTAAAAGGTTGAGATCCCAACACTGATCCCTGTGGCACACCACTTGTTACATCTTGCCAACCAGAAAATAAGCCAGTGCCTGACCTGCTGAATGTTTCCAGAGGATACAGACAGACTGACTACTGTTAATTTACAGTCTAAATTACTCGCTCTCATTGTATCTTGAAAAAGGGTAGATTTTTGGAGGTGCAGACTTTTAGTTTGACATGGACTTGTGCGAGATATTATTTTCATAAGTGGATCCCCATGCTGTTTCTTGCAGTAAGCTGCATGATACAGTGTTTTATAAGGACACAAACATTGTACCATGCTGCTAAGATGAAGCTACATAACCCAATTGTCATTAAGTAAACATAGGCTCAGGTCAATCAAGTTATTTTAATTTGGTCAGACAATTTTTCAAAGGACGAAATAGTTATCAGTTTCAGACAGTATGCAGAAATGAAGATTGTTACAGTGTGATGTGCACATAATACATAAGAAAGCTTGGATAAGTATATTACAGTGAATTGTATGCAACTAATGTTTTGTATTTGTCCATTTTCTAAATGTTGATTCTTGTTATATTACTTTTTACTATACCTGTGAGTGAGTGCAGGGCTAAATCAAAAAGCAGAACCTCAACAGTAATAATCTCTGGATTACCTGAGTCCTGAGCAAATTAGAGTAGGGTAAATAAGATTAGAGAGTTAAACACGTGGCTCAAAGATTGGTGTGCGAGAAA
Source organism: Heterodontus francisci (assembly GCF_036365525.1). Taxonomy (NCBI): domain Eukaryota; kingdom Metazoa; phylum Chordata; class Chondrichthyes; order Heterodontiformes; family Heterodontidae; genus Heterodontus; species Heterodontus francisci. The sequence goes on along the minus strand of NC_090372.1, from coordinate 212,651,136 downwards.
AGAGTTTTGATTAATGGGGCACCGGCACCAGTACTGGGGCAAGTGGGAGCTGTACCGTTGGGACGGTCTGCACCTGAACCGTGCTGGGACTAGTGTTCTGGTGAGTCATGTAACTAGGGTGTTAGAGAGGGCTTTAAACTAAATACTGGGGGCAATGGATCAAGTGAGGGAAGATGCGATAAATTAAAGAGAGGGGACAGGGCAAGAGAGCAAGGTAATTGTAAGAAAGGCAATTATCAATAAGGGAATTGATGATCTGAGTGTGGCAGGAAGGGATAGAGCTTACAAACTTAAGAGTGTACCAGCAGATAAGGCTAGAGGTTGCAAAAATAATAAAAAGACAGAATTAAAGGCCTTCTCTCTGAATGCAACAGCATTTGCAACAAGGTAGGTGAATTGATTGCACAAATGGACGTGGCTGCAGGGTGACCAAGGCTGGGATCCGAATGTCCAAGGGTATTTGACATTTAGGAAGGATAGGCTTAAAGAAAAAGGAGGTGGGGTAGCGCTGTTAATAAAGGATGAGATCAGTACATTAGTGAGAGAGGATCTTAGATCAGAAGATAAAAATGTACAATCAGTTTGGGTGGAATTAAGAGACAGCAAGGAGTGGTGGTGTAGTGGTGTAGTGGTAATGTCACTGGACTGGCCCTGGCTAATACTCTGGGGACATGGGTTCAAATCCCACCATTGCAGATGGTGAAATTTGAATTCAATTAACAAAAAATCTAGAATTAAAAGCTAGTCTAATGATGGCCATGAAACCATTGTTGATTGTCGTAAAACCCCATCTGATTCACTAATGCCCTTTAGGAAAGGAAATCTGCTGTCCTTACCTGGTTTGGCCTACATGTGACTCCAGACCCACAGCAATGTAGTTGACTCTGAAATGGCCTAGCAAGCCACTTAGGTCAAGGGCAATTAGGGATAGTCAATAAATGTTGGCCAGTGACACCCACATCCCATGAACAAATAAAAATAAACATTGGTAGGAGTTGTTTATAGGCCACCAAACGGTAGTGGTAATGTAGAGCATGGTATAAATAAATAATCAGGAAATGTATGTAACAAGGGTAATACAGTAATCATGGGGGACTTCAATCTACACATAGACTGGGTAAACTTAATTAGCACTAATGCTGTGGAGGATGGATTCCTGGAATGTATATGAGATGGTTTTTTAGAACAGTATGTTGAGGAACCAACTAGGGAACAGGCTATTTTAGAGTCAGTTATGGCACAGAAGGAAGCCATATGGCCTATCGAATCCATGCTGTCAGACCCACTCCCGATCCCCGTAGCCCTGCAAGTCTATTTCTCTCACGTGGCCATCAACTTCATCTTGAAGTCATTGAGCGTCTTCACTTCCACCACCCTTGTGGGCAGCGAGGCTAATAAATAATCTCGTTGTAAAGGAGCCTCTAGGGAAGAGTAACCATAATATGATAGAATTTTACATTAAGTTTGAAAGTGATATAGTTCAATCCGAAACCAGGGTCTTAAATCTAAACAAAGGAAACTACGAAGGTATGGGGGCAAACTGGCTGTGGTAGATTGGGAAACTACATTCAAAGGTATGATGGTAGATAGGCAATGGCTAGCTTTTAAAGAATTAATACATGGTTTACAACAAACTAATATTCCTTTGAGGCCCATAAACGCAGCAGGAAAGGTAACCCAACAATGGCTAACGAGAGAAGTTAAAGATTGTATTAGATTTATAAAAGAGGCTTATAAAGTTGCTAAAAAAGTAGTAAGCCTGAGGTTTGGGACCATTTTTGAATTCAGCAAAGGAGGACCAAGAAACTGATAAAGAAAGAGAAAACAGAATATGAAAGTAAACTAGCGAGAATCATAAAAACGGACTGTAACAGCTTCTATAGATATGTAAAAAGGAAAAGATTAGCAAAGAAAAATGTGGGCCCACTACAGGCAGAGGCAGGAGAATTTATAATGGGGAATAAGAAAATGGCATAGAAACTAAACAAATACTTTGTGTCTGTCTTCATGGAGGAAGATACAAAAATCCTTCCAGGAATACTCGAGAACCAAGGGACTAGTGAGAATGAGGAAATGAAAGAAATTAGTATTAGTAAAAAGGTAGTACTGGAGAAATTAATGGAACAGAAAGTTGATAAATCCCCTAGACCTGATGATCTACAGCCCAGAGTGTTGAAAGACGTGACTGTAGAGCTAGTGGATGCGCTGGTGGTCATCTTTGAAAGTTCTATAGATTCTGGAACAGTTCCTGCAGATTAGAAAGTCGCAAATGTTTAAAATATTTAAAAAGGAGGGAGAGAGAAAACAGAGAACTACAGACCTGTTAGTCTGACATCAGGAGGAGGGAAAATGCTGGTATCTATTATAAAGGATGCGATAGCTGGACACTTAGAAAAATAATGGTAGCATTGGGCAGAGTCAACATAGATTTATGAAAGGGAAATCAGGTTTGACAAACCTGATATAACTAGCAGAATAGATATGGAGGAACCAGTGGATATGTTGTATTTGGATTTTCAGAAGGCTTTCAATAAGGTCCAACACAGGTTAGCAAGCAAAGTTAGAGCACATCGGATTGGGGGTGATTTACTGGCATGGATTATGACAGAAAACAGACAGTAGGAATAAACGGGTCATTCTCAGGATGGCAGGCTGACTAGTGGGCGAGTGCAAGGATCAGTGCTTGGGCCCAGCTATTCGCAATCGATATCAATGATTTGGATGTGGGGGCCAAATGTAATATTTCCAAGTTTTCTAATGACACAAAACTAGGTGGGAATGTAAGTTGTGAGGAGGATGCAAAGAGGCTTCAAAATGATTTAGACAGGCTAAGGGGGCAAGAACACGGCAGATAGAATATAATGTGGAAAAATGTGAAGTTATCCACTTTGGCCGGAAAAACAGAAATGCAGAGTATTTCTTAAATGGTGAGAGATTGGGAAGTGTTGATGTCCAAGGGGACCTGGGTGTCCTTGTTCATAAGTTACTGAAAACTAACATGCAGGTACAGTAAGCAATTAGGAAGGTAAATGCTATGTTGTCCTTTATTGCAAGAGGATTTGAGTATAGGAGTAAAGATGTCTTGCCGCAGTTGTATAGAACCTTGGTGAGACTGCACAGTTGTGTACAGGTCTGCTTACCCAAAGAAGGATATTTTTGTCATAGAGGGAGTGCAACAACAGTTCACCAGACTGATCCCTGGGATGACGGGAATCTCTTATGAGGAGAGATTGAGGGGACTGGGCCTGTATTTTCTAGAGTTTTGAAGATTGAGAGGTGATCTCATTGAAGCATACAAAATTCTTACAGGCTCAACAGGGCAGATGCAGGAAGGATGTTTCCCCTGGCTGGGGTGGTCTAGAACCAAGGGACACAGTCTCTGAATGAATGAGATGAGGAATCATTCACTCAGAGGGTGGTGAATCTTTGAATTCTCTACCCCAGAGGGCTCTGGAGGCTCAGTCATTGAGTATATTCAATTGAGAGATCAATAGATTTCTAGATATTAAAGATATCAAGGGATATGCAGATAGTGAGGGAAAATGGTGTTGAGGATCAGCCATGAATGGTGAAGCAGGCTCGAGGGGCCACATGGCCTATTCCTGCTCCTAGTTCCTATGTTCCTATGTAGATTAAATCAATATCAGCTGTGCCTCCAACATCTCTCCACTGCAAACTTGACATTGTTATTTTATTTTGATGTTCAAGCTTGGCATCATCAAACCCAACTTGACGATTCTCATGTTTTCCCTACTTTTCAATCTTCATCCAACGCTATGAACCTTGACCTCTCACCTAGGTTTCTCAATAAGAAAGGTGCATTTTTTCCCTTTCCCTTAAAGAATGTTTTCCAACATTCTAACTTTTATGAATCCCATAAAACTTGTTGTAAAGTTGGATCTCTGAGTCAGGCAATTAGAGCCTGTCAGTGATTTTCAGAAGCCAGATGGCAGGAATAAACAATATCTGAAGTTAATAGTTTCTTTGACTGCAGGTCTGCATTTACAAATAGCAAGTGTGTATGAAATATAAGGGCTAAAAAATTTGTCTCGAAATGGCCAGCGCTCTGCTTTTGGCCACTTCCAATGCACACGGCATGCGATGCTGGTAAGGGCACGAGCACAGGTGTGTCGTGTGTGTGCTGGAAGCTTTGACAGTGGGTAGACTGTGATGTCAAACAGCCTCTGAGGTTGATTTGATGCACGTTCTCCAACGTAAACCGCACAGGTCCAGTTAATACCATGTCCTAAACACTCCCAGCTGAACAGTCATTTATCTGCATGAGTGACACCCCCCCTCCCCCATCCACTGCCAGTGTTAGTCAAAGGGCCAGCCATTCGATTTGTAGGTGAGGTGCTTTTGACTTACTTTTGCTCTTGCAAAGTTTGTGGAAGTACTGTGGTGTGTTCTTGGAGGAGTTTTGGTGACTTGTTGGATGTTGAAAGGTATGTTGCTGCATCCTGACAGGGAGGTCGGAGGAGTTTTTTTGCTCTGTGTACAGAAACCCTGCTCAAGTTATGGGGCAAGAGTTGCAGTCCATCCTGGGCTGCAACATAACAGGAATATGGAGCGCAGGCAGCAGAGAGGGGAAGCTGTACACAGATGGAGAAGGAGGAAGGCTGTCAACAGAAGGCCTTACATACCAAGGTCTTCAGGGAGCATTTGTCTTACTTCCACCTCAGCCAGGAGCAATGTTTGAGGCACCTACGATTCAGCAGGGTCACTGAACTGTGCCACCAATGGGACCCAGAGCTTCAGAGCAGGGAAAAACAGCACTGCCACTTGCTGTTAAGGTCACTGTTACCCTCAACTTCTATGGAAGCGGATTCTTCCAGGCGGTAACAGATGATGCAGCCAACATTTTTCAGTTTGCCATCCCCCGCAGCATCAGGGAGCTGACAGAGGCCCTGTATGCCAGGACAGGGAATCTCATCGCCTTCTCACTGACCAGAGAGAAACAAGAGGAGTGGGCAAGTGGCTCTGCAAGGTAGCAGGATTCCCGATGGTGCACGGAGCCAGCGACTACAAACAAGTGGGTCTGTGAACCCCACATGTAAATAGGGAAAGGTATCGGAACTACTAGGCTACCATTCCCTCAATGTGCACGTGGTATGCAACCATGCCCAGAATATCATGTCGGTGAATGCCTGCTATCCTTGCAGCAGACACAACATTTTCATCCTGAGACAGTCAACTGTACCTGTAGTCTTTGGGTCACCATGACGAACGGCAGGCTGACTGCTTGGAGACAGCTGGCTCAAGATTTCTTCTGCCACAAGACCATGCAAGGACAACAAGCCCATAATGAGAGCCAGGCAGCCATCAGAAACATTGTGGAGCAGACCATCGGTGTCCTCAAGCAACAGTTTCACTGCCTGGACTGCAGGGAGAGTCCTCCATTTCTCATAGGAGTGGGTATCCAGGTTCATGGCAGTCTGATGCATCCTCCGAAACCTCTCAATCATGAGGGTGGTACCCTTTCCACCTGGCATCCGAAGGCCACCTCAGGAGGAGGAGGAGGAGGAGGAGGAAATAGGGATGAGGAAGCAGGGCGTAGGAATTTAGGACCCCTTCATTCCATTTGGACTGTCCATGAGCAGCAACTGAGACTCTGGGCAGAATTTTGTTCTGCATTTGGAGACGGACCTGGAAGCGGGGGCAAGCAAAATGGCAGGCAGCGCTGTTCCTGACATTGCCCGGACATGCTGCCATTTTGTCCGGGGCGGGGCAGGCCGGCATGGCCTTCCCACCCCAGGCCAATTGAGGCCCTTCCCATCTCCAACTCAGTTTTGTAGAAGGCAGAGAGGCCCACGCCACAGGGAGACGCCGCCAGGTGAAGCTTGGCGGCCTCCTAATGGTGGGGGGGGGGGGGGGGCGGGAGGGTTCCTTCCTTTGCTCCCAAAGGCAGGAACTCATCCCTTAAAGAGATGACATCACCAATGGCGGGTAATTAATTGCCTCCCAGCCATGAAATTTCACCAGGGGTCCAACAGAGGGCCATAGTGGGTTCTCACCCTGCCTTCCAGCTCACTGCCAGGACCTCCATTGCCGGAATAAAAATCTGACCCTCTGTTTCCCCCAAAACCTCATCCAAACATCACCACTGATCAATCTCCCTTTTCAAACCATCTGCTATGTCTCATCATAGCATCCTCTTGGTTAAAATTGTAACATAAAAGCTAGCAACAAAATACCTTTCCATAACAACTTTATCCAACAATACATCCAATAATACATACAAAACTGGACTATTCACCTTTGCGCATCCTCTTAGTGCCTGTCTTGCAGATGCCTTTGCCTGGTCTAGTGCTTCTCGGCTGTGCTATCCCAGTAGCTGTAGTATGGCTGGTGGAAGGCTGCCACTTTCACTGGGTGGCCTTGCAGGATGACCTCGTGCAGCTCTCAGCCTTGAGGGCCCATTTTCAGACTGCACCACCTCAATATGGGCGGCAGCTGTCTGGGCTGGCTAGCTGAGAGGCAACAGAAAAGGGACTCCTGCGGAGTGGCAGTGGTGGGAACATGAATGCTGTCATTTTGAGAGAGGACAGCAGGTTCTTGCACCATGGTGCAACTACCACTCCCCTGGGGCTGCACCTCAGCATTCCTAGTAATCTGTTGGAGAACTGATTGCTGGACTACTGTGAGAGCCTGCATGTCCCTTTGAACGCTGAGATCTGCAGCCATGATGGCAGCAGTCTAAACCTGCATGACAGTCAAGCTCCCACTTCAGCATTGAAACATTGGGTGGCTTCTTCCTGTGCTGCAATGGCAGCTGAGACAGCAGCCACCAGATGCTGCAGCACAGCTAGATCTGTAAGTGCTGGCATTGAGCTGGCTACATTTTCACGCTGGAAATTCTGTGAAACACATTACCTAATATCTACCCACCTTCTATACATCCTGGATGTATAGATAAACTGAATTTGGTTTTCTAAATGATGCTTAATAGGCACTATACAAAGACATTATAGTACTATTTGTATTGTATTTCTAATTCTCTAGTTGTTTTTGCAATAATCTTGAGGATTGATCGTGGATCTTCAAAAATTAAGATGGTCTGTAACACCCAGTTCTTGCTGCTACTCAACAGGCTTGAGCATGCAAACCTGCTTGGTGCACACTTGCTTGGTGTTGGCCCTAACCATATACAAAACATGACGTCTATCAATATTAAAAGACATTTGCCTGACTCAGACTGGTACTCCCATCTCATCAAAATCTGTCTTTACTCCAACTCATTTCATATCCTGACACCAACACATATCTTTGTGTAATCTGTGGCTTTGTAGACAGATTCCCTCGATGCCGTCATCCTGATTATTGATAAAGATGGTGAAGAAAAATGCATCTACATAACTCACCAACGAGCTTCACTAGTAACCGGTTCCCACACAGAACCATTACCAGTTATAGCAAGCTTCTGTCTACAAGAATGCAACCCAATTCCTTATCCAACCCAAAATCTGTCCGTCATTTCCACAGAACTCAATCTTATTGAAGTAGCCTATTATACAGCACCATGTTAGAGGCTTTTTGAAATGTCAACTGGACTAGCTGCACCCAGAGAGCTAGTAACTTCCTCAAAGATATTTAACCTTCTTTTCCAAAAGCCGAATTACTCAAAAATGCAAGATATAATATTTCTTAGCCTGATTATCCGAGTTTGTGGAGCTGCTGATAGTTGGGTGATAAGAAACTCAAACTAAGAATGTACGAGTTTATCTTAGAGTAAATTTTTTAAAGATTAAGAACTTTTCTTGTGGGCCATTGGTACCAGTTCCAGAAGATTAATATACTGTGAGTTCCAAGTGTCATTTACATTTAGGAGCTATGTGATGGAGATGGCTACAGTTTGGTCCGATGTACAGTTGACAGTGCCATTCATCTATATCTATGTGGCCTTAGTGCCTATACCAACAACATAGGTCACAGTGTAAATGGACCTCCTACATCACCCTCAACTGCAGTGCTCCATTTATCGTCATGGGTATGTACTGATAGCACTCATTCAGACAGAGGCTGAGGCTGAATAGCAATGGATTATAGCCGGTGACATAATCCAGTACTGTGCCAGATATACAGTATTTTGCATTTAAAGGAATAGCATTTAAATGAAAAAGTGTTTGCCGCATCTATTTTCATTTGGGGAGGGGGATGAGTCACGCATCATTTTTGTCACTGTAACGTCATGCACAAGAAATCTGATGGCAAGTTTACTCAATCTTACTGTGTTTTATAACAATCTGCATTTAAACAATGCCTTTAGCATAATTCCTGAAGAACTGCACAGGGGATCGGAGTAGGATTAGGTGAAGTGGCTAAAGAGGGTTAAGGAGGCTTTTGAAGGTAAGAAGATACGTGGCTTGGTGGAGGGACGTTCAGAACATGAGAGAATGATGCCTGATGACTCGAGTGCCAATGGGAAAGCAGAGGGAGGGAAAGTCATAGTGACCCAGATTTGGAGAACTGAAAGGTTTGAGCAGAGAGGTAGAATGGAACATAGCTGTGGAGGGATTTATAACAAAGGTGAGAATTTTTACATCAATATGCCGAGGGACAGAAAGCTAATGAAATTGGTGGGGCAGAGATGGTGGGTGAATGGAATTGGGGATTGTCAGCAAGTGAGAAGAACTGCAAAACACTTTTTATGAATTAATTTGTATGACAGAACACAATTTCATATCTGGATTCACTACTTCACTGGTTACTGATTTTGACTGCACAGTCAGATAGGTGCAAGGCAGGTCACTTCATTTTGTCTGGGGAATATTACATGACATGGGAGAATAAAATATAGAATCATAGAATGAAAGAAAATAATCAGAAACGTGGGGATAAGATAAATGTTTAAATAATTTTAATTGACATAAAGCAGCATGATCCAATACATGAGCCACATGTGGTGAACTGGAAATCCAGATGTGGCTAATTGGCTTTCTGATTGATAAATAAAAAGTGAGTAACAGACATCATCTTTGGCCACATGGTCTCAATAATCATTCACATGGTGTGTGCATATAATTTTTAACCTTTCTGTGCGCTGTTGGTAAAGTACTCAGACTAAAAATGCAGAATGACTGAGTCCTTTTGCTCATTGTGGGTGCTTTACTTCCGTGGTAACTGAAAGATTGTAGATCCAAGGGTAGGCGGTGGCGGAGTGGTATTATCACTGGACTAGTAACCCAGAGACCCAGGGTACTTCTCTGGGGACATGGGTTCGAATCCCACCACAGCAGAAAGTGGAATTTGAATTCAATTAATAAATCTGGAATTAAAAAGCTAGTCTAATGATGGCCATGAAACCATTGTCGATTGCTGTAAAAACCCATCTGGTTCACTAATGCCCTATAGGGAAGGAAATCTGCTGTCCTTACCTGGTCTGGCCTACATGTGACTCCAGACCCACAGCAATGTGCTTAACTCTTACATGCCCTCTGAAAAATGCCTAGCAAGCCACCCAGTTGTACCTAACCGCTACGAAATCAATAAAAAGGAATGAAACCGGACGGACCACCCAGCATCGACATGGGCACTCGAAACGACAATGGCAAACCCAGCACTGTCGACCCGGCTTGTGCCAAAGTTGGGAGAGCTGTCCCACAGACTAGTCAAGCAACAGCCACACATAGTCATACTCACGGAATCATACCTTACAGACAACGTCCCAGACACTGCCATCACCATCCCCGGGTATGTTCTATCCCACCAGCAGGGCAGACCTACCAGAGGTGGTGGCACAGTGATATACAGTAGGGAGGGAGTTGCCCTGGGAGTCCTCAACATCGACTCTGGACCCCATGAAGTCTCATGGTATCAGGTCAAACATGGGCAAGGTAACCTCCTACTGATTACCACCTACTGCCCTCCCTCAGCTGATGATTCAGTACTCCTCCATGTTGAACACCACTTGGAGGAAGCACTGAGGGTGGCAAGGGCACAAAATGGACTCTGGGTGGGGGACTTCAATGTTCATCACCAAGACTGACTCGGTAGCACCACTACTGGCCGAGTCCTAAAGGACATAGCTGCTAGACTGGGTCTGCGGCAGGTGGTGGGGGAACCAACATGAGGGAAAAACATACTTGACCTCGTCCTCACCAATCTGCCTGCCGCAGATGCTTCTGTCCATGACTGTATTGCTAGGAGTGACCACCGCACAGTCCTTGCAGAGACGAAGTCCCACCTTCACATTGAGGATACCGTCCATCGTGTTGTGTGGCACTATCACCGTGCTAAATGGGATAGATTTCGAACAGATCTAGCAATGCAAAACTGGGCATCCATGAGGCGCTGTGGGCCATCAGCAGCAGCAGAATTGTACTCAACCACAATCTGTAACCTCATGGCCCAGCATATCCCCACTCTACCATTACCATCAAGCCAGGAGACCAACCCTGGTTCAATGAAGAGTGCAGGAGGGCATGCCAGGAGCAGCACCAGGCATACCTCAAAATGAGGTGTCAACCTGGTGAAGATACAACACAGGACTATCTGCATGCCAAACTGCATAAGCAGCATGTGACAGACAGATCCCATAACCAACGGATCAGATCGAAGCTCTGCAGTCCTGCCACATCCTAGCCTACTAGGCTAGATGGGATTGAGATTCACAAGAAGGAGGTGTTAGCAATTTTGGAAAGAGTGAAAATAGATAAGTCCCCTGGGCCAGATGGGATTTATCCTAGGATTCTCTGGGAAGCCAGGGAGGAGATTGCAGAGCCGTTGTTGTTGATCTTTATGTCGTCATTGTCGACAGGAGTAGTGCCGGAGGACTGGAGGATAGCAAATGTTGTCCCCTTGTTCAAGAAGGGGAGTAGAGACAGCCCTGGTAATTATAGACCAGTGAGCCTTACTTCGGTTGTGGGTAAAATGTTGGAAAGGGTTATAAGAGATAGGATTTATAATCATCTTGAAAAGAATAAGTTCATTTGCGATAGTCAGCACGGTTTTGTGAAAGGTAGGTCGTGCCTCACAAACCTTATTGAGTTTTTCGAGAAGGTGACCAAACAGGTGGATGAGGGTAAAGCCGTGGATGTGGTGTATATGGATTTCAGTAAGGCGTTTGATAAGGTTCCCCACGGTAGGCTATTGCAGAAAATACGGAAGTCTGGGGTTGAAGGTGATTTAGAGCTTTGGATCAGAAATTGGCTAGCTGAAAGAAGACAGAGGGTGGTGGTTGATGGCAAATGTTCATCCTGGAGTTTAGTTACTAGTGGTGTACCGCAAGGTTCTGTTTTGGGGCCACTGCTGTTTGTCATTTTTATAAACGACCTGGATGAGGGTGTAGAAGGGTGGGTTAGTAAATTTGCGGATGACACGAAGGTCGGTGGAGTTGTGGATAGTGTCGAAGGGTGTTGTAGGGTACAGAGGGACATAGATAGGCTGCAGAGCTGGGCTGAGAGATGGCAAATGGAGTTTAATGCGGAGAGGTGTGAGGTGATTCACTTTGGAAGGAGTAACAGCAATGCAGAGTACTGGGCTAATGGGAAGATTCTTGGTAGTGTAGATGAGCAGAGAGATCTTGGTGTCCAGGTACATAAATCCCTGAAAGTTGCTACCCAGGTTAATAGGGCTGTTAAGAAGGCATATGGTGTGTTAGCTTTTATTAGTAGGGGGATCGAGTTTCGGAGCCACGAGGTCATGATGCAGCTGTACAAAACTCTGGTGAGGCCGCACCTTGAGTATTGCATGCAGTTCTGGTCACCGCATTATAGGAAGGATGTGGAAGCTTTGGAAAGGGTGCAGAGGAGGTTTACTAGGATGTTGCCTGGTATGGAAGGAAGGTCTTACGAGGAAAGGCTGAGGGACTTGGGGTTGTTTTCGTTAGAGAGAAGGAGGAGGAGAGGTGACTTAATAGAGACATATAAGATAATCAGAGGGTTAGATAGGGTGGATAGTGAGAGTCTTTTTCCTCGGATGATGATGGCAAACACGAGGGGACATAGCTTTAAGTTGAGGGGTGAAAGATATAGGACAGATGTCAGAGGTAGTTTCTTTACGCAGAGAGTAGTAGGGGCGTGGAACGCCCTGCCTGCAACAGTAGTAGACTCGCCAACTTTAAGGGCATTTAAGTGGTCATTGGATAGACATATGGATGAAAATGGAATAGTGTAGGTCAGATGATCGGTGCAACATCGAGGGCCGAAGGGCCTGTACTGCGCTGTAATGTTCTAATTCTAAAAAAAAAACATCCAGCCGTGAATGGTGGTGGATAATTAAACAGCTAACTGGAGGAGGTGGCTCCGCAAATATCCCCATCCTCAATGATGGGGGAGCCCAGCACATCAGTGCAAAAGACAGCACAGTGGCGCAGTGGTTAGCACCGCAGCCTCACAGCTCCAGGGACCCGGGTTTGATTCTGGGTACTGCCTGTGCGGAGTTTGCAAGTTCTCCCTGTGACCGCGTGGGTTTTCGCCGGGTGCTCCGGTTTCCTCCCACAGCCAAAGACTTGCTGGTGATAGGGAAATTGGCCGTTGTAAATTGCCCTTAGTGTAGGTAGATGGCAGGGAATATGGGATTACTGTAGGGTTAGTATAAATGGGTGGTTGTTGGTCGGCACAGACTCAGTGGGCCAAAGGGCCTGTTTCAGTGCTGTATCTCTAAATAAAAATAAGGCTGAAGCATTTGCAACATCTTCAGCCAAAAGTGCCGAGTTGATGATCCATCTCGGTCTCCTCCTGAAGTCCCCAGCATCACAGATGCCAGACTTCAGCCAATTTGATTCACTCTGCGTAATATCAAGAAACGACTGAAGACACTGGATACTGCAAAAGCTATGGGCCCTGACAATATTCCGTCAATAGTACTGAAGACCTGTGCTCCAGAACTTGCCGCACCCCTAGTTAAGCTGTTCCAGTACAGCTACAACACTGGCATCTACCCTGCAATGTGGAAAATTGCCCAGGTATGTCCTGTACACAAAAAGCAGGACAAGTCCAACGCGGCCAATTACCGCCCCATCAGCCTACTCTCAATCATCAGTAAAGTGATGGAAAGTGCCATCAACTGGCACTTGCTTAGCAATAACCTGCTCAGTGATGCTCAGTTTGGGTTCCGTCAGGGCCACTCCGCTCCTGACCTCATTACAGCCTTGGTTCAAACATGGACAAAAGAGGTGAGGTGAGAGTGACTGTCCTTCACATCAAGGCAGCATTTGACCGAGTATGGCATCAAGGAGCCCTAGCAAAACTGAGCTCAATGGGAATCAGAGGGAAAACCCTCCACTGGCTGGAGTCATACCTAGCACAAAGGAAGATGGTTGTGGTTGTTGGAGGTCAATCATCTGAGCTCCAGGACATCACTGCAGGAGTTCCTCAGGGCAGTGTCTTAGGCCCAACCATCTTCAGCTGCTTCATCAATGACCTTCCTTCAATCATAACGTCAGAAGTGGGGATGTTCGCTGATGATTGCACAATGTTCAGTACCATTCGTGACTCCTCAGATAATGAAGCAGTCAGTGTAGAAATGCAGCAAGACCTGGACAATATCCAGGCTTGGGCTGATAAGTGGCAAGTAACATTCGCGCCACGCAAGTGCCAGGCAATGACCATCTCCAACAAGAGAGAATCTAACCATCTCCGCTTGACATTCAACAGCATTACCATCGCTGAATCCCCCACTATCAACATCCTAGGGGCTATCATTGACCAGAAACTGAACTGGAGTAGTCATATAAATACCGTGGCTACAAGAGCAGGTCAGAGGCCAGGAATCCTGAGGCGAGTAATTCACCTCCTGACTCCCCAAAGCCTGTCCACCATCTACAAGGCACAAGTCAGGAGTGTGATGGAATACTCTCCACTTGCCTGGATGGGTGCAGCTCCAACAACACTCAAGAAGCTTGACACCATCCAGGACAAGCAGCCCGCTTGATTGGCACCCTATCTACAAACATTCACTCTCTCCACCACCGACGCACAGTGGCAGCAGTGTGTACCATCTACAAGATGCACTGCAGCAACGCACCAAGGCTCCTTTGACAGCACCTTCCAAACCCGTGACCTCTACCAACTAGAAGGACAAGGGCAGCAAATACATGGGAACCCCACCACCTGCAAGTTCCCCTCCAAGTCACACACCATCCTGACTTGGAACTATATTGCCGTTCCTTCACTGTCGCTGGGTCAAAATCCTGGAACTCCCTTCCTAACAGCACTGTGGGTGTACCTACCCCAAATGGACTGCAGCGGTTCAAGAAGGCAGCTCATCACCACCTACTCAAGGGCAATTAGGGATGGGCAATAAATGCTGGCCTAGCCAGTGATGCCCACATCCCATGAATGAATTAAAAAAAAGATATTTCCTACGTAAATACACACATGGGAAGTGCATTTTCCTGTATAATGTGAGTGTACATGAAGTGTTTTTTCCTAAAATTAGTGCAGATGGCTCAAACGATGTCACCGTAGCCAAATCTGTAGTTAGTCAGCAATTTCTGTTGGACAACAGTAAAAGAAAGTTCAATACCTCCCATGTAAAAACAGAAAATGCTGGAAACACTCAGCAGGTGTATCTGTAGAGCAAAACAGAGTTAACACTTCAAGTCTGTAACATTTAATCAGAATTGAGAAAAATTAGAAATGTAACAGGCTTTGAGCAAGCGAAAGGGAGGAGGGTGGGAAGAAGAACAAAATGAAAGGTGTGTGATACGAGGGCAGGACAGATTAAATGACAATAAGTCTCATAGTTCAAAGTCAAAGGGAGTGGTGATGGGACAAGTGAAGAAACATAAGAACATAAGAAATAGGAGCAGGAGTAGGCCATTCAGCCCCTCGAGCCAGCTCCACCATTCTATAAATCATGGCTGATCTCATTGTCGCCTTAACTCCACTTTCCTGCCTGTCCCCTATAACCCTTGATTCCCTTGTAGATCAAAAATCTGTCTAACTCAGTCTTGAATATATTCGATGACCAAGCCAAATTAAGACCCTCTGAGAGAAGAAATTCCTCCTCATCTCCATCTTAAAAGAGAGACCCCTTATTTTGAAACTGTGCCCCCTCGTTCTAGATTGCACCACGAGGGGAAACATCCTCTCAGCATCTACCCTGTCAAGCCCCTCAGAATCCTGTATGTTTCATTACGATTATCTCTCATTCTTCTAAACTCCAATGAGTATAAGCCCAACCTGTTCAACCTTTCCTCATAAGCCAAACCCCTTCATCCCAGGAATCAGCCTAGTGAACCTTCTCTGAACTGCTTCCAATGCAAGTATATACTTCCTTAAATAAGATGACCAAAACTGTACACAGTACTCTCGGTACAGTCTCACCAATGCCCTATATAGTTGTAGCAACACTTACCTACTTTTATACTCCACACCCCTTGCAAGAAAGGCCAACATTCCATTGGCCTTCCTTGCTGTAACTGCATGCTAACTTTTTGTGATTCATGTACAACGACACCCAGATCTCTCTGTACCGCAGTATTCTGCAGTCTCTCTCTATTTTAATAATATTCTGCTTTTCTATTCTTCCTGCCACATGGACAACCTCACATTTTCCCACAATATACTCTATCTGCCATATTTTTGACCACTCACTTAACCTATCTATATCTCTTTGCAGATACTTTGTATCCTTCTCACAACTTGTTTCTCTACCTATCTTCCTACTGTCAGCAAATATGGCTACAATACACTCGGCCCCTTCATCCAAGTCATTAACATAGATCGTAAATAGTTGAGGCCCAGCACTGATCCCTGTGGCATTCCACTAGTTACAGTTTGCCAACCTGAAAATGATCAAATTATCCTGACTATTTTATTTCCTGTTAGTTGGTCAGTCCTCAATCCATGCAAATGTATCACCCATTACACCACGAGCTCTTATCTTGTGCAGTAACCTTTTTTTCATTCTTTCATGGGATGTGGGCGTCGCTGGCAAGGCCAACATTTGTTGACCATCCGTAATTGCCCTTGATAACTGAATGGCTTGTAGGCCATTTCAGAGGGCAGTTAAGAGTCAACCACATTGCTGTGGGTATGGAGTCACATGTAGGCCAGACCGGGTAAGGATGGCAGATTTTCTTCCCTAAAGGATATTAATGAATTAGATGGGTTTTTACAACAATCAATGATAGTTTCATGGCCCCATTACTGAGATTAGCTTTCAATAATTTATGTGGTGCCTTATCGAATGCCTTTTGGAAATCCAAATACACTATATCTACTGGATCCCCTTTATCCATCCTGCTTGTTACATCCTCAAAGAACTCTAATAGATTTGTGAAACATGATTTCCCTTTCACAAAACCATGTTGACTCTGCCTGATTATTTGTCATTTTCTAGATGTCCTGCTACCACGTCTTTAATAATGGATTATACCATTTCCCCAATGACAGATGATAGGCTAACTGGCCTACAGTTTCCTGCTTTCTGTCTCCCTCCTTTTTTGAACATAATTTGCAATTTTTCGGGTGACAAAGGGCCCTCTCCCCTGGTGTGACCATTGCTATCTGTTGAAGTCTGGATGGGGACCATTCTATTATAGTGGTGCTACTTCACTACTATTCATCTTGGTTTAGGCTGTGGAGTCAGTCTGTCTACAGAACTTTTGTTAGTTCATTCCTGTAGCTAGGAGTCATCAATATGTAATGGGTCCTTTCAATTTCAATGGGTTCTCCCCAGAGCTAATTCATAGAGTCATTGAGTTATACACCGCAGAAACAGGCCCTTCGGCCCATTGTGTCTGTGCTGGCCATCAAGCACCTAACTATTCTAATCCCATTTTCCAGCACTTGGCCCGTAGCCTTGTATGCTATGGTGTTTCAAGTGCTCATCTAAATACTTCTTAAATGTGAGGGTTCCTACCTCTACCACCTCTTCAGGCAGTGCATTCTAGATTCCAAACAACCTCTGGATGAAAATATTTTCCCGCAATTCCCCTCTAAATCTCCTGCACCTTACCTTAAATCTATGCTCCCTGGTTATTGACCCCTCTGCTAAGGAAAAAGTTTCTTCCTATCTAACCTATCAATGCCCCTCATAATTTTGTATACCTTAATCATATCTCCCCTTCTCTGTTCTAAGGAAAACAACCCTAGCCTTTTCTGTCTCTCTTCATAGCTGATATGTTCCAGCCCAGGTAACACCCTGGTGAATCTCCTCTGCACTCTCTCCAATGCAATCACATCCTTCCTATAGTGTGGTGCCCAGAACTGTACACAGTACTCCAGCTGTGGCCTAACTTGCGTTTTATACAGTTCTATCATAACCTCCCTGCTCTTATATTCTGTGCCTCAGTTAATAAAGACAAGTATCCCATATGCTTTCCGAACCACCTTATTTACCTGTGCTGCTGCCTTCAGTGATCTATGGTCAAGTACACCAAGGTCCCTCTGACCTTCTTTACTTCTTAGGGTCCGACCATCCATTGTGTATTCCCTTACCTTGTTAGTCCTCCCAAAATGCATCACTTCACACTTATCAGGATTAAATTCCATTTGCCACAGCTCCGCCCATCTTACCATCCCATCTATATCGTCCTGTAATCTAAGGCTTTCCTCTTCACTATTTACGACACCACCAATTTTCGTGTCATCTGCCAACTTAAGATGGTACACATTGCTGTCAGTGGTGGAGGAGTGAATGTTGAAGGTGGTGGATGGGGTACCAATCAAGCGGGCTGCTTTGTCCTGGATGGTTTCGAGCTTCTTGAGTGTTGTTGGAGCTGCAGCCATCCAGGCAAATGGAGAGTATTCCATCACACTCCTAACTTGTGCCTTGTAGATGGTGGGCAAGCTTTGGGGAGACAGGAGGTGACTTACTCGCCACAACAGTGGTGGAGGCAGGAACAGTATCGAAATTTAAGAGGCATCTGGACAGGTACTTGAATGAGCAAGGCATAGAGGGATATGGAATTAATGCAGGCAGGTGGGATTAGTATAGATAGGCATTATGGTCAGCATGGACACGGTGGGCCAAAGGGCCTGTTTCTCTGTTGTAGGACTCTATGACTCCATGACTCTAACATTGTCAGCCTCTGACCTGCCCTTGTAGCCACAGCATTTATGTTGCTGGTCCAGTTCAGTTTCTGGTCAATGGTGACCCCTAGGATGTTGTTAGTGTGGGATTTTGTGATGGTAATGCCTTTGAACGTTAAGGGGAGATGGTTACAAAAACTAGAAATTTATAATTTAGCTTAACAATAGTAACAGACTGTATTAGTCAGCCAGACATAATTTAACACAATTCAGACGAGGTTAATGAGTTTCACAACAGACGGATGGGTTTATTGACAGTGCAGGAGGGGTCACCTGACCTCTACTCCATTTTGTCTGTGGTACAAATGTGCCCATTTTCTTGTGGTTCAGTTCAACAGTTGACTTTTATTTCATAATTCCTCCAGTTCATTGTTTATTTCATCGTGGCCCCTTCCAAGCATAACGAGTTATGAAATATTTTCTTAAATGTCTGCCACTGTTTCTCTACTGTCTTACCTTTTAACCTATTTCCCCAGTCCACTTTAGCCAATTCTGTCTTCATACCCTTATACTTGCCTTTATTTAAGTTTAAGACACTAGATATGGACTCACATTTCTCACCCTCAAACTGAATGTGAAAGTCTATCAGGTTATGATCACTCTTGCTTAGAGGACCCTTTACTATATTGTTTAGAATTAATTAAGCAAAAGATGTGTCTAGATGAGATGTGAATGGCAGGATAACAGCCATCCAAATGCAAAGTAATGGGATTAAGAAAAAAACAAGAGAAAAAGCCAAACCAGCAAAAACACCCAAAACAAAATGGGGGCACAGATTATGATCTAAAATTGTTTAACTCAATGTTGATTCCAGAAGGCTGTAAAGTGCCCAGTTGAAAGATGAACTTGCGTTGAGCTTCACTGGGACAATGTAATAGGCCAAGAACAGAAAGGTCAGATTGGGAAAATGGTAAAGAATTGAAATGACAGGTGAGAGGAAGCTCAGCATCATGCTTGCAGACTGAACGGAGATGTTCTGCAAAGCAGTTACCCAGTCTGCATCTGGTTTCCCCAAGTGAGATTGTGGTATTGAGAGTAGAAATAGGAAGATAGGGAGGCTTGAAGAATGGTGTAGGAGTAAGGGCTTCAGATTCTTGTGGCATTCAGACCGGTTCTGGAACAGAAGGCATAAACGGGACAGCTTGCACCTCAACAGGACTGGGACCAATGTCCACGTGGGGAGGTTCACGAGTGTGATTGGGGAGGGTTTCCACTAAATTGGCAGGGGGATGGGCACCAGCGTATAGAAATAGAAAAGAGGAATATGGTGAAAAATGTGACAGTGTTGGACAGTATTACAGAAAGGAGTAGTTCCATATTAGATCGGAGCAGACTGAGAAGTGCTATGAGGAATGCAAAGACAGGATTACAATGCATGTAAGTGAATGCACAAAGCGTGGTGAATAAGGTTGATGAGCTGTAAGCACAAATAGCAGTATGGGAATATAATGTAGTGGCAATAACGGAAACATGGCTGGTTTGTTTTGCTATATATAAATGACTTGGATCTTGGATTACAGAATAGAATCTCAAAATTTGCCAATTACACCAAACTTGGAGGTGTGGCAAACGGTGAGGATAATATGAACCGCCTGCAACAGGACATAGATAGGCTAGCAGAATGGGCAGATGGGTGGCAGATGGAATTTAATACTGACAAGTGTGAGGCGATGCATTTTGGTAGAAGGAATAGGGAGAGGCAATATAGAATTAATGGCACAATTCTAAAGAATGTGCAGGAACAGAGGGACCTGGGGGTGCATGTGCATCGATCTTTAAAGGTGGCAGGACATATTGAGAGAACGGTTAGCAAGGCATATGGGATCTTGGTCTTCATAAATAGAGGAATTGAATACAAAAGCAGAGAGGTTATGCTGAACCTTTATAAAACTCTGTTTAGGCCCCAACTGGAGTATTGCATGCAGTTCTGGTCACCACACTTTAGGAAGGATGTGAGAGTCCTTGAGAGGGTGCAGAGGAGGTTTACCAGAATGGTTCCACGGATGGTGGTTTTTAGTTTCAAGGTTAGGTTGGAAAAACTGGGATAAAAGCAAAATACTGCAGATGCTGGAAATCTGAAAGTAAGGGCTGGAAATACTCAGCAGGTCAGGCAGCATCTGTGGAGAGAGAAGCAGAGTTAACATTTCAGGTCTGTGATCTTTCATCAGAACTGGCAAAGGTTAGAAAAGAATTAGATTTTAAGCAAGTGAAGAGGGGTGGGGGTGCGGTTGGGAAGAGAACAAAAGGCTTGCAGTTACTAGGAATGTCCTCACACCCTTTATTGAATAAGCGTGTTACGTTTGCCACTCTCCAATCCTCTGGCACCTTCCCCGTATCCAGGGAAGATTGGAAGATTATGGCAAGCACTTCTGCTATCTCCAACCCCATATTGAGAGAGTGGTTAGCAAAGCATATGGAATCTTGGGCTTCATAAATAGAGGCATAGAGTACAAAAGCAGGGAAGTTATTGAACTTTTATAAAGCTCTGGTTAGGCCCCAACTAGGGTATTGTGTCCAGTTCTGATCACCACACTTTAGGAAGGTGCGAGGGTCCTACAGAGGGTGCAGAATGGTTCCAGCAATGGGGGATTTTAGTTACAAGGTTAGGTTGGAAGAACTGGGGTTGTTCTCCCTGAAGCAAATGAACTTGAGGGAAGATTTAATAGAGGTGTACAAGATTATGATAGGCTCAGATAAATTAGATAAGGAAAAACTGTTCCCATTAACTGATGGCACAAGAACTAGGGGACAGAGATTTAAGGCTTTTGGAAGGTGATGCAGGGGGAATGTGAGGGAGAACTTTTTTACACAGCCAGTGGTAATGACCTGGAACTCGCTGCTCACAAGGGTGGTGGAAGCAGTGACAATCAATGATATCAAAAAGAAATTGGACAAGCACTTGAAGGAAATAGACTAGCAAGGCTATGTGGATTAAGCAGGAGAGTGGGACTGACTGGATTGCTCCAATGAGAGCCAGATAGATGGGCCAAATGGCCACCCTCTCTGCCGTAAATGACTCATGACTCTATGACTGTATCATGAGCAGTGAATACAGTATACTAAATTGAAAGAATTTCAAGTAAATCGCTGTTTCACCTGGAAGGAGTGTATGGGATCTTGGATGGTGAGAAGGGAGGAGGTAAAAGGACAGGTGTTGCATCTTCTGTGCTTGCATTGAAAGGTGCAGTAGGAAGTGGAGGGCTGCTGGGGGGGACTGAGGAGTGGACCAGGGTGTCACGGAGAGAAGGGTCACTTCGGAATGCTGAAAAGGGGGGGGGGGGAGGCGGTGGGAGGAGATGTGTTTGGTGGTGGCATCATGCTGGAGGTGATGGGAAATGGCAGGGGATGAGCCGTTGAATACAGAGGCTGGTGAGGTGGAAGGTGAGGACACGGGGAACCCTATTGTTATAGAACATAGAACATAGAACATTACAGCGCAGTACAGGCCCTTCGGCCCTCGATGTTGCGCCGACCTATGAAACCATCTGACCTACACTATTCCATTTTCATCCATATGTCTATCCAATGACCACTTAAATGCCCTTAAAGTTGGCGAGTCTACTACTGTTGCAGGCAGGGCATTCCACGCCCCTACTACTCTCTGAGTAAAGAAACTACCTCTGACATCTGTCCTATATCTATCACCCCTCAACTTAAAGCTATGTCCCCTCGTGTTTGCCATCACCATCCGAGGAAAAAGACTCTCACTATCCACCCTATCTAACCCTCTGATTATCTTATATGTCTCTATTAAGTCACCTCTCCTCCTCCTTCTCTCTAACGAAAACAACCTCAAGTCCCTCAGCCTTTCCTCGTAAGACCTTCCCTCCATACCAGGCAACATCCTAGTAAATCTCCTCTGCACCCTTTCCAAAGCTTCCACATCCTTCCTATAATGCGGTGACCAGAACTGCACGCAATACTCCAGGTGCGGCCGCACCAGAGTTTTGTACAGCTGCAGCATGACCTCGTGGCTCCGAAACTCGATCCCCCTACTAATAAAAGCTAACACACCATATGCCTTCTTAACAACCCTATTAACCTGGGTGGCAACTTTCAGGGATTTATGTACCTGGACACCAAGATCTCTCTGCTCATCTACACTACCAAGAATCTTCCCATTAGCCCAGTACTCTGCATTCCTGTTACTCCTTCCAAAGTGAATCACCTCACACTTCTCCGCATTAAACTCCATTTGCCATCTCTCAGCCCAGCTCTGCAGCCTATCTATGTCCCTCTGTAACCTACAACATCCTTCAGCACTATCCACAACTCCACCGACCTTCGTGTCATCCGCAAATTTACTAACCCACCCTTCTACACCCTCTTCCAGGTCATTTATAAAAATGACAAACAGCAGTGGCCCCAAAACAGATCCTTGCGGTACACCACTAGTAACTAAACTCCAGGATGAACATTTGCCATCAACCACCACCCACTGTCTTCTTTCAGCTAGCCAATTTCTGATCCAAAGCTCTAAATCACCTTCAATCCCATACTTCCGTATTTTCTGCAATAGCCTACCGTGGGGAACCTTATCAAACGCCTTACTGAAATCCATATACACCACATCCACGGCTTTACCCTCATCCACCTGTTTGGTCACCTTCTCAAAAAACTCAATAAGGTTTGTGAGGCACGACTTACCCTTCACAAAACCGTTGTTCTGGGAGTGAAGGGAAAGGTGAGAGCAGAAGTGTGTGAAATAGAACGCACATGGTCGAGAGCCCTGTCAGCCATGGTGGTGGGAGGGGGAATCCTTGGCTGAGGGGAAAGGAAAACATATCATAACATATCATATCGAAGGTTGCATCTTCTGAACAGATGCGACGGAAACGGAGACTGAGACAAAGGAACTGGGAGAATGGAATAGAGTTCTTACAGGAAACCAGGTGTAGTTTTGGTCAAGGTAGCTGTGGGAGTCCGTGAGCTTATCATGAATATTGGTTGATAGCCGATCGCCAGAAATGGAGACAGAGAAGTCAAGGAAGGGAAGGGTAGAATCAATACCTCCCACTTAGTTGTGCGACAGAGAATTTCAATACTTGTTCTGGAAATCCACTTGGCCAGCTGAACTTAGTCATTTGAATAAACTGCTTCTCTATTTAAGATTCTCTCCCTGCAGTAATTTCTGCCTGCTGCCCTGCACATTGTATAGTCAATCAGCCACCAGATATGACTTCCACAAACCAAATTCTGTGCAGTTAAAAAAAAGCTGTACAAGGTACATGAAGGATTTTGAAAGAGTAAATAAGGAGAAACTGTTTCCACTGGCAGGAAGGTCAGTAACCAGAGGACACAGATTCAAGGTAATTGGTATAAGAGCCAGAGGTGAGATGAGGAGAAATTTTCTTACGCAGCAAGTTGTTGTGATCTGAAATCTGCTTCCTGAAAGGGGGGGTGGAAGCAGATTCAGTAGTAATTTTCAGAAGTGAATTAGATAGAAGGACAGAAAATGGAAAGGATATGGGGCAAGAGCAGGTGGTTGGGATTAAATGGATAGCTCTTTGAAAAAGCTGACACAGGGATGATGGGCTGAATGGCCTGCTATGTGAGATTCTATAATTCTAATGTTAAAAATAATTTAAAAACTACTAGTTAGCCCTGCAAGACTTCCACAAACATGTTAATGCATGATTGGCTTGTATAATGTTTAGGACTGTCATGCTAGGCCCTCACCTGCCAAGAATGAGGCCCATTAATTTTGTCATGAACATTGATTTTAAACTGTTGCTGGAGAGAGGAAATGACTTGTTAAACAGATCAGCCATGGTTGGAAAAGACATTTGCATATTAACAGACAGTGCTTGGAAGGACAAAATACCATTTCCTGACACATTCAACCCACAATGGACGTTGATCACAAGGTATTGTGTGTAAGAGGAGCATTCCAGAGACTGCTAGGATGATACAATCCAGGAATGGTGAGACCAGCTGGTCACATGACTAACTGGCTGTTCCAAGGTCTTTTGAATTAGCCACAGAGAGTTTGGACTGAGAAAGACTGTTTGCTCCTGGACTGAGAAGATCTCTCCTGTCTGCTCCCATCTCTTGCTCACAAGCCTCTGAATCCATTGAAGACACATGAACCCCAAGGGAGAAAAGTCTCCTACAGCGAACAAGGTTTAAGAAGAATACTGGGCCCCAACGAAAAGCAAGATCTACTTACAATCAAGGACTCTACAGTGAGCTCGAAGAACCATAACAAAAACTCTTCAGATATTGCCTCAAACTTTTCCACTTTATTTTTCTTCTCTTTTCTGTCTCTATTTGCATGTGTATATCGTGTATGCATGCTAGTGTGGGTGCATCATGTATCCATAGGTGTCAACTGAATTAGAGTTTAAGTTCAAGTTAATAAATGTCAACTTTTCTTCTTTAAACCTAAGAAAACCTGTTTGTGCTGGTTTCTTTGCCTTATAATTGAAAAGCGGTGAACAAGGATTCACCAAGGGGGAGCTAAAAACCGTGTGTTTAAAAATAAAACCCTGTTATGGTAAGACCAGGTGAAGGCTGAGAGGGACCCCTAGACACCTTTCTCACTTGGTCGTAACAAGGACATTGTCCTTTCTCCTTTGGGATGATGGGATAACAGCCTTTGTCAGCTCTGAGGGTACATAAAGAAGGCAAATTTGTTTGGCATATTCAAGCTATCATTGAGTATCTTAATAAAAATACAGGTTGGGATATATTATATTTTAGATCACATCTTTTTTAAGTTTGATAGAAAAGCTGGGGAGGTGATTGACAATGATTACCAGTTTTTGTACACAAGAACAAGGGTTGAACATTTTCAAATGAGAAGTGCCTGCTGCAGTTTGTAAAATCCAGTCATTACTACTTTTTATGTATACTATTACCAATTGCGTATATGTGCCCCCCTCATGTCCTCAAACTATACTTCCTGTTATCAGAATTTCTGGTCACACTTTTCGATCAATATTTATCAGTGTGAATCACTATGTCAACACTTCCTGTGCCATATTAACTGTCACATATAGTTGCAAGCTCTGGTTACTAGATGGCTCTGCGGAACATGTTTCTGAAATCTCCCAAATGCTGTTGCCATCTTGTATATAAAGCCAATTAAAGTTCATCAGCTGAAAGGTTCATCATGTGAAACACCACAGCTAATTCAATAATATTATATTAAATGTTGAGCTGTAAATCAATGTACAGAGTAAAATGATTGGTTTGTTGATAAAATCAGATGAATTATGCTGGAAAAAACAGGAGGGCCGGAATTAAAGCGAAGTGTGATCTGCACAAAGGAAGGTTTGTACCTACTACTTCATCTGTCCTCTTTCACCTGTTGAGTCGCAGCCTGGGCTGACTGGATCTAATCTTAGATCTTATTTATTTTCCCTCCATGGCCTCACCCCTCCCTATCTCTGTAATCTCCTCCATCCTCACAACTCGCCAAGATATCTGCGCTCCTCTAATACTGGCCTCTTGTGCATCCCTAATTTTAATTATTCCATCATTGGCGGCTGCACCTTCTGTTGCCTAGGCCCCAAGCCCTAGAATTCCTTCCCTACACCTCTCTGCCTCTTTACCTCACTTTCCTCTTTAAGACACTCCTTAAAATGTATCTATTTGACCAAGCTTTTGGTCATCTGACCTAATGGTGGCTCGGCGTCATACTTTGTTTTATAATGCTGCTGTGAAGTGCCTTGGGACATTTCATTATGTTAAAGGCACTATATAAATATAAATTGTTGTTATTTTATTTTCAGTCCTTTAGTCCACTGCTTCGGTTAAAAGCAGTAATGGATTAGAGAAACACTAGTCAATCATCAAAGCAGTTGTTGGAGTCTGAAACAATCAACCCCTTAAATGACTATCAGTTACAAATGTTATCGTGGATAGATTATAAACCTTCATTCAAGATATGTCTAGATCTAACAGATGGAACTGAGGCAGGTTATCCAGCAGTTAGTTTGGAGTGCTGACTTGAGAAACCTAGTTGACAAGCTGGTGTGATTTTACAACTTCTATTTATGTAGTGCCATTAGCATAATAAAATACCTCAAGTCGCTTCACAGAAGCATTATAAAACAAAATATAACATTGAGTCACATAGAATCATAGAATGGTTACAGCACAGAAGGAGGCCATTCAGCCTGTCATGTACGTACTGGATCTCTGCAAGAGCAACTCAGCTAGTCCCATGCCCCGACCTTTCCCTATAGCCCTACAAATCTTTTCTCTTCAGGTGCTTATCCAATTTCTTTTTGAGACCCCTTATGATTTTGAACAGCTCGATCGAATTTCCTCTCAATCCTCTCTTCTCTAAGGAGAACAACCTCATTTTCTCCAATCTATCCACGGAACTGAAGTCCCTCATCCCTGGAACCATTCTCATAAACCTTTTCTGCACCCTCTCGAAAGCCTTCTCATTCTTCATAAAGTGTCGTGCCCAGAACTGGACACAACTCCAGTTGAGGCTGAACCAGTGTTTTATAAAGGTTGATCATAACTTCCTTGCTTTTGTACTCTATGGCTCAATCTCTAATGCCCAGAATCCCATATGCCTTATTAACCGCTTTCTCAACCTGCCCTGCCACCTTCAATGATTCGTGCAATATACCCCAGGTCCCTCTGCTCCTGCACTTCCTTTAGAATTGTACCCTTTATTTTATATTGCCTCTCTTCATTCTCCCTGCTAAAATGTATCACTTTACACTTCTCTGCGTTAAATTTCATCTGCTGCGTGTCCGCCCATTCCACCAGCCTGTCTATGTCCTCTTGAAGTTTATCATTATCCTCCTCACAGTTCACAATACTTCCAAGTTTTGTGTCATTTCCAGAAATCTTTTCAATACACAGGAGAAATTTTTGCAAGGAACAAATTTTCTAATGAGCCAGAGATTACCTTCAAGTATGTCGTAATGACAAGTAATAAACTGCAACTACACATGTCTACATTACCATTCAGTTCACTAGTGATAGGGTGTCCTTGATAGAGGAAACAAGTGTGGGCTTTAGTACTTGCTGTAATGTAGCAATCAATAGCTTGATAGCTACCGGGTGACATTTATAGCAGCTCAAATTGCAGCTTGAGTCAAAATGTGGTGGGTTCAAGACCAACTCCAGGGACTTGAGTGCATATCTGAGCTGGCATTTCAGTGCAGTGCTCTAGTATTGTGGATGCTGTCTTTTGAATGAGATATTACCTGAGGTGGGGGGGTCACCTGCTTGTTCAGGTGGATGTAAAGGTATGTTTGGCACTATTTGATGTAGAACAGGGAAGTTCTCCCAGTGTCATGGCCAACATTTATCCCTCATCCCACACCAACAAAATAGATAACATTGCACTCGATGCAACTGAATATCAGGCGCTGTGTATAATAGGCAGCTGATCTGATAGCGCCCATTTTGCCCACCACCCGAGACTCATTTCTACCCCCATAATTTTACAAAATCATTAGGAATGACAGTTCAAATCATGATATCTGCAACAAGAGAAAGAAAAGAGAAATGTTCAATAAAAAGAAAGCTAAACTTGCATTTATATAGTTCCTTTCATGACCTCGGGAAGTCTCAAAATGCTTTGCAGCCGATCAAATACTTTTGAAATATAGGCTGGAATTTAATGAAGTGGTGGCCCCACCCACCAGCTGCAAAGTCAGGGGAGAGCCCGCCTCCACTGGACCTGGAAGCCATGCTGCTACTTTGCATGGCCCAGGTCCTTAATTAGCTTCAGTCAGTGTTTCCGCCCCTCTGAGGCAGGATGTTCCCCCTCCAAACGCTGCCGGCCAATCAAAGGGCCAGCAGCTCTTCCATCCCAGCAGCGCTTCCAGGAACACTTAAGGGTCATTTGAAACTTCCCCTCCACTGGTAAAATAGCAGCAGGGGCAGGTAGGTGACGGGCACAGCACCCCCCCACCCCCCATCCCGCCTCCTATCCCGCTCCTCCTGTGGGGGGGAAGGAGGGGGTGGGGTGTTAAATTCCGGCCATAGTCACTGTTGTAATGTGGGAAATACACACAGCAAGGTCTCAAAACTGCAACATAATATTGATCAGACAATCTGTTTGTAATGATGTTGGTTGAGGGATAAATATTGGCCAGGACACTGGAGAGAACTTACTGTTCTTCTTCGAAATAATGCCATTGATGTCCACCTGAAAGGGCAGACAAAAGCCTCAGTTTAAAGTCTCTTCCGAAAGTTGGCACCTTTGAAAGAGCAGCACTCCCTCAGTACTGCCCTGAAGAAATGTCAGCCTAGATTTTGTGCTCAATCTCTGGAATGGACACCAGACAGTGGCAGTTTACTGAACAATCAGCAGGTCTCCACTGTTGTTTTAGCAAATAATGCAGAATGGACTGATGCAAGTGTTTGCAGAGATTGGAGAGTATCCAAACACTGGTTTCAGTTGGTTTTCAGCATTAGGTTTTTCCAGTGGATACCAGCAAGAGGGAGTTTCTGAGGGATATCAGTAAGTAGTAAAAGAGGCTTCCATGATTGAGGATGGCATTTACCAGTTTATAATTATGTCACTCAACCTCTGTATGGCACGAATGACCTTTAAGCACTTGTAAACCCACAGTTGATAGGTCTATCTTGCAAACAGGCTTAGTGGATCCAGATGACTTCATTGTTTATGCCAAGGACTTTGGCAGCGCTATTATGAGGCTCCATGAGCTAATTGTGAAGCTGGGTTAAGCTGAAAGAGTGCCACCTGTTATAGATATGAGTTGGATACGTCATACACAACCAAGGAGAAGAAACAGGTCCTAAAAAACATTTGCTGTTGGGAGAGATTAAGAAATACCAAAAACAACTCAAAGCAAGAAGTTTTCAGTTCATGATTCATCCAGTAGTTTGACAGTGGCATGAGACTTCTTCAGAGATTAACAGTAGAATGCTCCAGATTTTACATTGCTGTTGGGCAAGAGGATCTTTTCAACTCAGTCAAATGAAGCTTTAAAAAAAAACTGAGTTGTTATTCTAACTTTAAAAACGTAACACAAAAGGAAAGTATTTATATAAAATAAAATTCAGCCAGTCATCAGCACTCCACAAAGCCACAATTGCTAGATGCCATCTTAACAATAGGAGACACAGGACTAATAATTGCAGATATTTGTAGAGGGGATGAGTTTTATTACTACCATGTGACCACCCATGTGTGTATCATCTGGCTCTGGGAATACAGTCAACCTTGCTTCACACTCATCAGAATCTCAGCCCACAAATTGGGACCATTTGCCATCAACCTCACTGATCCTGCCTACGGACCACCCTGAAAGTTGTTTACTCCTGCTGTTTTGTTTGTGCACATTGCCAACTCTTGGTGGGGAAAGGAGCGGGCGTCTAACATATTTAACTCTTTTTATGCCGATTGAGAAATTTAGGGCCCTGGTACTGGAAGAGTTAGTACTAATCTTGACAATCTATTGCAAACATGTACCTAAAAATTACCTCCTTTCCTTAAAATTTACAGGGTTTTAAAGCCTAATATTGGCGTGATTTATTCATTGCCTCTCCAATCCTCTTCACCCTTGATCCTTCAACAAGGTTTCCCAATTAAAAAAAAAGAACGATTGCAAGCCAGGGTGAACACACGGGAAGATGATCCAACAGGAAACTATCTAGGCACCAGTATGTAATGTTTTGTAAAGTACTAATTAATAGGATGTTACTAGTATGTAGGGATGTCTTGAATCCCTTTCTTCCTTCGATCTCCACCAATGTAATCATGCTGGGGTCCATCTTATAAATTGAATTGAATTTAGCTTTGGAATCATCTAAAGCAACGCTCCCTAGAGGTGATTAGGATCCCATCCAGTTCACTGTTCCATAATAATCTGACTCCCATTTCTTTTTTACATTACAGACATTAATCCTGAAAGATAGGAGTAGCAACATGCAGCTGTTTATAAAATCTGGAAGTTGAATACTCTTTGCTTGACTGCCCTCCAGAAAGTATTTTGAACAAATCATCTACCACAATGTTTGCTGTGGAACCTAAGGATCTTGCTTTTTGGCTCATCAATTGGGAAAGAAATATTTTAGAAAAGAGTGCATTTGTCACCTGCACGATGCAGTTATGGACTGCTATGCAAAATGCAAGCAATGTCCCCAGTAATGACCTGGGAGGATCCTGGGCACAAAAACATTCAAGGAATTTAAGGATTGCTGAAAATAGAGACATTTTGTCAAAGCTTTTCGTCTTGCACTCATCGGGACAATTTGCAAGAATACCAATGTAAGGGAAGCAACAAACTTATACTGTATGAGAAGAGAGTGCTGATTGGTTGGCAAATGGATTCTGATTGGTAGAGGCATTGCCATAGCCAATGCACCTGTTATCGTGACTGACACTTAACTGCCAAGCTTTGATGAAATTTGAACCAGGCAGCTTGACTCTGATTAAGGAATGAACCAGCAAATGACAGTCACTTATTTTGTTCAGCTGAAACAGGCGCAATGTGTGTACGAAGATGAAGAGCTTCGACAAAATGTCTCTATTTTCAGCAATACTCAAGTTCTGTACTACCAAATGACTATTGAGGGAATTGGTCACTTTTCACAGCCACTGGCACCGTTGTGCAACAGGTTTCAGGTCTTGTTGTATGGTGGTGGTGGGAGTGGGAGTGGGGGGGTGGGGGGTGGTGGGTAGGGGTGAAATTCCAATACACTGAAGTGTCTGAATTTTCTAACTTCAGGAACAAGATATAAACTTTGTCTTTTTTCAGTGCTTGCATTCAAATGGTATCA
This sequence comes from Heterodontus francisci, assembly GCF_036365525.1. Lineage (NCBI taxonomy): Eukaryota > Metazoa > Chordata > Chondrichthyes > Heterodontiformes > Heterodontidae > Heterodontus > Heterodontus francisci. The sequence goes on along the minus strand of NC_090372.1, from coordinate 212,620,429 downwards.
ACAGAACATAACAGCAGCCAAGATCCCTTTTCTGGTACTAAAATATCTGGGCTACTGTAGGCAATGAACTTTTATTTTTTGTCCTGTACACCTCTGTGAAGTGCCTGGAGGACATTTTTCTACATTAAAGGCATTACATAAACGCAAGTTGTTTTTGTTTTCATTTTACTTGAGTGTCACACCGACCCCTTGTGTGTTTGTGATGATGAGATCAGAAATTTCTTTACTCAGAGGGTTGTGAATCTTTGGAATTCTCTACCCCAGAGGACTGTGGAAGCTCAGTCATTGAGTATGTTTAAAACGGAGATTGACAGATTTCTAAATACAAATAACATAAAGGGAGTTGAGGATTGTGTGGGAAAAATGTATTGAAGTGGATGATCTGCCATGATCATATTGAATGGTGGGACAGGCTCGATGGGTTGAATGGCCTATTCCTGCTCCTACATTCCTATGTTCCTATACCTTCTTAGGCTGGAAAAGCTAACTGGGCACATGACACCCTTTCAAAATCCCACATGCCTGAGTAGCTTCAGTTTGTCGAGGCTCAAACCACCTTGAGGAGGATCATCGAGCTTCCTATAGGGCTCTGAAAGCACAGCTTTAGGTTCCTCGATGGGTGTCGCTAAGTGGGTAGCAGTCTCGCTACGGAGTCAGGAGGCTGTGGGTTCAAGTCCCAGTCCAGGGATTTATGCACAAAATCTAGGCTGCCACTGGGGAGGTGCTGCACAGTCAGTGATGCCATCTTTCAGTGCAGGTATTAAACCAAGACCCTCTCGAACCTTGCAGGCAGATGGAAAAGATCCCATGGCATTATTTTGAAGCAGGGAGGTTCTCCCCAGTGTCTTGGCCAATATTTATTCCTCAATCAAATAATTAAAACAGACTATCTAGTCATTATCACATTCTGTTTGTGGGAGCTTGCTGTGCACAAATTGGCTGCTGTGTTTCCTATATTGAACAGTGACTACTCTTCAAAAGTACTTAATTGGTGTAAAGCAATTTGGGTTGTCCCAAGGTTCTGAAAGGCACTGTCTAGATGCAAGTCTTTATGTCATTCGTGATAGATCCATTGGCAATACACCAGAGAGAGTTTTAAGCATAAGTGTGGTCTTCTCTGTCTTCCACAGACTGCAACTGGAGGAGACAGATGAACAGGACAAAGCCTCAGCAAACGAGGAACAGCTGGCCAAGGGTGAGGCCGAAGCTCAGGGAGGAGAGGCAGCACCAGGCTTTACAATAAGTGCAAGGGGCAAATTAATTGCACAACAGTTCAGCTGGATTGCTCAGTCCCCTGCCACTGAAGCCAAACCGCTCTGTGCTGCTAATTTCAGTCACCATTCCCTTAATGTAACATGTGCTGTGGATAAAGGGGAACCTGTGGATGTACTGTACCTAGATTTCCAGAAAGCATTTGATAAAGTGTCACATCAAAGGTTATTATGAAAAATAAAAGCCATGGTGTAGGGGTAACATATTGTCAAGGATAGAAAATTGGCTAGCTAATAGGAAAGAGAGTAGGCATAAATGGGTCATTTTCTGGTTGGCAAGATGCAACGAGTGGTGTGCCACAGGGATCAGTGCTGGGGCCTCAACTTTTTACAATTTATATAAATGACTTAGATGAAGGGATCTAAGGTATGGTTGCTAAATTTGCTGAAGACACAAAGATAGGAAGGAAAATAAGTTGTGAAGAGGACATAAGGAGTAAACGCCTGCTACCCGACCTGAACCCGATGGGACTCGACGACATGTGTTGGGTTCGGGTCGGGTCAGGCTGCTCTTTCGGGTCTGGCCTGCGGGCTCGGGTCAGGTCGGGCTGGGTCCGAGTTGGGCCGGGTCCGGGTCGGGCTGGGTCCAGGTCAAACACATACAGAAAGAATTGCAGGTAAGTGTTAAAAGTTAAAAACTTATCTGAGCTGCAAGTCTGGGACGTCAAGCAGGGAAACTCTGAGTCTGCGTAGTGAGTGTCTCTATGACATCATCACGCTCATGCTGCAGCTTCCTGAAGATTGGGAGTCGGAAGGTAAGTAAAGGAAACAGTGCGGTGGTTCGGTCGGATCGGGGCAGGTCGGGCTTGGTTTAGGTCAGGCTTGGGGGGAAAATGGAGGGACTCGCGCCGTGTTGGGCTCGGGTCCGATGTGGTTCCATTGGGTTTGGGTTGGGTTTTTTTTGTGACTTGAGTAGGCCTTTAATAAGGAGGCTACAAAGGATATAGATAGGTTAAGTGAATGGACAAAGATGTGGCAAATGGAGTATAATGTGGGAAAATGCGAAATTGTTCATTTTGGCAAGAAGAATAAAAAAGAAGCATATTATCTAAATGGTGAGAGAAATTTTTTCTCTCAGAGGGTCGTGACTCTTTGGAACTCTCTTCTTCAAAAGGTGGTGAAAGCAGAATCTTTGAATATTTTTAAGACAGAGGTAGATAGATTCTTGATAAGCAAGGGGTGAAAGGTTATCGGGGATAGGCAGGAATGTGGAGTTGAGATTACAATCAAATCAGCCATGATCTTGTTGAATGGCAGAGCAGGTTTGAGGGGCTGAGTGGCCTACTCATGCTCCTAATTTGTATGTATGTTCATATGTAACCCTGAATTCTCTAACATTGAAATTATTTTGTCAATTTTCTCATCAATGACTTCCTGATGAGGCAGATTCATAAGCTACTCTACAAACACACAAGACTGTAATACTTCCTTTTCCCATAGGGGCACTGTCACTTCCATGGGGTTGCAGCTCATCACTCCCATTGATCTCAGTAGCCTCTCATAACTTTCTTCTTCGACTTCTGCAGTAGATGATAGTGCACAAGAGAGGGAGAAATATAATACAGGATATGGAAACAAGGCGGGTAAATGAAGGTAAGATACAGATTATCCATGATCTAACTGAGGGGCTGAATGGCCTACTCCTGTTCCTGTGTTCCTCTCGGACTGGAGGAAAGCCAGTCATTGTGGCCTTCACCTAAATGGTGCAGGAGGTAATGGAAATTTGTGGCATCCCAAGAACGGATAGCACTGGAGATGGCGAGGCAGACGGCTCCTCTTACAGAGTCACTCCTTATCACTTGAACCTCTTCATTAACCACAGGCAATTGCATTTGCAAGACAACTTTAAAACATGAATCAGTGTGGTCAAGCCTTGAATGTGTGAAAGTCTGGCCTCTCAACGCCACCCTAACGCTTGACCCTCTTTTCTTTCCTCTAAGTCACTCTCAATAGCAAGACCCTGATCAGCAACCTTTAATTTAATTAATTCAATTCATTAGGCGGCACAGTGGCGCAGTGGTTAGCACCGCAGCCTCACAGCTCCAGGGACCCGGGTTCGATTCCAGGTACTGCCTGTGTGGAGTTTGCAAGTTCTCCCTGTGTCTGCGTGGGTTTTCTCCGGGTGCTCCGGTTTCCTCCCACAAGCCAAAAGACTTGCAGGTTGATAGGTAAATTGGCCATTATAAATTGTCACTAGTGTAGGTAGGTGCTAGGGAAATATAGGGACAGGTGGGGATGTTTGGTAGGAATATGGGATTAGTGTAGGATTAGTATAAATGGGTGGTTGATGTTCGGCACAGACTCGGTGGGCCGAAGGGCCTGTTTCAGTGCTGTATCTCTAATCTAATCTAAAAATCTAATCATTATTGGATTATGGGCTTTACCCGTAAGGCTGGCATTTATTGGCCATCCCTAGCTCTCCTGATGTAACAATTTGATACAACTGAGTGGCTTGCTAGGCCACTTCAGAGGGCAGTTACAAATCAACCACATAAGTGTGGGACTGGAATCACATACAGATAGGCACTGATACCAAATTCTTTTTATATTTTCCCTCAACCGCCATCAATAAAAACAGTTTATCTCATTGCTGTTTATAGGACCTTGCTGTGCACAGGATAGCTTCTGTGTTTTCCACATTACAACAGTGACTACATTTCAAAAATACTTTATTGGCTATAAAGTGCTTTGCAATGTCCTGAGGTCTTGAAAGGCGCTATATAAATGTGGGTCTCTCTTTTTTTCTCCAGGAATAAAATCTAGTGTGGCCAGCCAGCACACTAGAGTAGCAGTGATAGCTGCTGTGAATCTGGAAGGCTGAAATCAATGTGGGTCTAATCTGGCAGTTGTACAATTAAATAAAATCCCTGCAGCGTAGACTGTTCCTTTCTCTGCAAACCTCCTGAGTAGAATTACCCAACATTACTCTTTATACTTCTTACAGGGTTCAGAATGGTGTTCTTTTTAACAATTGTTTAAAGAAAGTAGCATTAATTTTTAATAAACCTCCATGTTTAAAAAAAACCCCAGCTCTTCGCAATATCTTTCAGTTATGTGGGTGAGAACTACTTGAATGTTTTTCTGAAGAAAACATAAAGAAATTAAATATTCCGTTCGACTGAATGTGAATACTAAAAGGTTCTGAAGGCCAGTTTAGGAAGCAGCCTATTAATATTCGTACACACAGAGAGAAAGAAGGTTGCTTGAAGAAAAGTAAGACTGCATCGAAAAGAAAGGAGTTGGCAGATTCATTTTGATGCGTGTATCTGTTTCAGAGGGACTCTTTAGTGCTTCTTCCCTGAGAGACAAGAGAGCTCACATCAGCATTTATTTTTCAGAAATCTAATGACTAAACACCAGAAGAAAGCATTAAAAAAAAAAGCTCCTCAGATTGCCTAATATTTCTTGCTTTCACAGTTTGAAATCTCTGTTATAATCTGCTTGACTGTTCTGTGCCTTTGTTTTTCTTAAATCGCAAAACCGCCACTCTCCTTGTGGGTGTTAAGAATCCTACCTCATAATTATAAACAAAGGAAATACATTTGAAGCTTAATTCCATTTCTGTTCACATTGTGGCTTCAGTGTACTGGAGTATAAGCTCCTGCCTCCACAGAATGATAAGACATGTTCTGACAACAGATCATCCAGCTGGAATGTTGGGCTGGATTTTACAGGCCACTCCCAAGGTGGGATTGGAGGTGGGGGAGCACAGAGTATCACGACAGGTGGTGGGGGGGTGGGGGGGTGGTGGAGGGCCCATTTCAAAAAGACCTCTTGGGGAAAAAGAAAGGTCACGGCATTAATGCGCCACTAGAAGATGGCAGGAAATACGAAGCCATTGTAGCTGGACAACAGCATCTACAAGCATTAGGTGCAGCTGACAGTATCAGCATGATAACCAGATCACAAAAAGCAAGCAAGCTGTATGGAAAGTGTGGTTTGTCCCATTCACAGCATTTTGTCCTGCATTTCAAGATCTGTGCAAGGTGTGCGGTGGGAAAGAACACTGGGCTCCAAAGATGCAGACAGAAGTCACAATAGGACACAAAAAATAGAAGATAGGCACAGCAACATGGGAACAGCATCAAGGAGAGCGCCAGAGACCTGCATAAACCCAAGCCGATACGCGAAGCCTACAGTAAAATAGAACTGAGACAACACTCAGAGTGGAGCGATTCTCAGTCAGAAGACGAGCAGGTGTTTCACATTGTGAACTTGACACACTGTGTTGGTGAAGTCAAACAACTGGAAGCTTTTACTACTATTAATATCATGTGCCCAAAGAAAGTTGGCAAACACAGACTCAGGACTAAGATTGACACAGTCTGAATCCTGAAGGATATGTACCAGGGTCGTTGGAAATTATTGAAACAATTCAATGCAGCTATGGCAAGACAGCATGGAAACCACAAGCATTCTACCATGTAGACACGGGCGGACCAGTACTGGCAGGGCTACCAGAGTGTAAGGACCTCAACATTGTGACCATCCATGAGGTCACCAAGGTACCCATTACAGCAGAAGAGACCAAAGGTACCCACATTGAGTCAGGCCAGGACCTACAACAAATGTACCCAGACAGGTTTGACGCCATAGGAGAATTCAAAAGCAATGCTATACTGCACCTCAGAGAGGGTGCAATTCTATTAATCGACCCTCCCAGAAAGTGCAGCAATGTACAAGAAAAGCTTAAGCGCAAGTTGGATGCCATGGAACGCAATGGCATCATCTGGCATGTGCATCATCACACAGACTGGTGCAGCTCAATTACGTGTGTGCTAAAGAAGGATGGAGCAATCAGGGTATGTCTAGATCCAAGGCGTCTAAACCTCTCCCTAAAGAGAACCCCCCACAAGATTCCAACACTAGAGAAATTGAATCCCAAGTTCACAGGTGCCAAATTCTTCTCCAAGTTGGATGCTGGTTGGTACACCTAGCAAAAGAATCTCAGGAAGTCACCACCTTCAGAACACCATTTGGAAGATATTGCTTCAGCTTATCTATCAGTCAAGATCTGTTTCAGCAGTATATGGACAGAATTATAGAAAACGTGCCTGATGTATATGCATTGCTGATGATATTGCAGTAATGGGCAAAACCAAAGAAGAGCATGATCGAAATCTTCATTCATTAATGGCAGTAGCTTGTCGCGAAGGGCTCATTTTTAACAGCAAGAAGTGCCAGGTGAATGCAAGTCAGATCAATTTCTTTGGCTTCATCTATTCAGGTTGCAGAATCCTTCCTGACCCAGGCAAAGTCAAAGATGTAAGGCATATGCCTACTCCACAAGAAGATCTATAGAGATGTCTTGAATTTTTCAACTTCTTGGCACCATACATTCCAAATTTTTCTGACAAAGCATCATCACTGAGAGAGCTCATAAAGGAAGATGTACCATATGTGTGGCAGGAGGACCATCAGCATATGTTTGAGTCTCTCAAACAAGCATTGTCAGTAGAAACCTGTACCCTGCAGTACTATGACCCAAGGAAGAAGACAATCCTGGAAGTCGACACCTCAAGAAAGGGCTAGGAGTGTGAATCCTGCAGAATGTCAAACCGTGAAACATTTGCTCTGGTGTTTGGGATCACAAGGTTCCACATCTACCTGTTCGGTAAGCAGTTCACTGTGGAAACCGACCACAAACCACTGGAGATGTTCTGGCGCAAACCATTGACAAGTACACCACCTCGACTACAGCGACTTTTAGTGACATCTGCCACAATCCGGGGATCAAAATGATCACCTCAGATATGCTAAGCAGATTACCAAATCCGAACAAGAATGAAGAAGTTCCACTGGATCTACAAGTAGACAGCATGGACATCGAGGTGGAAGATGTGCTCAAAATCGATTTATTGCATTTTGGTTAGCACAAATGTGACCAACTGCAATCAGAAACAGCCAATGGCCCACAACTGAAGGCACTGTGGAGAGTCATCATAGAAGGATGGCCTGATATGATAAAAGAGGTGCCAGAAGCCCTCAGATGCTTATAACCTTGTAGAGATGAACTCCATATCTCGAGAAGCGTAATCTTCAAGGGAAAACAAGTGATTGTGCACAAAGCTCTCTGACAGGACATCTTATCACAACTTCACCACGGCCATATCGGTATAGAGCAAACGAGACGACTGGCACAAGACACTCTTTATTGGCCGGTAATCAACAGTGACATTGAAAGGCTAGTGAGGATGTGCGAGGCATGCCAGAGCCACCAGCCACAACAACGCAAAGAACCTCTACACCCTCATGAGATTCTATCAGTCCCTTGGGGGGGGGCGGGGAGGGAGGGGGGGTGGGGGAAAGTAGTCCCTCCTCAAATGGCCCACTCTCAATCATACCTGAACTGCAGGCTGCAGCTCCTTCAGTGCTGGATGGTCTCCTATCCTTAATTGGACAGTGAATCTGCCCCCTGGCCACTAATTGGCCAATTCGGGGAAAGTCTCTGCTGGGTGACTGTTTTCAACACAGTGGGCTTGATTTTGTGTAGGAGGCAATCTGTGGCTCACGTAGGACCCCCAGCAGGAACCATTTCATCCTCCGGGACCCCACTCCCCCTGGACTCCAATATCCCACTGTCACTGGGGCCTTCCAGACTGGCCCTGGCAACCCCAGCTCACCTACCTCTGGTCTGGGGTTCCAGTGCTGGGCCTGGTTCCAAGGCCTTTGTAGTACCAGCAGCGGTCACCACTCCCGGTGATGCAGCCGATACTGCTGAGCTTCTGGCCTTCTGATTAGCAGCTTCCTCTTTAAAGGGATGGGGTACCCGGTTTGTGAAAAGACCGGAGGATCGGTCTTGGAGGGTGGGGGGGAGGGGGTGCAGGGTGGGGGTTGGGGGGTGCAGTTAAAGGCCGAGGCGAGGTTCCCCATGCCTTTTTGGCCCAGCACCAGGAGCCCCACCTCCTATACAAAATCCAGCTCACTATGTTGAAAACAGTCACCCGGCAGAGACTTTCCCCGCATGGGCAATTAGTGGCCAGGGGGCAGATTCACTATCCAATTAAGGATAGGAGACCATCCAGCACTGAAGGAGCTGCAGCCTGCAGTTCAGGTATGATTGAGAGTGGGCCATTTGAGGTGCCGTCTCTCCAACTTTTTACATTTTTGAATTTAAAATGTCTTCAGAAATTGGGCCACCATTGTGGAGGGAGAATCACTTCACAGGGTGGTCTGTGGCTGCAGCTTGGCCGCACCGGCAAGGAGGGCCTCAAAGCCTGCCTGGAGCGCAGGTCCCCTGGTCTGCCGCCAGGAAGCTGCCTTCTAGCAACTGGCCTGATCACCCACACCTCAGGGACCCGGAGGCCGACTGGAAAATTCCAGTCATTCTCTGAACGTAGGCCTTAATAGGCCTTTAACTGCCATAAATCGACTACCTGCTGCTTCGTGCAGGTAACCCTGCCGATTCCAATCCCGCCTCTGGGAAAATGGCCCTGGAGTGGGATAGAGCCAGCAAACTGAAACGCTTGCCTACCTCTGTACTCGTCCCCATTGGGGCCTAAAAATCCTGCCCATGGCAATCCAACTAAAGTTTAAGCAACGTGTCCTCAAAATCTAACTCTTTAGGCCCTTGTGTGGAGGCTATATAGGAAGGAGGTATCATCCTTTTTTTCATTTATTAATTCACGTATGTACGTCACTGGCAAGGCCAGTATTTATTGCCAGTCCCTAATTTGCCTTGAGAAGGTGGTTGTGAACCAACTTCTTGAACCATCGCAGTCCATTTGGTGTAGGTACACCCACAGTGCTGTTAGGAAGGAGCCCAGGATTTTCAACCAGTGACGATGAAGGAATAGTGATATATTTCCAAGTCAGGATGGTGTGTGATTTGGAGGGGAACTTGCAGGTGGTTTTTCCTATGTGCCCACTATCCTTGTCCTTCTAGGTGCTCGAACTTGAGGATTTGGGAACTGCTGTCTAGGAAGCTGTGGTGTGTTGCTGCAGTGCATTTTGTAGATGGGACACACTGCAGCCATGGTGTGCCAGGAGTGGAGGGAGTGAATGTTTAAGCTGGTGGATGGCCTGTTGATCAAGCGGGCTGCTTTGTCCTGGATGGTGTTGAGCTTCTTGAGTGTTGTTAGAGCTGCACTTGTCCAGACAAATACCTTTAGTGCAGAGCCGTTCATGGGAGCCTGACAGCAGGCCTCCCACTTGCTCTCTTGATCACAAGTGGCTAGTCTCAGGAAAACCAGATTCGGGAGGGGCTCTGGGTGTTAATGTTAGAGGGTAAATACCCTCTCTAAAATTTAAAGCAAAAGCAGTGAAAGACATTTGCTCTTGTGCTTGTCATGAATGGAGAACAGAGACACTCTCAGTGAGTCTGTTCTATTTTCAGGCTGTCAGCAAGCTTTGTACAATAAAAGCAGTCAAGAGGAGTAACAAACACTTAGTGACAGCATTCTTATCCCATACTCCTAATGGGCAGGGTACTATACATGTAGTGTTGTTACCCACAGGTGTTATTTTCTTCTGAATTCAGGAACACCAAAATTCAGAGATGTGGAAGACACAGGTTTGAATATACAGTCCTCTCAGTTGCCAATCTGAGCTATGCTGGCTAAGGAGATCACATGGGAAGGATGTTAGGGTTCGGGTCAGGATCCCAGCATTGGGGTCAAATGGGGGTCCTGACCCCGCACTGTGAGGAACAGTCACCTGACAGTGATTTTGCCTTGATTGGCCAGATGGTGTGCTTGCCATCCAATTAAGGATGGCGGGCAGGGTCTTGAAGCTGAAGGAGGGCCAATAGGAGGCCCTTCAGCACGGAAGGAGCTGCAGCCTGCCGTTTCAGGTAAGAGAGAGAGGGCGCTTCCATCTTTAGGCACCCTCTCAGCACTTAAAAAATTTTAAGTTAATAAATGGCCACAGCAGCCGCATCACCATTGTGGAGGGGGAGCTCCTCCACAGGATGGCCTGCATTGCAGCTGTAGGCAGACAGGCAGAAGGCTGTCTCCAGGCAGCTGGCCTGTTCCTGATGCCATGGGGGGGAGGGGGTGCAGGGAGGAGTGGGGGGTGCCGTGGTGGGGGGGACCTGCATGTCCAGTCAGCCTCTGATAATTGGTCTTAATTGGCCTGTCATCTAGCTTAACTGCCTACCTAACACTTGCGAGCAAGTAACCCTTCTGTCCACAATCCTGCCTCGGGAAAATGACCTGGCGGTGGAATGGTGCCAGAAAATTGGCATGCCGGCTGGCAGTGCACATTTTCACACCTACCCACCTCCATACTCACCCCCATATGGGGGTGCAAATTCTGCCCCACATCTCTGAACAGGTTGCAACAATAACTTGCACTTGTGTAGCACCTTAACATAGAAAAACTTTTTGAAGGAACTTCACAAGAAGGCAATCAGAAGAAAATTGACACCGAGCCAAAGAAGCTTTTAGGACAGATGACCATCCAAATGCTTGGCTAAAGTGGTAGGTATTAAGGAGCATCTTAAAAGAGGAGAATGAGATGAAGAGGCAAAGTGGTTTACGGAAGAAATTCCAGAGCTTAGGGCCTAGATAGCTGAAAGCTCAGTCACCTATGGTGGGTCAAAGGAAGTTGGGAATGCACAACAGTGTAGAATTGGAAGGACACAAGAGTTTATGGAGGATTATGGGGCTAAAGGAGGTTAAAGGGATAGGAAGGGATTTTAACACAAGGATGAGAATTTTAAATTTGAGGCATTGATGGACTGGGTGCCAATGCAGGTCAGCGATTGCAGAGGTAATGGGTGAAACAGGCAGCAGAGTTTTGAATCGGCTCAAGTTTATGGAGTGTCAAATGGGAGTCAAGCCAGGAGAGTGTTGGAATAGTCAAGTTTGAATGCAATAAAAGCATTAATGAGAGTTTCAGCAGCAGATGAAATGAGTCAGGGGTGAAGACAGGTAATATTATGTAGGTGGAAAGAGGCGGTCTATGATGGAAAGGATTTTTTTTATTCTTTCACAAGATGTGGGCATCACTGGCAAGGCCAGTATTTATTGCCCTTGAGAAGGTGGTGGTGTTCTGATGAAAAGTCACTGATCTGAAACGTTAACTGTTTCTCTCACCACAGATGCTGCCTGGCCTGCTCAGTATTTCCAGCACTTTCTGTTTTTGTTTCGAATTTCCAGCATCTGCAGTATTTTGCTTTTATCCTAGACAATGAGTGTTGGCAGGGCTGTTCAACAATGGAGGAGGCATCACACCTGCCCCGGATCCAGGTCTTCAGTTGATGGCCTTACATTCCTAGCCCATGTGTTCTAAGGTCAATTATGAATCCTCTATGGTCATTCTGGCTAATGGTAGCTAACTCAACATAGACCGAGAAGTGACCTGGAACCCTCTGGTCCACATGGTTTCACTAACTTTTCCTACCATGTGTTGATTGTCCTCTCCTTCCTTGTACCATTCATCATTCCTATACCAGAATGGCAAGGGATAACCAAGTCTTGAATTCCTCACCAGGTTATTCTGTAGTCAGCGTAAGTGCTCTGCCGGTAAGTATTGAAGTGAAAAAACTTACCTGAGCTGGGAGTCCGATACAAAACTGAGTCTGCGTAGTGGTCGAGTGACGTCACTGTGATATCATTACGCATGCACTGCAGCTTCCTGCAGGTTCGGTGTCAGGAAGGTAAGTAAAGGGATGGTCAGGTCAGACCCGGGTCGAGTTGGGGTCGGGTCGGGCTCGAGGCAAAATTGGAGGGACTCAGGCCGCGTCGGGCTCAGGTCGGCTGTGGTTCGGTTGGGTTCGGGTCGGGTTCTTTTTCCCGACCTGAGCAGGCCTTTAGGGAAGAGAGTGTCCTCCACCTCCTTCTGGAATGTGCCTTTGCACAGCAAGTGTGGAAAGAGATAGTGGTTTTTGTCAAGGTTCATCCCAAGCAGCTCTGTAACACAGGAGTCTGTGCTCTACAGACTGTTCCCAGGGACGCACACCAAGATAAATATCAACTGCTGCTGGAGGACCATCAAATCGGTGAAAGACGCTCTTTGGTCTGCCCGAAATGTGCTGGTCTTCCAGTGCAAAGAGTTGTCAACGACCGAGTGTTGCAGACTGGCACATTCCAAGGTCCAGGACTACGTGCTCAGGGACACACTAAAGCTTGGGGCAGCAGCCGCAAAGGCTCAATGGGGAAAGACCACTGTGTAAGGCCCTTCTACTATAGTACAACGAGGTGCTGGAACCCATGCAAAACCCCTCGGGCTGTATGCACCGAAATATGTTTTTGCTGTGTAATGCAAATGTTCATTGCATGTAAAATGGAATGGTGAAGGTTGTGAGGCAACTTACATTCTGTATCGAAGGAAAGGGGCGGCACAGTGGCGCAGTGGTTAGCACCGCAGCCTCACAGCTCCAGCGACCCAGGTTCAATTCTGGGTACTGCCTGTGTGGAGTTTGCAGGTTCTCCCTGTGTCTGCGTGGGTTTCCTCCGGGTGCTCCAGTTTCCTCCCACATGCCAAAGACTTGCAGGTTGATAGGTTAATTGGCCACTATAAATTTCCCCTCGTATAGGTAGGTGGTAGGGAAATATAGGGACAGGTGGGGTGTGGTAGGAATATGGAATTAGTGTAGGATTAGTATAAATGGGTGGTTGATGGTCGGCACAGACTCGGTGGGCCGAAGGGCCTGTTTCAGTGCTGTATCTCTAAACTAAACTAAACTAAACTTACCGTGTGTGTCCGGCCCGACCCGACCCGAGCCCGACCCAGACTCGCTCGGCCCGACTTGACCCAAGCCCGAAAGCCAGACCCGGAAGAGGGGCCTGACCCGACCCGAACCTGACACATGTCGTCAGGTTCCGTCGGGTCGGGTAGCAGGCCTTTACACTTCCCCACCACAGTCACCTCGCGGGCAGCATGCGGAGACGGTGAAACTCTGAGCATGCAGGAAGGATCTGACAGGGAGGGCCCTTCTCACCATCAGCCAAGATACATCTTGGTGCTTGTTTGAAAGTTCTGGTGATGAGGCATTCTGCCAAATGACATTGGCAGTCTGCTCGGGGGAACCATCCGACAGGATCCACCATCTCCTTTTCCGTAGGGTTGAGGACATTCCGTGCAGACCACTGCCTGCTGGATTTGTGGTCAAAGGTGTTTTTCAACAAACTTTTCCACGAAGGTTAGGTGATCCAACAGAATGGATTGTTCCGCGGCAATGTGGCCAGACTCATCCTTCGCAACACCGGGGACAGATAGAACCTCAGCACGTAGAGACACATGGTATTTGCGTACTGGGGTTCTATGCACAGCTTGATGCAACTGCACACAAAGGTGACCATCAGGGTGAAGGTGACATTGGGTATGTTTTCTCCCCCTTTATCCAGATATTTGAACATCGTGTCCCTCCGGACAAGGTCCATTTTCGATCTCCAGATTAAGTGGAAGATGGCTCGGGTGAACGTCACGGCACAGGAGTGAGGTATGGGCCAGACCAGCTTCACATACAGTAACAACGTGTGTGCCTCGCACCTAATGACCAGGTTCTTACCTGCAATGGAGAGAGAACGCTGCTCCCACATGCTCAGTTTATATTTTACCAAGGCTATACGCTCCTTCCAGTTTTTTGGTGCATGCCCCAGCCTGAACCATATCCCCAGCACCTTCAGGTAGTCTGACTTGACGGTGAAGGGCCCAAAGAACATGACCTCGCTCTTGCCGCTATTTACTTTGGCTCCTGAAGCCCGTTCAAACTGGTTGCAGATGCTCATCAGCCTGTGAACTGACAGCGGATCTGAGCAGAAAACGGTGAGATCGTTCATGTACAGGGAGGCTTTGACCTGAGTGCCTCCGATGTTTTCGTTACTCATTATATAGGCTTGCCTATAAAGAATGGGCATTTGGGTGAGGTACCATGCTCAAGGAACTGTACCACAGAAAGGAGTCCACTCTTTAAAGAGAGAATGTGGCAATTAACATTCAGTTTGTGAAAAATAATCTCTTTTCTTTTACATGCCCTGTTGAAAATGGTATTACTTTGCTACCCCAGCTGGGAAACAACCTGCTCCTGGTTATGTGGAGATGACCTGTGGGTGATGCCATCTGATTTTTACCTCCTTTCCTGGGTGAAATCTTGGTAAATCTTTCCAGTGATCTGTCTGACATTGAGAACTCACTGGAAGGACAGGGAGGGGGCACGGGGCGGGAGGGGGGGGGGGGGGGGGGGAACGGTGCTGGACAGTGGGGGGGTAATGTTGATTTTGTACAATCCTGTAAAAAGGACAACAGCGAATCAGCAATCCCTTTTATATCACTCCCAATTTCTATTTCTATATTGACTTCAGTGGAAATAAAAAATCCGGAGAGATGTACAACGAGCTGCTAATTCACCCTTTTTCACTATCACAGAAAATGAAAATTACCCCCACTTGATGGATATTGCAGATACATCAGAACAACACAAAAGGACATCAATATTCTGCAGTAACAAGCAGTCCTGAGAAACATCATTTGAAAATGAGGAAGGAAAAATGAGAAAGACTTAAGATTGTGACCCAATGGCGCAACACATTGGTGCTCAATGCCACAAAGGGCATATATCTCTATATAAGGAGATCCAGATTTCAAAATATCTTGTAGAGTGAAAGAAGAGAAAAAAACAAACGTCCCAAAGCACTTTACAGCCAATGAAGTACTTTTCAAGCGCAGTCACTGTTATGTAGGAAACATGGCATATAATTTGCAGCAAGCAAGGTCCCACAAATAGTAATGTGATAATGAACAGATAATCTGCTTTTAGGTGTTGACAGAGATAAATATTGGCCAGGACACCAGGGAGAACTCACCTGCTCTTTCTCAAAGTAGTGGCATGGGATCTTTTCTGTCCACCTGAGCGGGCAGACAGGGCTTCAGTACCCATCTCCACAGTGGAATTTGAACCCATAACCTTCTGACTCAGGAGCAAGTGCTACCCACTGAGCCACAGTTGACACCTCCATGATCCATGTCCCAGAACTCCCTATTTGAATATCTCCAATTGGTTTGTACCCCTTGAACAGCACTGAAATGACCCCAATCAACCTTGCAAATCACATTCTCTATGACTGTTACGGTGATGCACTATAATACCTCAATCTTTCTGTGGCTTTCGACACAGTCGACCACAGCATCATATCCTAATGTTCCTTATCTGTTGTCCATCTTAGTGGGATTACCCTCGTCTAGTTCTGCTCATACCTATCTGATTGGAGCCAGAGCATCTGTACTTCCAGCTCTTTCACTATTACCTCTGGAATCTCCCAAGGATCTATTCTTGCCTCCCTCTTCCTCATCAACATGATACCCTGTGATGGTACTACGTGCAGACAGTCAGCTTCCATTAATAATTTGTTCAATTACTGTTCAAATATGTTGATGACATATTTGTCATGGGGCGGCAATGTGGCGCAGTGGTTAGCACCGCAGCCTCACAGCTCCAGGGACCCGGGTTCAATTCTGGGTACTGCCTGTGCGAAGTTTGTAAGTTCTCCCTGTGACCGCGTGGGTTTTCGCCGGGTGCTCCGGTTTCTTCCCACTGCCAAAGACTTGCAGGTGATAGGTAAATTGGCCATTGTAAATTGCCCCTAGTGTAGGTAGGTGGTAGGGAATATGGGATTACTGTAGGGTTAGTATAGATGGGTGGTTCTTGGTCGGCGCGGACTCGGTGGGCCGAAGGGCCTGTTTCAGTGCTGTATCTCTAAATAAATAAATAAACACCAGCTATACCTCTCCACCACCTCTCTTGACCCCTTCACTGCCACTGTGTTGTCAGACCTGACATTCAGTATTGGATGAGGTTCAGGTTTCTCAAGCTAAACATTGGAAATTACATAGAAATTAAAGATCGAGAACATGCTGTTCGGCCCATCCAGCCGGTGTTGGTGTTTACCCTCTGGAGTATTAATCCCAATACCATGTACCTGCTCTGTTCTCATATTTCCTTATTAACCTTTCCTTCAACTATCTAACTTATTCTTAAATGTTGATATGGTCTCTGCTTCAATCCTTCCTGATTTTTATAACCTTCTCCAGTCCTACAACACAACCCCAACTCCCCACTCCTCTGATGGCGGTCTCTTGTCCTTCTGCCCCATTTTTTTGCCCCACCATTGGTACCTATTACTTCTTTTATCTAGGCCATATGTTCTCGAATTCCATCCCTAAACCCCTCTGCCTTTCCACTTCACTCACCTCTTTTAAGGCCCTCCTTAAAACCCACCCCTGACCAAGCTTTTGGCCTCTCCCCTCTTTGGTTTGAGATTGTTTTTGTCTTATTATGCATTGAGACACTTGTCTATTTTAAAGGGATAATGTAAATGAAAGTTGTTGTCGATATCATTGTCAGAGAAGTGACAGAATGGCACTACATTGGACCTTTTATTAGACTTTAATTGCCAAATACATTTATTGAACAGTAATTGAACAAATAATTAATGGCAGAAACTTAATATATATTTTCACAGTAGTTGTTAAATTTTGCTCTTTATTAGAAGAACTTGCATTTATGCAGAACATTTCACATTGACAGGATGTCCCAAAGCACTTCACAAACAATGACTTACTTTTAAAGCGTAGTCACTGTTGTAATGGAGGAAAATGTAGGAAACAATTAATAATTTGAAATTCTGCACTCAACTAAATGTCATTAATTTCCCTTTTCTCCTCAACTACAGGAGATATTTGTAGTTTTGTAAATTTAAATAAGTTTAGGAAGTTTGAAAGGAGATTCCAATCAGATACAGATCTGAACAAATTACACAGCATGTTTGTTTTTGAAACAAAACAAAATATGTTGGAAACAGTCATTAGGTCAGGCAGCATCTGTTGAGAGAACACCTATTGATATTTAAGGTGTGGAATCCGTCCTCCAAATACTTCTTCCCCTGCTGGGTATTTCCAATATTTTCTGTTTTTGTTGCAGATTTCCAGCACCTGCAGTACTTTGCTGATAATATTTATGTTTGAATTATCTGACTTGGCTCCTTTGTCAAGCAAACATAAGAACATAAGAAATGAAGAGAAGATCACATGGCCCCTCGAGCCTGCTCCGCCAATCAATACGATTATCGCTGATATTCTGCCTCAATTCCACTCCCCGTACTAAGTAGTCATTGAAATGTATTGAGTTAAATTGGTTTTTAACACCTTGATTTTTAACTCCTTAAGGAGCTTGTTAAGGGGCTTTCAGATGCAGAATGGAGTTTTTAAACCTTATTTCAGCAAATCTGAACAGTCTGGTGCACAGCGGTCAGGTTAACTGTGGGGCCAAATAACATTTATTTGTCTTTGTCTTAAAACCTTCTTACGCTGGTGCTAGCGCTGGACCTTCATTTTCCTGCATGGCCCCTTTCACCCTCATTGACGCTTCTGGCTCTGTAAGGAGCTGCCTGCTCTGTGCAGCAAGGCAGAGGCAACCTCCAACATGGCACTGCCTGGCTTTGCCGCTGGCGCCAGGCAGGCAGCTCCTGTTTCCTGGAGATGCTCAGTGCCACTAATTGGGTGCCAAGCTCACCGCCTGCCCAATTAGGGCATTTATATTTAAAAATAGCATCGCGAGAGCAACGCAGTTAAACCATGGGGTCGGGTCCTGGAATTCATCCGAGGCTCAGGTTGCCGACCCCAATTTGAAAATCCTTATGAGTCAATACTGAGCTAAAAAAGACAAAAATACTTAATTTTTCTCACAACCTTGTCTGATGGGTGATCCTATTCACCTATTCATGTAGGGACATAGGGGCATGGGTAAAAGAGCTATGTGCTACAGAATAAACAATAACTTTGAGTTTGGTGTTCAGGAATTCATGAATTATGGCCTAGTTGCACTCATGAAAGAACTTGTATGTGTTTCTTTTTACACACTTAAAAGGATCAATGACTGAAAAGGTGGAGGGGAATGGATTGATGACTGTCTGCTTCCATCTGTGTTTAAACAGTTTAAAGCCACATTAAAGTGCCTTGTAAGATGCTTAAGTCATTTGTCAATGTTTTATATGGGATAAACTATAAAGGTGAAAGAAGAGATGGTGCACGGTGTCATGTTTTAGTAGGTCTCTGATTTATGATGCGACTCATCAATATGATGAGAGATGTGGAATGGGAAAAGATGGGATAGGTTAAGCTGTAGACACTACCTGTATAGAGGAACTAGAAGGCACATCATGCCATCCGCTCCTAAGCCACTTTTATTGATGTTGTGTTGTTGGTCATAGGAGAGTGGATCATTGGCAACACGCTGTAAATTCTAACATCTCCTATGTGGTTCAGTGTCATGTTTTGATTTATAATGCCTCTGTGAAGCATCTTAGGATGTTTTATTATGTTAAAGGCACTACTTAAAGTTGTTCTTCTTCTTCCTCTTTGGCCTCCTTGTCTCAAGAGACAATGGGTAAGCGCCTGGAGGTGGTCAGTGGTTTGTGAAGCAGCACCTGGAGTGGCTATAAAGGCCAATTCTAGAGTGACAGACTCTTCCACAGGTGCTGCAGATAAAATTGGTTGTCGGGGCTGTTCCACAGTTGGCTCTCCCCTTGCACTTCTGTCTTTTTTCCTGCCAACTGCTAAGTCTCTTCGACTCACCACACTTTAGCCCCGCCTTTATGGCTGCCCGCCAGCTCTGGCGATCACTGGCAACTGACCCCCACGACTTGTGATCAATGTCACAGGACTTCATGTCGTGTTTGCAGACATCTTTAAAGTGGAGACATAGATGGCCGGTGAGTCTGATACCAGTGACGGGCTCGCTGTACAATGTGTCCTTGGGGATCCTGCCATCTTCCATGCGGCTCACATGGCCAAGCCATCTCAAGCGCCGCTGGCTCAGTAGAGTGTATATGCTGGGGATGTTGGCCGCCTCGAGGACTTCTGTGTTGGAGATACGGTCCTGCCACCTGATGCCAAGTATTCTCCGGAGGCAGCGAAGATGGAATGAATTGAGACGTCGCTCTTGGCTGACATACGTTGTCCAGGCCTCGCTGCCGTAGAGCAAGGTACTGAGGACACAGCCTTGATACACTCAGACTTTTGTGTTCCATGTCAGTTGTTGTTCTAAAGGGGAAATATCCTGTGCCTCTGACAGTGCCTGTGACACAACTTATTAGGTGTCCCAAAGATCAGAGGAAAGAACTAAAAATTGGTAGTTGGGTTGGAAATGTAAACTAACAATAACAGCTTCTGAAAAAAAAATTACCATGTAGCATACAGATGTTTCTCCAAAGCAGCCACCATGACAGCTTTTGTTTTAGAGCTCTTACAGGAACCAACCCTTCCTGATGAAGTGCCTGACCTGATAATGGTACCCTTTTAATGAAGAGTTTATGGGCCCTGTCACACCTCGTTGAATTTGAAGGGCTCCATTAGCAAGTAATTTTAATTGAATGCAGATGGTATCTTCTGTTGACAAAACCAACCCTGTTTGTGGGACCTATCTGCTACAATGAAAAAAAGAGGGAAAGACAGTGGCATGTTTTGTTTTGGCTCTCTATTTGAGCTACACTAAAAGCAATGACAACTAAGGAATAACCTCATTAAGATTGTTTCCAGAGAAGCCAGAGAACCAGAGAAAAAATGGGAAAGCAGGAAACAGGAGGGCTGGCAGGAGCCATTCAAAATCACAGTCAAAAATGTAGGCATGTAACCCACTGTTGTCTACATTAACAACATCTCTGAACTATTTTAAAGTACTAAGTAAAAATAGCACCAAAAAATCAATTTTAGATATCCTGAATGGTCTGAATTGACTGCTTATAGTAGCAAAGATGAGCCAAATCACCCTTTATTACAAAAGATTTGTTCCCATTTGTCACTGTTGATGATGATGATGGAAGATTCTCCGCAGGCAAAGATCATGGGAAGGCTTCTCTCTGTGGTAGCTGGCATGATAATTGGTGACTGACCAATTGGTGAGGCCAATTCTTGATCTACTGGCATTTGAGCAATTGGGGCACAAGAACTCCTGGTTTGGAGGGGCTCTGGAATAAGCAGACTTCTTCCGTTGTCTGCGCCTTTCTTCAGCAGTCTGGCGTTTGTTTGTTTTGAACTTGTAGGCTGCTTTCCTAGTTGTTGCGCACCAGCGTTCTCTGTCAGCAGCCTCCTGCTCCCACACCCATTGGTTAATGTCAACCAGAGAGAGCTGTCTTTACAGCTGGTCTTTGAAGCATTTGCAAGGTACACCTCAATCTCATTTACCGGAGAATAGCTCACCATATAGTACTGCTATTGGCATTCTGGAATCCTCCATTCGTGGCACAAGTCCTGCCCAGCGCAATTGGCATTGTAAGAGAATGCATTCAATGCTGGGCGTATTGACTCTATAGAAGATTTCATTGTTTGTGATGTTGTCCTGCTATCTCATCATGATGGATCAAAGACAGCATTGATGAAAGTGCTCCAGCAGTAGCATTTGTTTTCTGTTCAGAACCCGTGATTCTGACCCATACAAGAGGGTGGTGATGACAAGCACTTTGTATACTTGAATTTTGGTGGAGATGCGTGTTGAATGGTTTCGCAGGACACGCTTTGAGAGGCAACCAAAGCAGCTGTTGGCTTTGGACAGCCAATTATTTATGTCCTTGTTGACTGTGGCATTATTTGAGGTAATGCTACCTAGGTAGGTAAACTGTTCTACTGCATTGAGGTTGCTACTGTCAATGATGATCCACGGTTGATTGTAATTTCCTCAGGGCCGTGGTTGGTACAGCATGTTTCTTTAGGATAATAGTAAGGCCAAAAGCATTTGCTGCCTTAGAGAATCAGTTTACAATGAGCTGCATTGCCTTGTAATCGTCAGCAAACAGAAGCTCCAAGACAAACTCTTCTGTGGTTTACACATGTGCCAGTAGTCATCGCAGGTTGAAGAGGCTGGCATCTGTTCGAAAGCAATGTATATGCCCTCTGTCAAGTTTGCCTTTGCCTCTTAAAGAATCATACTGAAGAATATAGGGAAAAGAGTCGGTGCCAGAATACAGCCTTGCTTAACACTGTTGAAGATAGGGAAGCTGCCTGAGAGGGCTCCATTCTGCTTGACCTGACCTTTCTGCGCTTTGTGCAACTGACGGAGAATGATGAGGAACCTTGAAGGGCACCCAAGCTAGATAGTATCTTCCAAGATCCATCCCTGCTGACTGTTTCGGGCTCCTTGGTCAGATCTACAAAAGTAGCCTACAGGCCCATGTTTTGTTCTCTGCACTTCATCTAGATCTGTCTCAGTACAAAAATCATGTCTGTAGATACCCTATTAGGTCCGTCCCTGCTGACTTTCAGGGAGGTTTTCTTCAGCTGCTGTCGGAACAAGTCTATTTCGAAGCACTCTGGCCACGATTTTGCCTGCAATGGAGAGTAAGGTATTTTGAACAGTAAGACCTCCCTCCCTTGTTTTTGTAGAGGGAGACAATCACTGCATCTCAAAGATCCTGAGGCACTGTCCCTTTCTCCCAGCATGTTGTAAACAGATCTGTAGGCCTATCAAGGATCACATTTCCTTCCGGTTTATAGACCTCGGCTGGAATCCCATCTATTCTGGGGGCTTTGTGTGATTTTAATTGTGCTGTAGCGGTTTTCATCGCTTCACGGGTTGGTGGTTCATCCAGCTCAGACTTCACTTCCCTCTGGGAGATCTCTATAATGGATATCTCCTGCACCATTCGCTATCACCAAATAGGCTCGCAAAGTGTCCTGACCATCAGTGCAAGATGGATTCTTTATCTATGTGCAGGGTTGTGCCATCCGAAAATTTTAGTGATACCTGCACCTGGTGGGAATGGCCATATAGAGAGCTCAAGGCTTCGCATATTGAGAGGGTTTAGTGCTGTATTTGGTGGCGGGGGGTGAGGAGGGGAGCAGTTCAAACGTGAACAGGCACTGCAAGATGGCAGAGGAGGAGGAAAGTCTGAGGCTGTTGTTGTGAGCAGCCTGTGTCGCCAAGCAACCCCCACCCCCCATCAAATCTCAGTGGGGCCTACACTTTTTCCATTGGCTTGCAGCTAGAGGTCAGCACTTAGACTGTTTTGGCAGACCAGGCGGAGCAAACCTGATGGGTACAATGACCATGAAAGCAATACAGCAAGGCAACTTTCCATGTCTTAAGGGCAGTGGCTCAAGCAAAGGAAACCAACAGCCAGAAACCCAGCTATGAGTAAATAACCCCTCTGCCTTGAGGGCAGACTCTTGAGCCAAAGGCTAGGAAAAGAACACCCTGACATAACACCTACAGCTTTGTGGTTGCTGCAGCAGTCTCAGCCTGCTGAGCCACTGTGGAGAAACACTTAGCCTAAAGAGTAGGATTAGTCTGTGCAAGCTGATGTCCACTTTAAACAGGGGTAAGAAAATTCCTACAGCAATGGTGGAAGAGGCGATATCGGCAGTTGCAAGATGGCACTGGTGGCCGCTGTTGCAATCCTGCATGTAGGTGACTCAGTAGTATGGGTCGTTTGACTGTTAACCTGAGACAACAACGTTATCCAGCAGCACTCTGAGTGGCCAAGCAGCCTTCTGTAGGGATAGCACTGCTTGCTCCAAATGGAGACAGGTCTAGAAAAGGTGGCCCAAACATTGCTTGTCTCAACTCATCTGGTTGGCTTACCGTAGCCAATGGGCATCTCCTATTGCGAGGCAAAAAAAAAGTAACGATTACAAAAACAAAAAGAGACAAAACATCTTGAAACTTGCGTACTGGAATGTTCGCACAATTTCAGATTCAGATGACCACGGACACCTTGAAAGACATTCCGCACTCATAGCCAGACAGCTCACCCAGCTGGATATTGGGCACTTCACACAGCAGGAATTGTTGAGCATGGAGCAGGTAATACACTTTTCTGGTCAGGGAAAGGTAAAGATGAACAATGGCTCTCTGGTGTTGGATTTATAATTAAGAACTCCATTGCCAAGAGGCTTCAGAACCTCCCCATTGGTTTTTCTGTTCAACTCATATCTTTACAACTACCAATCCAGGACAACCAGTTCACCACTATTATCAGCAAATGTGCTGTTACCCTACAAGCCAATATAGTGACCAAAGAAGGCTTCTACCGTGACCTTCTTTGACTGAAGGTTAACTCCAAGGATAAGCTCATCATACTTGAAGATTTCAACACAAGGGTTTGTTGTGGCTAAGAGCATTGGCAAGGTATCCTGGGCAGACATGGCATTGGCAACTGTAATGACAATGGTCAATTTCTGCTGGAATTCTGCACGGAGCATGAACGCAACATCACTAATTCTCTATTCCAGCAGAAAGACAGATTTAAGACCACCTGGAGGCATCCACATTCAAAGCACTGGCACCTTTTGTATTATATTCTGGCGTGCCAATGTGATGTATAGGACACCAGAGTAATGCCCAGTGCTGACTATTACACCAACTACAGACTGGTTCGAGCAAACATTGCCTTCAGAATAAAACCATCACCCAAAGAGAAAGGCCTATAAACAAGGAAACTACAAGTCCATAGACTGTATCTACCAGATGTAAAAGTCGTTTTCCAGAGCAAGCTTGAAGACAGATTGCACAGTGACCCGACTCCAGGCAGTGATATTAACCCAGCAGAGCAGTGGAAACAGTTGAAATCCATCCTACAAGAAATAGCTGCAGAAATGGTTGGCTTCTCAGCCATTTGTCACTGTAATGAGCTTTCAGATTGCATAACCTTCTGATCGCTCAATGGCAATATACACCATATGATGTGGTACTGAACCGTACAGACCAAGAATATTTCATTTTCATTTTACAGTCTGTGCTGCAGTAGTTATTCTCTGCTAAGGATAGTAATATGATTTCTGCAATTCACTTCAGCTTCTCAAAAATATAGGCTGACATTCCAGTGCAGTACTGAGGGAGTGCTGCATTGTTGGAGATGCTGTGTTGTGGTTGAGACGTTAAACCAAGGCCCCATCAGCCCTCTCAAGTGGATGTAAAGGATCCTATGGCACTATTTTGAAGAAGAGCAGGAGAGTTTTGCCTGGTACCCTGGCCAATATTTATTCCTGAATCAACACAACTAAAACTGTTGCTGTCACATTGCTGTTTGTAGAAGCTTGCTGTGTGCAAATAGGTTGCCACGCTTTCTATATTACAAACTA
The DNA here is from genome assembly GCF_036365525.1 of Heterodontus francisci. NCBI lineage: Eukaryota > Metazoa > Chordata > Chondrichthyes > Heterodontiformes > Heterodontidae > Heterodontus > Heterodontus francisci. The sequence continues at coordinate 212,596,145 of NC_090372.1, read as the reverse complement.
ATTGCACTTCAAAAGTACTTCAGTGATGGTAAAAAGCTTTGGGATGTCCTGAGGTCATGAAGGGCACTATATAAATGTAACTCTTTCTTTTATTATTTTTGCACTTCACGTCAACCTCATGGAGTTGAGGAAAGGAATAAAACATTTCACAGAATCACAGAATTGTCACAGCACAGAAGAAGGGCATTCGGCCCATCTTGTCTGCACCAGCTCTCCAAGTGAGCAGTTCACTTATTACCATTCCCCACCTTCTTCCCATAATCCTGTACATTCTTCCTTTTCAGGTAACTATCTAATTGCCTTTTGAATGCCTTGATTGAACCTGCTTCCAATACACTCTCTGGCAGTGCATTCTTGATCCTAACCACTCGCAGCGTGAAAACGTTTTTCCTGATGTCACTTTTGCTTCTTTTACCAATTACTTTAAATCTGTGCTCTTTCGTTCTTGATCATTTCATGAGTGGGAACAGTTTCTCCCTATCTACTCTGTCCAGATCCCTCATGATTTTGAATACCTCTATCAAATCATCTCTCAGACTTCTCTTCTCACAGTTGAACAGTCTTCTGATAGTTAATGTCAGGGCTCACTCATGAAAAAACGGCAACTTTGATGATACAAGGAAAGGCTGCTGGTATCTGGGGAACACCAGTTTTCAGAAGAGTCAGTGAGAATTGCAGAAGTGGGGGAATGAACTCAATGTATAGAGGAACAGCGTAACTTTAAGATTGTAATCAATATGGCAGATATCGTATTCTCAGTATTTGTGTGCATCTGCAAGCATCACAATTTAGCTCTTATACTTGAGTTAAGGCAGGCTTTATAACTTGACTAGTATCCTAAGAGTATTGGATTAAAAAAGTGAACTGTGCTGAGCATCAAGTACTCCAGATCAAGTAAAACTGAGGCCAGAGGCAGACAACCAACCTTTGTTTACTCGCTCACAAGACGGGAGTCCTGAACTCATTAGGAACTGGGCTGATATTTAATGAATACCACTTGATTTATCTTGTCTTTTCTCTGACTCTTTTCAACATCTGTGGTATCCTTTGGCCTTTCCCTTAGGCTTTTTAATAAAGATTAATTTCACACATATAAAAGCATTAGTGAGTCAATTGGTGGATCTTGTGGTCTACGAACATATGAATTAGGAGCAGGAGTAGGCCACTCGACCCCTCGAGCCTGCTGCACAAAACTAAAAGTCTACCTTCCCTTCCCACACGCACACACACAGTTCAAAGCTGGTTTTATAGGAATTGTTAGATGGAAAAAGACCAGGATCCATCGAGCTTGCCTTCAGCCATTTCAAATTAAAATTAAAGTATATTTTTCTTATGAGCCAGAGAAAATGTTGATAACAGCATATAGAATGCAAACAAAGTTCTTGGAGTTCATTTCCAGAGAAATAGTTGACAAAAGCAGGGAGCTAATGTTAAATGAAACAACAATTGGAGTACTGTGGGCAGTTCTGGTCTCCTTGGTTCAGTGGAAGCATTCTTGCCTCTGAATGAAAAAGGTTGTGGGTTCGGGTCACTCCAGAGACTTGAGCACTAATCTAGGTTGACACTCCAGTGCAGTATTGAGAGTGTGCTGCATTGTTGAAGGTGCCGTATTTCGGATGAGATGTTAAACTGAGGGCCCATCTGCCCTCTCAGGTGGACATAAAATATTCTATGGCACTATTCAAAGAACAACAGTTGAGTTCTCCCCAGTGAGGTGGGCAATATTTATTCCTTAACCAATCTTGTTAAAACACAGATTAACGGGTCATTATTTCATTGCTGTTTGTGACCTTGCTTCTTGCTGATTGGCTTCAGCATTTCCCTACATTACAACAGTAACCAGATCTCAAAAGAATTTCATTGGCTGTAGAGCGCTTTGCAACATTGTGAAAGGTGCTATATAAATGCAAGTCTTTTCTTTTCACACTACAAAAGGATATTGAAGCACTCGAGGGGCACATGGTCACCTCTAGTGAGCTCACAATTCAACCCTTGGACCTTATTCATTTATACTCCCAGCAACATTACCTGCAAGCATGGTTGAAGCTTTCACATATACGTCACCATTGCCTTGCATTTCTTCTCCACTGTCACTCTTGAGTGACAACTTGGCTCAACAGGTAGTCACCTCAAACATAGCGTCATAGATTCAAGCCCCATTCCAGGACTTGAGCACATGTTCTATGGTAACATTTTGCTGAGGGAGTGCTGTATTGTCGAGGTTCTGTCTTTCAGATGATCCAGGGGTCATTTACCTGTTCAGGTGGAAGTAAAAGATCCTATAGTACTATCTGAAGAAGAACGGGAGTTCTCCAGGTGTCCTGGTCAACATTCATCCCTCTTTCAACACCACCAAAAACAGATCACTGGACCATTTATTTTATTTACTGTTTGTGAGACTGTGGTGTGTTCAAATTATCTGCCTTTGTAACAGCAGTGACTATGGGGTTGTTTTAACCACCAAAAACAAGTGGGTTTGGTCCAATGTTAATCTCAAAACCAAACCCAACCTGCCTCGAACTCGCCCATAGGAACAAAGGAACATGGAGCAGCAGCAGGCCATTCAGCCTGTTAAGTCTGCTCTGCCTTTCACTTAGATTATGGCTGATCATCTACCTCAATGCCACTTTGCCGTACTATCCCCATATCCCTTGATGTCATTAGTATCTAGATATGTATCGAACTCTGTCTTGAACATGCTCAGTGATTGAGCTTTCCAAGCCCTCTGGAGTAGTGAATTTCACAGATTCACCACCCTCTGAGTGAAGAAATCCCTCCTCATCTTAGTCTTAAATGGCTTACCCCTTATTCTGAGACTATGTCGTCTGGTTCGAGACTCACCAGCCAGGTGAAACATCCTATCCACATCTACCCTGTCACACCCTGTAAGAATTTTGTAAGTTTCAATGAGATCAGCTCTCTTTCATCGAAAATCTAGAGAATACAGGCCCAGTTTCCTCAATCTCTCCTCATAAGACAATCCCACCATCCCAGGGTTTAGACTGGTGAACCTCTGTTGCACTCTCTCTATGGCAAGTGTTTCCTTCCTCAGACGAGGAGACTAAAACTATACACAATACTTGAGGTGTGGTCTCACCAAGATTCTATACAAGACTTCTTTACTCCTGTACTCCAAACCCCTTGCGATTTATTTATTTATTTATTGAGAGATACAGCACTGAAACAGGCCCTTCGGCCCACCGAGTCTGTGCCGACCATCAACCACCCATTTATACTAATCCTACACTAATCCCATATTCCTACCACATCCCCACCTGTCCCTATATTTCCCTACCACCTACCTATACTAGGGGCAATTTATAATGGCCAATTTATCTACCAACCTGCAAGTCTTTGGCTGTGGGAGGAAACCGGAGCACCCGGCAAAATCCCACGCAGACACAGGGAGAACTTGCAAACTCCACACAGGCAGGACCCAGAATTGAACCTGGGTCACTGGAACTGTGAGGCTGCGGTGCTAACCATTGCACCACTGTGCTGGCCAACATACCATTTGCCTTCCTAATTGCTTGCTGCACCTGCATTCTGGTTTTTATTGACTCATCAACAAGGACACACAGGTCCCTTTGGACATCAACACTTCCCAACCTCTCTCCATTTAAGAAATACTCTGTCTTTCTGTTTTTTCTACCAAAGTGGATAACTTCACACTTATTCACATTATAATCCATCTGCCATGTTCTTGTCAATTCACTTCGCCCATCCAAGACCCCTTGAAGCCTCCTTGCGTCCTCCTCACAGCTTACATTCCCACTTAGTTTTGTATCATTAGCAAATTTGGAAATGTTATATTTGGTCCCCACATCCAAATCATTTATATAGATTGTGAACAGCTGTGGCCCCCAGCGCTGATCCTTGCGGTCCCCACTTGTAACAGCCTGCCATCCTGAGAACGACCTGTTTATTCCTACTCTCTATTTTCTGTCTGTTAACCAATTTTCAATCCATACCAGTATATTACCCCAATCCCATGTGTTCTAATTTTGTTCACTAACCTCCTGTATGGGACCTTATCAAAAGCTTTTTGAAAATCCAAATACATCACATCCACTGGTTCTCCTTTATCTATGCTACAAGTAACATCCTCAAAAAGCTCCAACAGGTTTGTCAAACATGATTTCCTTTTCGCATATCTATGTTGATTCTGCCCAATCATATCATTATTTTCTACATGTCTAGTTATCACATCCTTTACAACAGATTCTAACATTTTTCCTACTACTGACGTCAAACTAACAGGTCTGTAGTTCCCGTTTTCTCTTTCCCTCCTTTCTTAAATTGTGGGGTTACATGTGCTACTTTCCAGTCTGAAGGAACCCTTCCAGAATCTATAGAATTTTGAAAGATAACCACCAATGCATCCACGATCTCAATAGTCACCTCCTTCAACACTCTGGGATGCAGCTCATCGGGTCCAGGGGATTTATCAACCTTCAATCCAATTAACATTTTGAGTACTACCTCTTTATTAATACTAATTTCTTACAGTTCCACATTTTCACATGTTCTTTGGTTCTCTAGTATTTCTGGCAGATTTTCTATATCTTCCTCTGTGAAGACAGACACAAAGTAATTGTTTAGTTTCTCCACCATTTTCCCATTCTCAATTATAAATTCTCCTGTCTCCACCTGTAATGGACCCACATTTGTCCTTGCTAATCTTTTCCTTTTCGTATACCTAAAAAAGCTTTTACAGTTCTAGTTGAGGAGTCTAGAACCAAGGGACACAATTTCCAAATAAGGAGAAGCCACTTAGGACCGAGATGGAGACATTTTTGGAATTCTCTACCCCAGAGGGCTGTGGAAGCTCAGTCATTGAGTATGTTTAATGCAGAGATTGACAGATTTCTAAATACCAATGACATAAAGGGATATGGGGATAGTGTGGGAAAAAGGCATTGAAGTGAATGATCGGCCATGATCATATTGAATGGCAGAGCAGCCTCAATGGGCTGAATGGCCTACTCCTGCTCCAATGTTCCTAGTCCGTCTTTATGTTTTTCGTTAGCTTACATTCATATTCTCTTTTCTCTTTCTTTATCAGTTTCTTGGTCATTCTTTGCTGGATTCTAAATTGCTCCCAATCCTCAGGCTTACCACTTTTTCTGGAACCTTATAAGCCACTTCCTTTGATCGAATGCAATCTTTAACTTCTTTTATTAGCCATGGTTGATTCGTCTTTCTTTGTGTCTTAGAAGAATGTATATTTGTTGTAGACCATGTAATATTACTTTAAATACTAGCCGTTGCCTGGCTACTGTCAAATCTTTTAGTGTATTTTCCCAACCCACCATAGCCAACTTGCCCCTCATACCTTCATAGTTTCCTTTGTTCAGGTTTAAGACCCTAGTTTCAGAATGAACTATAACACTTTCAAACATAATGTAAAATTCTATCATATATGGTCACTATTTCCCAAAGGTTCCTTTACAGCAAGGTTATTAGTTAGCCCTTTCTCATTACAGAATATTGAATCTAAAATAGCCCAATCCCTAGTTGGTTCTTCAACGTACTGCTCCAGAAACCCATTCCATACACACTTCAGGTTTGTTCTCCTTGGAACAGAGAAGGCTGAGGGGAGATCTGACTGAAATGTACAAAATTTTGAGGGGCCTGGATAGAGTGTGGTGTAGGGTCTGTTCACCTTAGCAGAGAGGTCAGTGACGAGGGGGCATAGATTTAAAGTGATTGGTAGAAAAACAAGAGGGGAGATGAGGAAAATCTTTTTCACCCAGAGGGTGGTGAGAGTCTGGAACTCACTAACTAAAAGGGTAGTTGAATCAGAGACCCTCAACTGGATATGCACATCAAGTGCTGTAAGCTGCAGGGATATGGACCAAATGCTGGAAGGTGGGATTAGAATAGGTGGATCGTTTTTCGGCCGGCACAGACATGATGGGCCAAGTGGCCTCTTGCTGTGCCTTAAACCCTCTATGATTCTATGATTCAGGAATTCATCCTCCACAGCATTAGTGCTGATTAGGTTTACCTGGTACATATGTAAATTGAAGTAGCTCATTATTACTGTATTACCCATGTTACATGCACCTCTAATTTCCCGATTTATATCGTGCCCAACATTACCACGACTATTTGGTGGCCTATAAACAACTCCCACCAATGTTTGCTGTCCTTCGCTCTTTCTTAGCTCCACCCAAATTGATTCTACATCTTGATCCTTCGATCTAAGATACTCTCTCACTAATGTACTGATCTCGTCCCTTATTAAGAGCGCTACCCCACCTCCTTTTCTTTTTTCCCTCTTCTTCCTAAATGACGAATATCCTTGAATATTCAATTCCCAGTCCTAGTCACCCTGTAACCATGTCTGTGTGATGGAAGTTAAATCATACCTATTTACCTCTATTTGTGCCTTCAAATCATCGACCTTGTTGCGAATGCTGCATGCATTCAGATAGAGCGCCCTTAACTTCTGATTTTAATGGAGGCGGGAAACCAACCTACTCCCAGGAAGTGAGCCACTCATTAGGAAATTTATTGAGGCTGCGTGCCTTATATTTCATCTCTCCTCTGGCTTTAACGCTGGCCAGCGAGGTTCTCTGGGCCTCAGGAAACTAAAGGGAGGTGAGGACTTCTGCGTGGAAGAGGTAAGTGTTTTTCCAGCACTGCTTGTGGGCCAGGAGGAGCAGGAGTGCTTCCCCCACTGGTCTCCCCAAGATAAGCTGCTTCCCCCTCTGCAATTGGACCCCCATCCCCAGCCATTGGACCCCTCCCGCCCCAGAGATCCCCATATCTGCCTTGATCTTCCGATCTCCCACGATCACTCCTGACCCTCCAAAACATATTGTACCCACTTTCCCCTCGACATCGCTAACCAGAGGAGCACCGGCCTTTTCTGGAGCGTTGTCTACCCGACAAGCACGGCTCCTTTTGATCAGGTTGGCTTCCGGGTAGCGAAACTGTTTAAAAAAAAACACGCATGCTATGGAGTTAAAACTCCTCAACTTTTGGGGAGTGGGAGGGGAAGGTGGAAGAACTCATCCTCGTAACCACCTCCCCTTCCCTGGCTTGGAAATCCCACCCCAGTAATTGTTTACGTCCATATTTCAAATGCAGATCATTGGCTTAACTTGGGAAATTGAGTGCCTTAGGAAATTTTAGGTATGTGACAAGTGTTAATCTATTAACTGTGTATCAATTGTTTAATTATATGTAGCTGCAGGTTGTTAATTGGGGTCTTACTTGAGCACTTATAAGGAGACTCTTACTGAGAGGCTAGGGTTGTTTAGGATAGGCTAGGGTTGTTTTGCTTAGAACAGAGAAGATTGAGGGGGGACATGATTGAGGTATACAAAATTATGAGGGGCATTAATAGGAACCTTTTCCCTTAGCAGGGGGCCATAGATTTAAGGTAAGGGGCAGGAGGTTTAGAGATGATTTGAGGAAAAAGTTTTTTTCACCCAGAGCGTGGTTGGAATCTGGAATGCATTGCCTGAAGGGGTGGTAGAAGCAAAAACCCTCACAAAATTGAAGTATTTAGATGAGCACTTGAAATGCCATAGCATACAAGGCTACGGGCCAAGTGCTGGAAAATGGGATTAGGATAGGTGCTTGATGGCTGGAACAGACACAATGGGCCGAAGGGCCTGTTTCTGTGCTGTATAACTCTATGACTCTATGAGACTGGTGGAGGATTTTAAGTGAGGAGCTACATGTTTGTAATCCTTTTACTCTGTACAATAAATGTGAAACTGAGTAGGTAGGCTCCAGCATCATCCTTTCATAACTAGTTTTCTGGAATTTAACATGGTAGCAGAGAATGGTTGCCTAAAGCTGAAGGTTGGAAACTAGGATTTTTTTCAACATAGAAAACTAAAATCTCACTGACTATTGTGGAAAATATGGCAGAAAGCAAGTGTAAATTGTCAAGGTATGATTACCCTCTGTTGTTCTGAGTCTGAAGCATACGATCAGTGGAAGAATGAAGTGGATATGTGGACATGGGTTACATCCCTACCAAAGAAAAGAAACGAGGTTTCGCCTTGGCGTTGTCAATTCCTACCAAAAGTAAAATCAGAAGTAAAGTATTTTGTGAACTGGATGCTCGTCAGTTGGATACTAATGAAGGTTTGGATCTTCTGTTAGAATTCTTGGATGAAATTTACAAGATGACCTGTTGAATATGTATGAGGCATGGTCAGACTTTGATAGATTTCGGAAAACAGATGGTTATTCAATGAAAGGATATATCATGGACTTTAACCGACTGTATAAAAGATTGAGGAAATTCAATTTGGAGATCCTTGGTTTAGGGCTAGCATTTAAATTGTGAGACTGTGCTAGGGTGTTGCATATGGACAGACTCTTGGTTCTAACTGGGGTTTGGTTCTTGGAAAAAGACTCCCTGTTAGATCAGATGTCTGCTGCCTTGAAGAAATTCCTGGGGAAATAGTCATTTCCTGCAGCCCTGGTAGAACAAACAGGGCATTCTGCCATGACACAAAAAATGGAAGACATGATGTTTACTGGTTTTTGAAATTGTCCAGATACTGGATGCAGGCATAAGTACAATGAAAAAGTTAAAGACAGGAGGAATGAGGATGAAAGCACCTTTAGCAGGTCTGACTATTACAGCAGAAGACAGAAGTAGAACAGCAATCATACACAAATGAATGTCAGGAATGCCCAAGGAATAGTTAATAAGTGCTTCAGGTGTGACTCAAAGAATCAGTATGCAATTAACTCACCAAAGCAGAATGGAGGGGCCTCAAAATAACACATGACACAAAGAATTCTGAGGCAGAAGAGGCACATAATGATGAATCTGAATGAATTGTACTTGTCACAAGGCGTTTTAATGCTGTGATGAATGTGTTAGTTGCAGATTTGTTCAACTGTGCTGTATTAGTGCTTGCACATCGACAGTGTCACAATTCTATGTTTTTTTTCTCCTCTGGAAATATTGTGGTGCACCTTTAAGGCTGTAAAAGATCAGTACTACTTTAAGGCAGCAAGCTCCAGAGACTGTAAGCCAAAGTGCATTCTGGTAACAACCACACAGCGAGGGAGAACAGGGCTTCAATGTATCCATTTTGACTTTGAAACTGGTTAGCAGAGACACACTGTTGACAGACTGATCTAGCATGTGGAGGAAATAGGAGAGCTCTCTCTAAGTCAATTTAGACCCCGGGTAGTTTCTCTCTCAAACTTCTAAAAAGCTTCAAGCCAAATTAACTCCTCAAAAAATAGCAAATTGTTGATCTGCTGTGTTCATCGCTGGAAAAAAGGAGTTTAATATTACAACTGCCAAACTGAACTGTTGAACCCCCTATCTCTGGAAGGACCCTTTTCTCATTGGACCTTGGAAGATTGCAAGTGAACTTTGACTGTGTTGTATCAGAAGACCATTCGTCGGAAGCATAATCTGCAAAGACTGTATTGTTTTTCTATTTTTTTAGGCAGCTATTTAAAAACCAAACTACTGTTAGTTTGAGTATATTTATGTGAACGTGGGAGTTAGATTTTTAAATAAGAAGTTATAAGGTCTTTAGATATTGGTTTATCTTAGTGTTTAAGATTTTTAAAAATAAATAGTTAATTTGTTGATATCTAAAGATACCTGGTTTTATTTCGCCTCATTCAGGGATTATTAGATTGTTTCAATTTGGCTCCTGCTTTCTTCAATTTGGAAAGCTTAAAGATATATGACGTGACCTGTGGAGCAACAGGACTGAATTGACAATGCATTGCTCCCATCGCGATCAGAATCATATATTTTGATTGGGGGCTTTGTCCTGAGTGGCTGTAACATATATTTAACAGGGGGCTTGTCCGGGATTGAATCATATTTTGATTAGGCAGCTCTGGGATCAGAATCAGACTAACTTGGAGGGCTCTCCTTTGGAATCATATTAATTGCTCGTTTCTGGAATAACACACAAATTGGGGTCTTGCGGCTGGCATCATATTAATTGCTCTCGCATCTGGGATCATATCAATTGGAAACTCGATTGTTGGGATCTAAATCTAATACCAATTACGGAGAAATAAAAGGAACTAGGTCTCTTGTATAGTAAGGTACAGTCTATTCCATAATAATGGCATTAGTAGTTGCAGCAGAGCTTTTGGGAAAGCAGAGTGTTTCCCTCAGTGACTTGATAACTTTAACTAAGAACAAATTAAAAGAATTGCCGGCAAAATTGGGGTTAGAATTGAAGTTAGGTGCCAAAAAAGCAGAGATAATTGACGTAATAGCCCAACATCTGGAATTAGAAGAAGAAGAAGGGGAATATGAGGAACAAGAAAGTAGTAGGTCAGAGTGTGATGCAGTGGTATTGGCTAAGATTCAATTAGAAACAAAAAACTTGAGGCTGAAAAAGAAAAAAAGCAATAGCAATAAGAAAACTTGAACTTCAGAGAGAAAGTGAAAGAGAAGAGATGGAATTTAGGCTAAAAGAGATGGAACTAAGACAAAGGGGTAGTTGTGAATCCAGGGAAAATTTGGGTCAGGAAGAATCTGAATTCAGCTCAGGACCCAGTGAAAAGCTGTTTACATTTATTCAACCTCTTACTAAGTTCGAGGAAAGGGACGTAGAGGCATTTTTCATATCTTTTGAAAAAACAGCCAAACAGATGAAATGGCCAAAGGAAAGTTGGACACTGCTTATGCAAAGCAGGTTGGTAGGCAGAGCTCATGGAGTTTATGCCATGCTTCCTGAAGAGGCTTCTGCAGATTATCAGATAGTAAAAACGGCTATTCTCGTATGAGTTAGTCCCTGAAGCTTATGGTCAGAAGTTTTGGAACATATGGAGATTGGCAGGGCAGACATATTCTGAATTTAAGTGGGTGAAGCAAATGAATTTTGACCGTTGGATATGGACATTAAAGATGGGAACCACATATGAGAACCTCTGGGAGTTGATTCTCTTAAGAGTTTAAAAATTCCATTCCTTCAGTAGTGAGAACTCACGTAGATAACCTGAAAGCTTTGAAAGCTTTGAAAGCTATGCAAGCAGCGGAAATTGCTGATGATTTTGAGCTTGTGAATAAGCCAACCTCTTTTGTCCGTCACCCCCATAATCCCGAGAAGGATAGAAAGTGGGAGAGTAAAAGGAAGGAAAATAGCTGGGGACAAGAAGAGACAGCTGGGAATGCCCCAGGATCACCTCAGGTTAGAAAGCAAGGTGCTAAGGGTAGAAGTGAGGTTCACAAGCTGAAGTGTTATCATTGCCACAAAACAGGTCATCTTAATTCGGAGTGCTGGGAATTGCGAGGTAAACCCACAGGAATTGTTGGGTTATGCAAAGCTAGTGCACAGCAAAAGACTCTGACTGAGAGTCAGGCTATAGCTTTAACGATAGCTGTAAAACCAGATACTAAAACAAAAAGGAGTGCAGAGGTTAAGAATAAAATACCCGAAAGTTATAATGAATTTTTGTCAGGTGGGAAAGTAATTCCATATCCTGTAAGTGAGGCAGGAAAACCTATCATTACACTCAGGAATACCGGTGCAACCCAAACACTCTTGCTGGGGAAAGATATAAAGTTTCCACCAGAGAGCGCGTTGAACACTAAAGTTTTAGTTAATGGAATTGGCGGGAAGTATATACCCGTACCTTTATATAAAGTACGCCTAGAGAGTGACTTAATATCTGGGATAGTAACTGTAGGAGTTGTCCACAGTTTACCAGTACAGGCAATTGGTCTACTCCTAGGAAATGATTTGGCTGGATCAAAAGTATCAGCTTATCCTATAATTACAGCGGAACCAAGTGAACTTAAGGAAACGGAGCAATTATAGGAACAAGTTCCGGGAATATTTCCTGCGTGTGTAGTCACCCAAGCAATGGCTAAACAGGATCCATTGTTGGAGGTAAAAGGGACACCACAAACAGATAGCTGAGTATCTGAAACCTTATTTGGGAATTTAGATAATCCAAATGAGATTTTAACAGATCGTCTATCATTGCAGCACAGCAAGCTGATCCAGAGATATACTGAATGGCACAGATGACTCTGACAGAAGCTGAGGCGAAAGGAGTTCCGGAAGGTTATTATATGGCAAACTGGGTTTTGAGGAGGAAATGGAGACCGCCTCAGAGACCTGCAGACGAAGATTGGACAGTTGTTGAACAGATAGTGGTACTACAGAAATATCGCTAAGGATTATTGTTAGCATACGACATTCCTTTTGCAGGACATAGGGGAATTCAAAAGACCAAATCACGCATTAGCCAACATTATTACTGGCCAGGTCTTACAAAGGATGTGACGATTTTGTAGGACATGCCATACATGTCAAATGGTGGGAAAACCACAACCTACCATAAAATCGGCACCACTAGTTCCCATACCAGTGATTGAGGAACCGTTTAGCAAGGTATTAGTAGACTGTATAAGACCCTTGCAAAAAGAAAAGCGGGACATCAATACATACTTACTATCATGGATATGGCTACTCGATTCCCAGAGGCCATTCCTTTGAGGACAATTACTGCTAGGATAGTAGTAGAAACGTTAACCCAATTCATTTATGAGATATAGGTTACCACTTGAAGTTCAATCAGATCAAGGTTCTAATTTCATGTCTAGGATATTTCAAGAAGTCATGGGCAATTTGGGGATTAGACAGTTGAAATCTTCAGCATATCACCACAGTCACAGGGAGCTTTAGAGAGATTTCACAAACTCTCAAAACAATGATTAGAACATACTATCATGAATACTCACATGACTGAGATAAAGGACTAGACTTTCTTTTATTGGCCCCCAGAGACTCACTGTATGAGTCTACAGGCTTCAGTCCTTTTGAATTGGTTTACAGACATGCAGTAAGAGGTCCTCTAAAACTTATAAAAGACAGATTCTTGGAACAAAAGAATGAATCTTCGATACTAGACTATGTATCTGTGTTCCGGGAAAGGCTTACGAAAGCTTGAGGTGTAGCACAGGAACACCTTAAAGCATCCCAAGCTAATATGAAAAAATGGGCAGACAAGAATGCAAAAGCCCACGATTTTTAACCAGGGGACGAAGTATTAGTGTTGTTACCATTACAGGGAGAACCATTAAAAGCACGGTTCAATGGCCCATATTGAGAGATCAAAAGAGTGGGTAAGGTAGATTACTTGATTGACACCTCTGATCGCCGGAAGAAGAATTGCTTGTGTCACATCAATATGCTGAAGCAATATTACGGCAAGGAGGAAGATAAGCCAGTGCAGGTATGTCACGTAATCGGGACTGTTCAGAAGGAAAAGGATAATGAGGATGAAGCAGAAGCAGGCCTAGGAAATTCTCAGATTGAACCTCCAACTATCAGATTAGCGAAGAGAGAATGGCAAAGAAAATTAGACAATATGCTTTTGCACTTAGAGGCAAAACAACGTGAAGACCTAACCAGGTTTTCTACAACGTTTAAGAGTTTTTAGGGATAAGCCGGGATGTACAACCTTAGCCACACATGATGTGGATATAGGGGGAACCATTCCTTTAAAACAGCATCCTTACCGCTTGAGTCCAGACAAACAGGCCCAAGTGAAAGCAGAGATTCAGTCCATGCTGGAAAACAGTGTGATTGAACCTAGCCAAAGTAGCTGGAGTTCACCAGTAGTTCTAGCACCTAAACCTGAGGGGTCAACCCGATTTTGTATAGATTATAGAAAAGGCAATATGGTAACAAAGGCAGATTCCTATCCAAGTTTAGAAGACTATCGACAGAGTGGGGAGTGCTAAGTTTCTTACCAAGATTGACTTGTTAAAGGGATACTGGCAAGTTCCTTTGATTCCTCGAGCCAAAGAGATATCAACCTTTGTAACACCTGATGGTCTTTATCAGTGCCGGATGATGCCATTCAGGCTAAAAAATGCCTCAGCCACTTTTCAAAGATTAATGAATCAGGTGATAGCCTGTGTTTCCAACTGGGTAGTATATTTCGATGACGTACTAATATACAGTAACACTTGGCAAGAACACTTAAACCAGCTAAAAATTCTGTTTAAAAAGTTACAAGCCATGGACTTAGTGATAAATTTGGGAAAAAGTGAATTCGGAAATACAAGAGTAACTTACCTCGGGCACATGGTGGAGCGAGGTCAGGTATTGCCAAAAACGGCAAAGGTGCAAGCCTTAACGGAGTTCCCTATCCCTAAATCTAAAAGGGAAATAATGAGGTTTTTAGGGATGTTACTGGAAATTTGTGCAAAACTTTAGTACTGGGGCTGCTCCATTAACCAACTTGCTACAAAAAAAAGAAAAACAAAGTGGTACGGTCAGATGAATGCCAAGCAGCTTTTGAAAAGCTAAAGGCAATCCTAACTAATGAACCAGTGTTGGCTGCTCCAGATTTTGCTAAACCCTTCAAATTAGTGATCTATGCTAGTGACCTGGGGATTGGTACATTCCTACTGCAAGATGATGAATCGGGCAGAGTAAACCCAGTAGTATTTTTCCAGAAAACTAAATTGTCATCAGAAAAAATATTCCACTGTGGAAAAAGAAACATTGGGACTTTTACTGGCTCTCAAACATTTTGAGGTATATGTCTGCCAGGACTATAAAGAAATATTAATATACACTGACCATAACCCATTAACGTTTGTGGAAAAGTTTAAAAACCGAAATGCTAGAATCTTTAGATGGAGTCGGTTGTCACAGGCTTATCATCTAAGAGTTGTACATATATCGAGGAAAAATAATGTTATCACTGATGCTTTGTCATGGATTAAACCATGTAGATGTAGATGGCGATGGTATAAAGAGAATGCTGTAAATTATTAATAGAGTGAATGATGCGTAAATGCAAGCGGAATTTTTTTTAGTGTTTTGCAATTTCTATTTTTTACATCGTAATGAAACGCATTTCGGGAATGGCATTTCATTTCGCCAGGGACAGAGGTGTCACGATCTTGTGTTTTATTTCTCCTCTGGAAATATTGTGGTGCATCTTTAAGGCTGTAAAAGATCAGTACTTCTTTAAGGCAGCAAGCTCCAGAGACTGTAAGCCAAAGTGCATTCTGGTTGCCTGGTAACAACCATACAGAGGGAGAACAGGGCTTCAATGTATCCATTTTGACTTTGAAACTGGTTAGCAGAGACACATAGTTTACAGACTGATCCAGCATGTGAAGGAAATAGGAGAGCTCTCTCTAAGTCAATTTAGACCCTGGGTAGTTTCTCTCTCAAACTTCTAAAAAGCTTCAAGCCAAATTAATTCCTTAAAGAAATAGCAAATTATCGAACTGCTGTGTTCATTGCTGGAAAAAAGAAGAGTTTAATATTACAACTGCCAAACTGAACTGTTGAACCCCTATCTCTGGAAGGAGCCTCTTCTCAATCAGACCTTGGAAGACTGCAAGTGAACTTTGACTGTGTTGTATCAGAAGACCATTCGTCGGAAGCCTAATCTGCAAACTTTATTGTTTTTCTATTTTTTTAGGAAGCTAATTAAAATCAAACTACTGTTAGTTTGAGTATATTTATGCGAATGCAGGAGTTAGATTTTTAAATAAGTTATAAGGTCTTTAGATATCTTAGTGTTTAAGATTTAAGTTTTTTTAATCAATAGTTATTTTGTTGATATCTAAAGATACCAGATTTTATTTCGCCTCATTCGGGGGTTATTAGATTGTTTCAATTCGGCTGCTGCTTTCTTCGATTTGGACAGCTTAAAGGTATATGATACGTCCTGTGGAGCGACGGGACTGAATTGACAGTTCGTTGCTCCAACCACAATCAGAATCATATATTTTGATTGGGGGCTTTGTCCTGAGCAGTCATAACAACAGTATGTGGAACTGATTGGTTAGAATGTTATCTGGTTTCACTCAGTAGTGAGAATTGATGCAAGGTTGAGGAGTATTGGTGATGACAACACATAGAAGTCACTGAAGAGAGTATTAATTCCACGTAAAATAGCCGGAGTAAGCCCATTTATCTGTACTGATATAGTCTCTAGTGAGATATCTTTTACTGCTGAGTAAACCTTTAATGAAAAAGGCACAAATGAAACTTGATATGGAGCATGATAAGACAGTTTTTTTTGGAAAGTCAGTGAATTTGTAGTTTACCCAGTCAGGGCATTATTGTATCCCCTTAACAAAAACTGATTATAGATAAAATCATGGTGAAATGGATAGGGACTGGACTTGGAGCACCAGCTAAGTTTCTGACTGATAATGGCGCAGAATTTGCCACTGACGAGTTCAGGGACATGTGTGAAAAGATGAACATTATGTGATAAATACTTCAGCTGGAAATCCCTTCAGCAATGGGCTCTGTGAAATGAATCACGCAGTGGTTGATGAACTGCTGCATAAAATCTTAGCTGACCAACCAAACTGCAAGTTGACAACTGCCCAGGTATGGGCAGTTCATGCAAAGAATTCCCTTAGATGGTTGGGGGATATAGTCCCTAATTGGTCTATGGGCGGAATCCCCAACTGCCTTCTATATTGTGCGATAGTTCTCCTGCTTTAGAAGGTACTACAATTAGTTCCATTTTTTCTACACATTTGAATGCTTTACATGCAGAGAGATGGGTTTTCATCAATGCTGGGGTCTCTGAGAAAATTCGGAGAGCTCTGAGGCATCATATAAGGCTATCTGAGGCGGAATTTAATTCAGGAGATTTGGTGTATTCTCAAAGAGAGGGTCATAGGGAATGGAAGGGCCATGGTAAGGTAATAGGTCGTGATGGTAAGACAGTAGTTAGCAAGCATGGAAATCAAACTGTTGAGGTTCATTCCTTGCAATTATTCAGGGTTGATTACAAAATTTCTGAATCTGAGCAGCTGATAGAGGAAAACAAGGCGCCTTGTTTTGTGATGAAGGTCCTGAAGAACAGAATATGGTAAATCAAGGGTTAGATAGTAATGTGAGCTATCATGATGCCCAGAAAAGAGCTATCACATCCAAAGGCCAATCACCTTGAGTAGGTACTCAGGTGACATATATTCCAGAGGGGTCTAATAAATGGAGGGACGTGCAGGAAAATCTACTGGCAAGTTTAAATATTGGTTGAATGTTCAGGATGATGGCCAAGAAGCAAGGTCCATGGACTGGCAGAATGGGGTGAAAGCATGGAAGGTAAGAAAGCATAGTGCAAGTTATAATAGTGGGTCTGGAAGTGACGCTTGCGTAAGGAAGTAATCAGGTACTGGAGAAAGAGCCTCCAATAGTGTGCGAGGGAGATCTTCTAGCAGTAGTCCTGAAAGACATGAAAGTGCTAATAGAGACCATAGTTTGAACTGAAGGCTTCAGAGCAGTCTTGAATAGAACTAGAAGCAGAAGTCCTCATGATTGTAAAGTTTTCGTGGCTGCCAATAAACCTGAGGATAAACTAATGGGAAGCAAAACAAAAGGAATTTGAGAGTTGGAGAGTTTGGTGTTTATTCTGAGGTACCAGATAGGGGACAATCAGCCATGTCACATATATGGGACTTATAAGGCTAAAGCGAGGCTAGTTGTGAGGGGTTTTGATGGCGACTGGCTGATAATGATGTTAGAGTGGACTCTCCCACTGCTGGAAAAGTAATCTTGAAAATCTTTTTATCTCTTCTGGCCACATTTTCATGGGAGTGTAGATCCATTGACATAAATGCTGCTTTTCTGCAGGGGTGATACTTTTCAGAGAGAAGTGTTCATAAAGAGGCAGCAGATGCAGAAGGAAAATTATGGAAACTGAACAAATGTGTCAATGGCCTTAATGATGCTTCCAGGGTGTGTTGTTTCTCGGTGAGATCTGTTCTGTTGAAAATTGGTTGTGTTCAACTAAAAGCAGATCCTGCGATGTTTTATTGGTATCATAAAGGGAAACTTTCAGGCATCTTCATGATGCACATAGTTGATTTCTTATGGGGTGGTACTGCAGATTTTGAGAAATTTTATTAATAAGATTAGGGCAGAATTTAAGATTGGAAGTCAGGCTTGTAGGGCCTTTAAATGTATTTAGCTATTAAGCAGACTAAGTCTGGAATAACTGTAAATCAACAATCCTATTTAGAGAGTGTTACTCCCATCCTGGTTAATCGTGCTAGGTCTTCACAGAAAGATGATGATATATCAAAAGCAGAGACAGAGCAATTGCAAAGCTTGATTGGTCAATTAAACTGATTGTGCTCTCAAACTAGACCTGATGCTAGTTTTGATATGCTGGAGTTAAGCACCATGATGAAACATCCGAAAGTTGAGAATGTTTTAAGGACAAATCGAACACTAAAAAAATTAAATCTGGAGAAATGTGTACTCAGGTTTTCAAGAACATGAAGCTAGTAAGTTTTAGTGATGCTTCACATGATAATCTTCCTGATGGGTATTTGAGTGCAGCTGGTTTCATAATATTTCTGATGGGTGAAAATGGGAACTGTTATCCTTTAGTTTGGGAAGTTAAGAAAATAAAACAGATTGTTAAAAGCACTTTAGCTGCGGAAACACTGGGTCTTGTGGAAGCAGTGAATATGGGGTTCTATTTGTCAAATATTTTGGGTGAAATTCTGAACAAGGGACATACTGAAGATAGGATAACTATTGAATGTTATGTGGATAATAGTTCTTTGTGGGACAATGTACACTCTATAAAAAGTGTAAGTGAGAAAAGACTATGTACTGACCTTAAATAAAAACAAGAAATGCTGGAACCACTCAGCAGGTCTGGCAGCATCTGTGGAAAGAGAAGCAGAGTTAACGTTTCGGGTCAGTGACCCCCCTTCGGAACTAGCAAATATGAGAAATGTCAAAGGTTATAAGCAAGTGAGGCGGGGGTGGGGCAAGAGATAACAAAGGAGAAGGTGTAGATTGGACAAGGCCACATAGCTGACCAAAAGGTCATGGAGCAAAGGCAAACAATATGTTAATGGTGTGTTGAAAGACAAAGCATTAGTACAGATAGGGTGTTAACGGACTGAAGATTGAACAGCAGCAAGGACAAACATGAAAAAAAGCAATGGGTAAGCAAACTGAACAAACTAAGATGAAATGAAATAAACACAAAAAAAAAGATTGTAAAAAATGTAAAAACGAAAAAAAGAAAAAAAAAAAGAGAAAAAATAACTGAAAATAAAAGTAAAATGGGGGGCCCGTCATGCTCTGAAATTATTGAACTCAATGTTCAGTCCGGCAGGCTGTAGTGTGCCTAATCGGTAAATGAGATGCTGTTCCTCGAGCTTGCGTTGATGTTCAGTGGAACACTGCAGCAATCCCAGGACAGAGATGTGAGCATGAGAGCAGGGGGGAGTGTTGAAATGGCAAGCAACCGGAAGCTCAGGTTGCTGACCCTGCTGGATTGAAACAAATGCTGGAAAGAAAGGAAATCTCCAAACTTAAATGGGTAGATGCAAGTCATCAGCTATCCGATTGTTGCACAAAAAGAAATGCTAGTACAAAGAAATTGTTAGGGGTGCTGGAGGAGAGGAATCTCAAAATGTAATACTTTGTACCTAATATGGAATTTATTTTGATTTATTTTGAAATATTGTTTGAGCATGTTAAGCTAAGTTTTATTCTAAAATAAATGAAGGGAATCTGTTAATTGTATATCAATTGTTTAATTATATGCAGTGGATGGAGTTAATTAGGGTCTTGAGCACTTAAAAGCAGTCACTTACTGAGACTGGTAGAGGATTTTAAGTGAGGAGCAATAATCCTTTTACTCTGTACAATAAATGTGAAACTGAGTAGATAGGCTCCGGCATCATCCTTCTACAACAAGCTTAATGGAATTTAACAATAAGGTGCAACATAACTGAAAGTTCCTTCATTCTTAATTCCACAATTGTTATCTTGCTGTCAAGCTGGTTGGAGTCATAACTAGCACAAAGGAAGATGGTTGTGGTTGTTGGCAGTCAATCATCTCAGTACCAGGACATCACTGCAGGAGTTCCTCAGGGTCGTCTCCTAGGTCCAACCATCTTCAGCTGCTTCATCAATGACCTTCCCTCCATCATAAGGTCAGAAGTGGGGATTTTCACTGATGATTGCATAATGTTTAGCACCATTCGCAACTCCTCAGATACTGAAGCAGCCCGTGTCCCTATGCAGCAAGACCTGGACAACATCCAGGTTTGGGCTGATAAGTAGCAAATAACATTCGTGCCACACAAGTGCCAGGGGCAATGACCATCTCAAACAAGAGAAAACCCAACCATCTCCCCTTGATGTTCAATGGCATTACCTTCGCTGAATCCCCCACTACCAACATCCTGGGGGTTACCATTGAGCAAAATCTGAACTGGACCAGCCCCATAAATATTGCGGCTGCTAGAGCAGGTCAGAGGCTGTGAATTCTGCAGCGAGTAACTCCCCTCCTGACTCCCCAATGCCCGTCCACCATCTACAAGGCACAAGTCAGGAGTGTGATGGAATACTCTCCATTTACCATGTGCAGCTCCAACAATACTCAAGAAGCTCGTCACCAGCCTGGACAAAGCAGCTGGCTTGATTGACATCCCATCCACCACCTTCAACATTCACTCCCTTCACCGACGCACAGTGGCAGCAGTGTGTGCCAACTACAAGTGGATTGCAACAACTCACCAAGGCTCCTTCGACAGCACCTTCCAAACCCACGACCTCTACCACCAAGACGTATAAGGGCAGCAGAAACGTGGGAACATCACCAGCTGCAAATTCCCCTAAAAGCCACACACCACCCTGACTTGGAACAATATTGCTGTTCCTTCACTGTTGCTGGGTCAAAATCCTGGAACCCTCTTCAGCACTTTGGGTGTACCTACACCCCAAGGACTGGAGCGGTTCAAGAAGGCAGCTCACTACCACCTTCTCAAGGGCAATTAGGGATGGGCAATAAATGCTGGCCTAGCCTAACCGTTGGATGTATTGTACTTAAATTTCCAGAAGGCATTTGATAAGCCACATCAAAGGTTATCGTGAAAAATAAAAGCTCATGGTGTAGGGGATAACATTTTAGCATGGATAGAAGATTGGCTCGCTAACAGGAAACAGAGAGTGGCATAAATGGATCATTTTCTGGCTGGCCAGTTGGAACGAGTGATTCTGAGGGGTCTTGACAGGGTGGATGTGGAAAGGATGTTTCCTCTTGTGGGAGAATCTAGAACTAGGGGTCATTGTTTAAAAATAAAGGGTCGCCATTTAACACAGAGATGAGGAGAAACTTTTTTTCTCAGAGTCTTTGGAACTCTCTTCCTCAAAAGGTGGTGGAAGCAAAGTCTTTAAATATTTTTAAGGCAGAGATAGATAGATTCTTGATAAGCAAGGGGGTGAAAGGTTATTGGGGGTAGGCGGGAATGTGGAGTCGAGGTTACAATCAGATCAGCCATGAACTTATTGAATGGCGGAGCAGGCTCGAGGGGCCGGGTGGCCTACTCCTGCTCCTAATTCATATGTTCGTATGACAGGCTTTGGGGATACAGGAGATGAATTACTCGCCACAGAATTCCCAGTCTCTGACCTGCTCCTGTAGCCGCAGTATTTATATGGCTACTCCAGTTCAGTTTCTGGCCAACGGTAACCCCCAAGATGCTGATAGTGGGGGATTCAGCAATGGTAATGCCATTGAACATTAAGGGGAGATGGTTGGATTCTCTCTTGTTTGAGATGGTCATTGACTGGCACTTGTGTGTCGTGAATGTAACTTGCCACTTATCAGCCCAAACCAGAATTTTGTCCAGGTCTTGCTGCATATGGACACGGACTGCCTCAGTATCTGAGGAGTCACGAATGGTGCTGAACATTGTGCAATCATCAGCGAACATCCCCACTTCTGACATCACAATGGAGGGAAGGTCATCAATGAAGCAGCTGAAGGATGGTTGGGCCTAGGAGACTACCCTGAGGAACTCTTGATCAGAATCACCGAATTGTTACAGTGCAGAAGGAGGCCATTTGGCCCATCATGTCTGCACTGGCTCTCTGAAAGAGCAATTCACACAGTTTCATTCCCCTGCCTTCTCCCCATAACCCTGCACATTCTTCCTTTTCATATAACTGTCTAATTCCCTTTTGAATGCTTCAATTGAACCTGCCTCCACCGCTTTCTCAGGCAGCACATTCCAGACCTTAACCACTTGCTGCATGAAAAAGTTTTTCCTCATGTCACTCTTACTTCTCTTACCAAATACTTTAAATCTGTGCCCCCTTGTTCTCGATCCTTTCACGAGTGGTAACAGTTTCTCTCTATCTACTCTGTCCAGACCCCTCATGATTTTGAATACCTCTTTCAAATCACCTCTCAGCCTTCTCTTCTCCAAGGAAAACAGTCCTAACTTCTCCAATCTATCTTCAAAACTGAAATTCCTCTTCCCTGGAACCATTCTCATGAATCTCTTGTGTACTCTCTCCAATGCCCTCACGTCTTTCCTAAAGTGTGGCGCCCAGAATTGGATGCAATACTCCAGCTGAGGCCGAACTAATGTCTCATACAAGTTCAACATAACTTCCTTGCTCTTGTACTCTATGCCCCTATTAATAAAGCCCAGGACACTGTATGCTTTATTAACTGTTCTCTCAGCCTTTAATGACTTGTGCACATATACACGTAGGTCCCTCTGCTCCTGCACCCCCTTTAGAATTTTGCCCTTTATTCTATATTGTCTCTCCATGTTCTTCCTACCAAAATCAATGACCTAATTTCTCTGAATTGAACTTCATCTGCCACCTGGCTGCCCATTCCAGCAACTTGTCTATGTCCTTTTGAAGTTCTACACTATCCTCCTCACAGGTCACAATGCTCCTAAGTTTCGTATCATCTGCAAACTTTGAAACTGTGCCCTGTACACCAAGGTCTAGGTTATTAATATATATCAGGAAAAGCCATGGTCCCAACACTGATCCCTGGGGAACTCCACTACAAACCTTCCTCCAGCCCGAAAAGCTCCAATAACCATTACTCTTTGTTTCCTATCACTCAGCCAATTTTATATCAATGTTGCTACCGTCCCTTTTATTCCACGAGCTACAAATTTGCTCACAAGACTATTGTGTGGCACTGTATCAAATGCCTTTTGGAAGTCCATGTACACCACATCAACAGCATTGTCCTCATCAACCCTCTCTGTTACCTTCTCAAAAAACTCTCACAAATTCGTTAAACATGATTTTCCCTTAAGAAATCCATGCTGGCTTTCCTTAATTAACTCACATTTGTCCATGTGACTATTGATTTTGTCCCGAATTATTTTTTCTAGAAGTTTTCCCACCACCGAAGTTAAACTGACTGATATGTAGTTGCTGTGCTTATCTTTACACCCTTTTTTGAACAAGGGTGTAACGTTTGCAATTCTCCAGTACTCTGGCACTACTCCTGAGTCTATGGCACTTCTCCTGAGTCTAAGGAAGACTGAAAAAAATGGCCAGTGCCTCTGCGATTTCCACCCTCACTTCCCTCAGTATCCTTGGATGCATCTCAGCCAGCCCTGGTGCTTTATCCACTTTAAGTTCAGACAGCTGATCTAATACTTCCTCTTTATCAATTTTAAACACCTCTAGTGTCTGACTTACCTCCTCTTTCAACATTGCCTGGGTTGCATCTTCTTCCTTGGTAAAGACAGATGCAAAGTATTCATTTAATACCTCAGTTATGCCCTCTGCCTCCATGTATAAATCCCCTTTCTGGTTTCTAATCAGCCCCACTCCTCCTTTTACCACCCTTTTACTATTTATATGCCTATAGAAAACTTTGGGATTTCCTTAATGCTAGCTGCCAGTCTCGTCTCATGCTCTCTCTTTGCTTCTCTTATTTGCTTTTTCACTTCCCCTCTGGACCTTCTGTATTCAGCCTGGTTCTCAATAGTATTTTCTACCTGGCATCTGTCATAAGAACACTTTTTCTTCTTTATCTTAATCTCTACCTCATTTGTCATCCAGGGAGCTCTGGATTTATTAACCTTTCCCCTTCGAGGGAACATACCTTGACTGTGCCCGAACTATTTCTTCTTTGAAGGTAGCCCATTGTTCATCTATCCGTTTTCCTGCCAACTTTTGACTCCAATTTATTCACCCCAGCTCCATTCTTACCCCATTGAAGTTGGCCATCCCCCAGTTAATTATTCTTACCCTGGATTGCTCTTAGTCCTTTTTCATAGTCAGACTAAACCTTATGATACAATGATCACTATCCCCTAAATGTTCTCCTACTGATACTTGATCCACTTGGCCCACCTCATTCCCAAGAACCAGGTCTAGCAGTGCCTCCTTTCTTGTTGGACTAGCAACACACTATTGTTGATAATTTTCCTGAACACACTCTAGGAACTCTTGCCCGTTCACTGCCCTTTACACTATTATTATCCCAGTCTATGTTTGGATAATTTAAGCCCCCCATTAAAACTATCCTATAGTTGTTGCACCCCTCTGTAATTTCCTTGCAAATTTCCTCCACGTCCTTCCCACTAGCTGGTGGCCTATAGACAACACCGATGTAACGGCACCTTTTTTGTTCCTTAGCTCTAGCCAAATTGATTCTGTCCTCGACCCTTCTGGGACATCCTTTTTCTCCAGCACTGCAATGCTCTCCTTAATCAATACCGCCACCCCTCCCCCTTTTTTCACTTTCCTATCTTTCCTGAACACCTTGTACCCAGGAATATTTAACACCCAGTCCTGCCAGGTCTCTGTTATAGCCATAACATCATATTTTCGCATGGCAATCTGCGCCTGAACCTCACCAGTCTTATAAACCACACTCAGTGCATTCACATACATGTGCATTAACCCTGATTCAGACTTTATTGCTTTCTCCCTTACCCTGACCCTACCTAATAACGTATTATTCCCTACTCTCATGCTATCTATCTCCCCCAGTATTCTGAACACCTTGGTATTCCTCTCGAATACTTCCTCCTGGTTCCCACACCCCTGACTAGTTACCAGTTTTGCTTCCCTCCAATCTGAGCTCCCTCTCAAGTTCCCATTCCCCTGACAATTTAGTTTAAACCCTCCCCAACAACACTAGCAAATCTCTCTGCAAAGATATTTGTCCCAGTCCTGCTAAGATGCAACCTGTCCATCATGTCCAGGTCCCACCTGCCCCAGAACCAGTCCCAATGTCTTAGAAATCTGATGGCCTCCCTCCTACACCAGTTCTCCAGCCACGTGTTCAATTGCATAATTCTCCTATCCCTGTGCTCACTTGAATGTGGGACTGAGAGTAATCCTGAGATTACTGCTTTTGAGGACCTGCTTTTTAATCTTCTTCCTAGCTCCCTAAAATCTGCTTTCAGGACTTGCCAAAGACTTGTGAGTTGATAGGTAAATTGGCCATCATAAAAATTGCCCTTCGTGTAGGTAGGTGGTAGGAGAATTGAGGGAAGGTGGGGATGTGAGAGGGAAAAAATGGGATTAATGTAGCATTAGTATAGATGGGTGGCTGATGGTCGGCACGGACTCGTCAGGCCAAAGGGCCCGTTTCGGTGCTGTATCTTTCTATGACTTCATCCCCCTTCTTACCTATGTCATTGGTGCCAATGTGGACCACGACCTCTGGCTGTTCACCCTCCCCGAGAAGAATGTCCTGCAGCCTCTCCATGACGACCTTGACCCTGGCACCAGGGAGGCAACACAGCATTCTGGAGTCACGTTTCGTGTCGCAGAAATGCCTATCTGTTCCTCTAACTAAAGAATCCCCTATCAATACTGCTCCTCCACACCTCTTCCTCCCCTCCTGTGCAGCTGAGCCACCTGTGGTGCCACAAACTTGGCTCTGACTCCACTCCTCTGAGGAACCATCACCCTCACCAGTATCCAAAATGGAAAACCGATTAGCGAGTGTGATCATATCAGGTGACTCCTGCACTACCTGTCTGGTTCTCTTCGACTGCCTGGTGGTCACCCATTCCCTATCTGCCTGCATGCTCCTAATCTGTGGTGTGACCACCTCCCTAAATGTGCTATCCACATAGTCTTCCACCTCGTGGATGCACAACAGTGACTCCAACCGCTGCTCGAGTTCCGAAATCAGGAGCTCAAGCTTCTGCAGCCGCTGACACTTCCTGCAGATGTGTTTGTCACGGACACATGGTATGTCCATGACTTCCCACATACCACTGGCTGTACATTCCACTTGGCAGAGCTGCCCTGCCACACCTTAACCTTACAGACTACTTATTATAAGTAGAATAGCTTACCAGGAACTCACTAAACAGCTCCTTCCACTGTACTGAAGCAAGAACCAATTACTGGAGTTAAAGTAGTTGGAAAAATGGAGCACCTCCGCCCCCTTCACCGAACTCGCCACTCACCAAACTCGAATCTCCACACTCAGCTTGTAATCTGCACAGCATGAGTCTAATAGACCTCACCAATGATAATGAAGCCTTGCCAATACTAACAAACTTTACCACCATTAATAAACCTTACAAATACAGATAAACCCTAATAATACTTAATACAGCTCATGTATTAAGTTGTCCTAATTTGAACTAATATACTCCCTACTGGTCTCTCGCTCTCTCATTTGATTATAAATTATAAAATCCTCTTTAGTTTTTAGTTTATATACTAATAAATCGATGAAGTCTTATTCTATATTTGATTTAAATTAAATTAAAAGCTTACCTGTATACTCACCCCAGCGGCTCTCTGTTTCCCTGCTCTCTCTGTTGATTGTGATAGCACACTGATGTCACGTTTCGATTTTTGCCCTGCTCCACTCCCGCTGTGCTCGCTCTGTCTCCTGCTTTCTCTCTCAGTCTCTCTCTGGTCTCCAACTCTGTCTTTTAAACCTTCGCTCCCGCTGCTCTCTCTCTCACGGTCTGTCAGTGCAATAATGTCCTGGGACTGAGATGACTGACCTCCAACAACCACAACCATCTTTCTTTGTGCTAGATATGACTCTAACCAGTGGAAGATTTTCCCCTGATTCCCATGACTCCAGTTTTGCTAGGCCTGCTCGAAGCCACACTTAGTCGAATAGTCCTTTGGGAGCTTGATACCCTTTGACTCCCTTGTTTGTCAAGAATCTGTCTCCTCTTGCTTAAAAACATTCAATGATCCTGCCTCCTCTACTCTCCTGGGGAAGAGAGTTCCGCAGACTCACGAACCTCAGAGAAAATGTTTTTCCTTATCTCTATCTTAAATGAGAGTCCCCTTATTTTTGAACCATACCCCCTAGTTTTAGTCTCTCCCACAAGAGGAAACATCCTTTCAACATCCACCCTGTCAAGTTCCCTCAGGATCTTATATGTTTCAATAAGATCACCTCTCATCCTTCTAAACTCCAATGAATACAGTCCCAACCTGTCTAACCTTTCCTCATAAGATAACCCTCTCATCCCAGGAATCAGTCAAGTGAACCTTCTCTGAACTGCTTCCAATGCAATTATATCCTTTCTTACTTAAGGAGACCAAAACTGTGCACAATGCTCGCAATGTGGTCTCACCAATGTCCTGTACAAATGTGGTAAATCATCTCTACTTTTATATTCCAGTCTCTTTGCAATAGACAACAACGTTGCATTTGCCTTCTTAATCACTTTCTGTACCTGCAAATTAACTTTCTGCATTTCGTGTACTAGGACAACCAGATCCCTCTGCATCTCAAAGTTCTGCAAACTTTCTCCATTTAAATAATATGTTGCTTTTCTATTTTTGCATCCAAAGTGGACAAGTTCACACTTTCCAACATTATACTCCATCTGCCAAATCTTTGCCCACTCACTTAACCTATCTATATCCCTTTGCAGGCTCTGTGTGTCCTTTTCACAACTTACTCTCCTATCTTTGTGTCATCAGAAAATTTAGCAACCATACATTCTGTCCCTTCATCCAAGTCATTGACATAGATTGTAAGTAGTTGAGGCCCCAGCACTGATCCCTATGACACCCCACTAGTTACAGCTT
Source organism: Heterodontus francisci (assembly GCF_036365525.1). NCBI lineage: Eukaryota > Metazoa > Chordata > Chondrichthyes > Heterodontiformes > Heterodontidae > Heterodontus > Heterodontus francisci. Next base: position 212,568,351 of record NC_090372.1, on the reverse strand, counting down.
GCCAACCCAAGAACGACCCATTGTTTCCTGTTAGTTAACCAATCCTCTATCCATGCTAATATGTTCCCCCCCTGCACCATGGGCTCTTATTTTGTTTAGTAACCTTTTAGAATTTTTTTTTAGAATATTACAGCGCAGTACAGGCCCTTCGGCCCTCGATGTTGCGCCGATCATCTGACCTACACTATTCCATTTACATCCATATGTCTATCCAATGACCACTTAAATGCCCTTAAAGTTGGCGAGTCTACTACTGTTGCAGGCAGGGCGTTCCACGCCCCTACTACTCTCTGCGTAAAGAAACTACCTCTGACATCTGTCCGAAATCTTTCACCCCTCAACTTAAAGCTATGTCCCCTCGTGTTTGCCATCCTCATCCGAGGAAAAAGACTCTCACTATCCACCCTATCTAACCCTCTGATTATCTTGTATGTCTCTATTAAGTCACCTCTCCTCCTCCTTCTCTCTAACGAAAACAACCCCAAGTCCCTCAGCCTTTCCTCGTAAGACCTTCCTTCCATACCAGGCAACATCCTAGTAAATCTCCTCTGCACCCTTTCCAAAGCTTCCACATCCTTCCTATAATGCGGTGACCAGAACTGCACGCAATACTCAAGGTGCGGCCTCACCAGAGTTTTGTACAGCTGCATCATGACCTCGTGGCTCCGAAACTCGATCCCCCTACTAATAAAAGCTAACACACCATATGCCTTCTTAACAGCCCTATTAACCTGGGTAGCAACTTTCAGGGATTTATGTACCTGGACACCAAGATCTCTCTGCTCATCTACACTACCAAGAATCTTCCCATTAGCCCAGTACTCTGCATTGCTGTTACTCCTTCCAAAGTGAATCACCTCACACTTCTCCGCATTAAACTCCATTTGCCATCTCTCAGCCCAGCTCTGCAGCCTATCTATGTCCCTCTGTACCCTACAACACCCTTCGACACTATCCACAACTCCACCGACCTTCGTGTCATCCGCAAATTTACTAACCCACCCTTCTACACCCTCATCCAGGTCGTTTATAAAAATGACAAACAGCAGTGGCCCCAAAACAGAACCTTGCGGTACACCACTAGTAACTAAACTCCAGGATGAACATTTGCCATCAACCACCACCCTCTGTCTTCTTTCAGCTAGCCAATTTCTGATCCAAAGCTCTAAATCACCTTCAACCCCATACTTCCGTATTTTCTGCAATAGCCTACCGTGGGGAACCTTATCAAACGCCTTACTGAAATCCATATACACCACATCCACGGCTTTACCCTCATCCACCTGTTTGGTCACCTTCTCGAAAAACTCAATAAGGTTTGTGAGGCACGACCTCCCTTTCACAAAACCGTGCTGACTATCGCAAATGAACTTATTCTTTTCAAGATGATTATAAATCCTGTCTCTTATAACCTTTTCCAACATTTTACCCACAACCGAAGTAAGGCTCACAGGTCTATAATTACCAGGGCTGTCTCTACTCCCCTTCTTGAACAAGGGGACAACATTTGCTATCCTCCAGTCCTCCGGCACTACTCCTGTCGACAATGACGACATAAAGATCAACAACAACGGCTCTGCAATCTCCTCCCTGGCTTCCCAGAGAATCCTAGGATAAATCCCATCTGGCCCAGGGGACTTATCTATTTTCACTCTTTCCAAAATTGCTAACACCTCCTCCTTGTGAATCTCAATCCCATCTAGCCTAGTAGGCTGTATCTCAGTAATCTCCTCGGCAACATTTTCTTTTTCTACTGTAAATACTGACGAAAAATATTCATTTAACGCTTCCCCTATCTCCTCTGATTCCGCACACAACTTCCCACTACTATCCTTGATTGGCCCTGTTCTAACTCTTATCATTCGTTTATTCCTGATATACCTATAGAAAGCCTTAGGGTTTTCTTTGATCCTATCCGCCAATGACTTCTCGTGTCCTCTCCTTGCTCTTCTTAGCCCTCCCTTTAGATCCTTCCTGGCTAGCTTGTAACTGTCAAGCGCCCTAACTGAGCCTTCACGTCTCATCCTAACATAAGCCGCCCTCTTCCTCTTGACAAGCGCTTCAACTTCTTGAGTAAACCACGGCTCCCTCGCTCGACAACTTCCTCCCTGCCTGACAGGTACATACTTATCAAGGACACGCATTAGCTGCTCCTTGAATAAGCTCCACATTTCGTTTGTGCCCATCCCCTGCAGTTTCCTTCCCCACCCTACACATCCTAAATCTTGCCTAATCGCGTCATAATTTCCTTTCCCCCAGCTATAATTCTTTGATGTGGCACCTTGTCAAATGCCTACTGGAAATCCAAGTACACCACATCCACAGGTTCCCCTTTATCCACGTTGCTGGTTACCTTCCTCAAAGAACTAATTAGTTAGTCAAACACATTTTCCCTTTCACAAAACCATGTTGACTCTGCCTTATTGCACTGAGATTTTCTAAATGACCTGCTATAGCCTCGTTAATAATGGATTCCAGCATTTTCCCTAAGACAGATGTTAAGCTGACTGGCCTGTAGTTTCCTGCTTTCTGTCTTCCTCCTTTCTTGAATAGCGGAATTACATTCACTCTTTTCCAATCTGATGGGATCTTTCCAGAATCTAGGGAATTTTGGAAAATTAAAGTCAATGCGTCCACTATCTCAGCAGCCACTTCTTTTAAGACCCTAGGATGAATTCCATCAGGACCTGGGGCTTGTCAGCTTTTAGTTGTAAAACTTTTTTCAATACCCTTTCCCTGCTGATTGTAATTGTTTTATGTTCCTCCTTCCTTTTCAACTCTTGATTCACAATTATTATTGGGATGTTATTTGTATCCTCTACAGTGAAGACAGATGCAAAACAATCAGTTCAATTCCTCCACCATTTCCTTATTTTTCATTATTAACTCCCCAGACTCACTCTCTAGAGGACTAACACTCACTTTACTTACTATTTTCCTATTTAAATACCTGTAGAAACTCTTGCTATCTGCTTTTAGATTTCTTTGCTGTTTTTTATATCCTGTCTAATTTTCTGACCTGCCACTACCCTTCACTGAATTGTATGTTTTTTCTTTCAATTTGATACTATCTTTAACTTCCTTCGTTAGCCACAGATGGTGCGTCCTTCCCCTCGTCTTTCTTTCTCATTGGAATGTTTCTTTGCTCAGTGTTATGAAATATCTCCTTAAATGTGTGCATCTTCACTGACCTATTCCCTAACCTAATTTTTCAGTTTACTTTAGCCAGCTCTGTCTTCAAACCCTCATAATTACCCTAATTTAAGTTTAAAACACGAGTCTTAGATTCACTTTTTTCACCCTCAAACTGAATACAAAATTCAACATGTTGTGATCACTGCTACCTAGGGGCACCTTTTATCCATGTTTGAACCAAGGCTGTAATGAGGTCAGGAGCTGAGTAGCCCTGGCGGAACCCAAACTGAGCGTCAGTGAGCAGGTTATTGCTGAGTAAGTGCCGCTTGGTAGCACACCTTCATCACTTTGCTGACGATAGAGAGTAGACTGATGGGGCAGTAATTGGCCAGGTTGGATTTGTCCTGCTTTTTGTGTACACAACATACCTGGGCAATTTTCCACATTGCCGGGTAGATGCCAATGTTGTTGCTATACTGGAACAGTTTGGCCAGGGGCGCGGCAAGTTCTGGAGCGCAAGTCTTCAGTACTATTGCCAGAATATTGTCAGGGCAGTATCTAGTGCCTTTGGCCATTTCTTGGTATCACGTGGAGTGAATCGAATTGGCTGAAGACTGGCATCTGTGATGCTGGGGACTTCAGGAGGAGGCTGAGATAAATCATCCACTCGACACTTCCGGCTGAAGATGGTTGCAAATGCTTCAGCCTTGGCTTTTGCACTGATGTACTGGGCTCCCTCATCATTGAGGATGGGGATATTTGTGGAGCCACCTCCTCCAGTTCGTTGTTTAATTGTCCACCACCATTCATGGCTGGATGTGGCAGGGCTGCAGAGCTTAGATCTGATCCATTGGTTGTGGGATTGCTTAGCTCTGTCTATCGCATACTGCTTCCGCTGTTTGGCATGCATGTAGTCGTGGGTTGTAGCATCACCAGGTTGACACCTCATTTTTAGATATGCCTGGTGCTGCTCCTGGCATGCCCTCCTGCACTCTTCATTGAACTAGGGTTGATTCCCCGGCTTGATGGTAATGGTAGAGTGGGAAATATGCTGGGCCATGAGGTTGCAGATTGTGGTTGAATACAATTCTGCTACTGCTGATGGCCCACAATACCTCATGGATGCCCAGTTTTGAGTTGCTAGATCCGTTCGAAATCTCGAGCTGTCCAATGCTGGAACTGTATAAAACATTAGTTAGGTTACAGCTGGAGTAGTGCGTGCAGTTCTGGTCACCGTACTACAGGAAAGATGTGATTGCACTAGAGAGGGGACAGAGCAGTTTTATGAAGATGGTGCCTGGACTGGAGAATTTTAGTTATGAGGAAAGATTGGATTGACTAGGATTGTTTTCTTTAGAACAGAGAGGAGGCTGAGGGGAGACTGAAATGAAGTGTATACAATTATTAGGGGTCTAGATAGAGTGGATAGGAAGGTCCTATTCCCTTTGGTTGAGGGGTCCAGGGGATATTAGGAGGTTCAGAGGAGATTTGAGAGGAAATTTTTTCATTCAGAGGGTGGTGGGGATCTGGACTCACTGCCTGAAAGGGTAGTAGAGGCAGAAACCCTCATAATATTTAAAAAGTACTTGGATATGCACTTGAAACACTGTAACCTAGAAGAGCTGGAATGTGGGATTAAGCTGGATGGCTACTTATCGGCCGGTGCAGACACGATGAGCTGAATGACCTTCTATGCTGTAAATTTCTATTATTCTTCTATGATTTTATGAAGTGTTTCTTTTACTGGATGTTTTGCCATCTTAAAAGTGTTAATGTAAATACATATTGTCACAGATTTATTTTCCCATTCTTTTGTTGCCCCATCCCTAACAAACTCTCACAGCAGTAATGACATTATAGGCTTGTTATGGAGGGAAGAAATGAAAGGGGTACAGACAGCAGTCATGAGATATGCTGAAAAAGAACACATAATTCCATTAATGACACACTGGGATAATCACAGACTAGTTAATCAATTTCCTTATCTACTCCTTTTCAACTCCCCCCGCGTCCCCCCCCCCCCCCCCCCAAGTATTGCCAGGATGGGGCTGGAGACATGGTTTGAGATGTATTAAATATTGCTCAATAGCCCGCTGTTTATGCAGGATGAAGAGCGTGTGACAGGGCCCAATTTCTTTTTATGGGGTAGTATTTTGGGTCACCTACAGTGGAGGATTACTGAAATTGGGACTGTTTCTTGAAGATGGCGGGGGGGGGGGGGGGGGCGGTGCAGAATTGCAGACGTAGAATCATCAAAAGGTACAACACGGAAGGAGGCCATTTGGTCCATTGTGCCTATGCTGGCTCTTTGAAACAGCTATCCAATTAGTCTCACTCCCCTGCATAAACTTGTTATTTGCGCTTTGACCAGCCCAACTGTGATTCTGACTGGTATTTCAGCATTTTTTTTAGGTGAGGTGGAAAGAGAGGTGGAAAGGGGGGTGGGTTGGTAATACTATTAGAGGGCAAATTTATTATAGAGGGACACCTCTTTTTAAATGCCCCCAGAGTGCTATTTGGGTGCTCTGTTAACCAGCCTTTAGGAAATAAAGAGAGAAACAGACTCCTGTCTACAGCTTAAAGCTGCTTTTACAAAAGTCATCGGTATCATTTAAAGGCATTTTGCAGTTCCAGAATATTTGAATAGGACGATGTTGGCCCTGCCAATAAAACCACCTCTTTTGCACGGTGTGTTTCTCTCTCTTTGTAATGTGTGGCTTTGCCACACTTTAATTCTGGCAGCTAGAGTGGCCGAGTTAAGAGGAGGCGGGGTGCAAGTTGGTTGTGTATGTGTGTGGGGCACTCTTGTGCACAACATTAGGTCGGATTTCTTTCCTGACTTGAAGTATTATTATTTTTTTTTAGCGGGGGAGGGAGGAGTGTTGTGTTGGATTTGGTGCTGTCGACCTTGTTGATCATCGGTGCTGGCGTAAAAAAAAAATCCCTACAAACCTCCCTAAAGGCTGGGAATTTGTGAGGACAGGAAGCAAGTCGACAGAGGGAAAAAAAAAGGCGAGGAAAGAGGGGGGAAAAGTGGAAGAGGGTTTCTTGAAACAGACGGCGCACATTTCCTTCTTGTTTTTGAATCTGAGAGAAGTTCCAGCTCCTCCATATTGGAGACCAAACGACGACGTTTGACAAGAAACATATAAAGAAAACCCCAATCCAGAAGGACAGACGACGCCAGAGACAAAAAGGATAAAAAAAAAGCCCAGTAACGAGGCTTCGGCTGATCAAGCAACATTATTTTCTCAGCATTTTGTGTCGGCTAAATTGGGCTTGAAATCTCTCAGCACTCACCGGACAGCTCGGCTTCTTCCTCTCACCGGGCCGCGGGCGAAAGGCGGTTATTTTTTGAATTTTTTGACATAAAGATTAATATAAATGGTTGACTGACTGAAAGAAACTTATTTTTTTGGGGGAGGGAAAAAAGTTGCAGGGAATTATATTTTCTGCATTTTTTTGTGTTTTTTAAAAAAAGTATTTAAATTTTTCGACCCCCTCTCCTCCCTGTGGCGTGTATATATATATATATATATATATATATAAAAATTGAATATATATTTATATATTTTTTTCTTCTGGGGTGGGTAAAAGGAAAGGGGGTTTGTTTTCGTGCATTTTCTGAAGGAAATCGCGGAGGGCCCGACGGCCAAAAGCAGAAAGGGTTTGTTCGATGGACAGCACGTCCATTATAACGCAGGTCAGCAAAGAGGATGAGATTATTTCATCGTCCCAGGAAAAAGGTAAGAGATTGGACATCTTGTTTTTTAAAAAAAAACAATTATTATACATATAAAAGGATAGATATTGTGAAGGGTGGAGAAATTTGCGTGGGAAGGAAAGCTCAGGGTAGTTGAGTTTGAAAAGTGCAAACCAACGTTGTCGTCTTGGGTCTGTCCAAGCTTTAGATATTCCCATTTTTTGTTTTGCTTTAGAAATGAAAATGTTGATTTTTAAAAAAATCTTTGTTTTCGTACATTGGAAGGCAAAAAAAAAAATCCAAAAATGTGACTTGTAAGGAAAACCTTCATGGAGAAAGGTTTCTGGAGCTCATTTCAGTTTTGGTTGCCCTCTCCCTTTGAGCTGAACGTGATCATTTTGTTTACACAGTTCTTGTTTGGGGAAAAGTAAGAAGGAACAGTTAAGATAAAATACATAAATTAATTGGAGTCGAGATAGTGGGGTCCAGTTTCCACTTGCTCTCTTTCCCCCCCCCCCCCCCCCCCCCCAAAAAAAAGTGAAAATGTTGATTTAAATTTGTACTTGGGGTGCACAATTATCTCTGGTTTCATTTACTGTCAGAAATTATGAATTAATTATCTTTCGAACTATAAAGCCACCCCACTACATGTAAAATCAAGGGAGTATTTGGGAGCATTCAGCAATGTTTTGGTGTGGGTTCTTTCTTCCTCACCGCACCCCCCCCCCACCCCCCCCAAATCTTCGTTTGTCATCATCCACAAAAATTTAAGAAAAAAAGAGAGAAAATAGCCTCAAGAAGTTAAAATAGAGATTGTGGAAATAGTGCTTTCAACGACTCAATGCAATGGTTTTGCATCTAAGGTAGCAAACAAAATGCATTTGCTTCTGATTTGGTGAAAAAATGTTACAGTTCTGGATTAGTTAAAGAAAAAACTCATTTGGCTCATATTAGGAACAAGTTTTTTTTATTAAAAAAAGTTTATATGTCTAGTTTCAAGTTAGGATCTAGTGCATCCTTTTTGGAGGGAATGGAACAGTGTAGATGAGGTTTGAGTATATGCTCACTTGCTTAATTGTGAAATTTTGCTTTAGAAAGATTAAAAAAAAGATTTTATTGGCAAGCATTTTAAAATTAATGTTTTCCTGACAGACAACTGAAGAGTACCAAAAAGCATGAGAGAGAACTGCCTTCTTGCATAGTTTTGAGAAGGATCCTAGTAAAAAATTTGTCTTTTGTGTTTTGTTACTGTAGATAACTTTCCTTCTGTATTAATTCCAGGAATTTCCATTACATTCAGTATTCCCAGGAGAGTTTTTTTTTAAATAGGGAATTTTAGTTTCGGGCAATGTGTGGTCTGGAATCAGTAGCAATACTGTTTGTATTTCCACACTTGCAGTCTGTCGTTGTAACAAAAATGTATCTTTTAAAATGATGGTTAATATGTGGTTTAAAAACAAGGGAGTTTGTCTCACAGCAGCAGTGTGATACGTTTAATATCTGCACTCATCAGGTTGACCGTAACTACCTTTGTGACTTTGTCACTCTCAAAGTGACTTGTCAGCTAGGTCTGTGGAGGTAGAATTCACCAAATTGTGCCTAAGCATTGGATAATATCTTGTGTGTATGCTGTCTTTCTTGTTTTCATTGCTTGAAATGAAACAGCACAATTGATAAATAACAAGGGATTTTATCGAGACCCACCCACTAGTTTTAAGAATCATGTAGTTGGATATACATATATGTAATATATTTGTGAAAGTTTGTTTCTTTTACCTACTAGACTATTTTGCTACTTTTATACTTAATTTTATTCCAAAAAAACAGACTTTCCTTTGCAGCACCTTGCCAGTACCTATGTCATGGTGTGCTTTCCATTTCTCTCTGCTGAGTAAGGTCTTGTGATAGGAAACTGGAGGTTAATGCTGCTTGGCTTCAGTTAACGTTCTCAATGGCTCCCTTTGTGCATACTTTTAGCTTGGTGTTTTTTTTCCTTCATTTGAAAAAGGAACATATCTTTTGTAAAAGGTTAAATGTTTCTTGGGTTACAAAGGTGGCATGGTATGTACCGTTTGGCATTTTCACAACATGGCTGTGCTGCCTTGGCATTCTTTCAACTTGTGCCAGTCCTGTTTTTTTTTATTTACTTCAGAATGTGAAGTCCATCTAGCGTGAATCCAGCTAATATTGGGCCTAGATTTTTTTTAAGCCATGATATGAAAGTTTACTTGTCTTTTGTTCATAATTAAAATTCCCTTGAGTTTTCAGCCGTAGACTTTCCGTAATGAGTTTTACCAAACAGTAGTTTAACAGAAATATACAGTGCAACTGTGTGCTTTATTTGACAACAGTCACCACAGACACATATACGCATAATCAGTTTTCTGGGAGCAATTTTACGATGGATGTTTTGTGATGGTTCTAAAACCAACCAAACCAATTTGAAAAGAACATTTTGTCTGACTAATTAAAATTAAATTAGAACAAAGAAAATGACAGCACAGGAACAGGCCCTTCGGCCCTCCAAGCCTGCGCCGATCCAGATCCTCTATCTAAACCTGTTGCCTATTTTCTAAGGGTCTGTATCTCTTTGCTTCCTGCCCATTCATGTATCTGTCTAGATACATCTTAAAAGATGCTATTGTGCCCGCGTCTACCACCTCCGCTGGCAACGCGTTCCAGGCACCCACCACCCTCTGCGTAAAGAACTTTCCACGCATATCCCCCCTAAACTTTTCCCCTCTCACTTTGAACTCGTGACCCCTAGTAATTGAATCCCCCACTCTGGGGGGAAAAAGCTTCTTGCTATCCACCCTGTCTATACCTCTCATGATTTTGTACACCTCAATCAGGTCCCCCCTCAACCTTCGTCTTTCTAATGAAAATAATCCTAATCTACTCAACTTCTCTTCATAGCTAGCGCCCTCCATACCAGGCAACATCCTGGTGAACCTCCTCTGCACCCTCTCCAAAGCATCTACATCCTTTTGGTAATGTGGCGACCAGAACTGCACGCAGTATTCCAAATGTGGCCGAACCAAAGTCTTATACAACTGTAACATGACCCGCCAACTCTTGTACTCAATACCCCGTCCGATGAAGGAAAGCATGCCGCATGCCTTATTGACCACTCTATTGACCTGCGTTGCCACCTTCAGGGAACAATGGACCTGAACACCCAAATCTCTCTGTACATCAATTTTCCCCAGGACTTTTCCATTAAAAATCCTCTAATCTGTCAGTGCTGTTACTTCACTATAAACCGTCTTTGCTCAACATGGTGACACTCTCACAGTAATATTGCTGTTAAAACAGTAGAAAGTGGAATACTGGCCAGAGAAATTTCCTGATCATTTGGCTGTAAATTATATTATAGTTGTCAAATCTTGCAATGTGAATGTCTGTCTCCTGTGTTGAAGGATGTGTAATGTAATGTATTAATTGGAATCATTCCAAAGTGGAAGTGTAATCTTGGGGTTCAGATGAGGATTGTGAATCATAAGATTTACAATCTGAATTCTTGAGCTTGGATTATTCATTTGTGATGATGCTCAGGTTTTCGTTCTTTGTGTACTAGCATACGTGTCAGGGCTTAATTGCAGAAAATCAATACACAATTACATTAACCTGTTGATGGAATTAAATATACCAGGTTATAAGGTCTACAGGAAGGATAGAGAAAATGGTAGAGGGGGAGGAGTAGTCTTAATGATTCAGGATGAACTTGCTTCAGTGATGAGAGGATATAATGAGAGGTAAGCAGGCAGTGGAGATTTTATGGGTAGCATTAAGAACTAGAAAAGTACTTAAAAATGTAGTATGAGTTGTGTATAGGCCCCTTGGTAGCAGCTATGTAATGGTAGACTGAATGCAAAGATTAGGCAAGAATGTAACAATGGCAGAGTGGTCTTCATGAGAGATTTTAACTTTCATACAGATTGGAATAAGCAGACTAACATATCAAAAAGGTAGTGAATTTCTTGAATGTGTCTGGGATAGTTTTCTACGACAGTATGTTTTAGAGCCAACAAGGGGTAGTGCCATAGCCATACTGGATTTAGTAATGAACCAAATCTAGTTAACAACCTAACAGTGCATGAATATTTATCTAATAGCAATCATGATATGATGTAATGTTTGAAAGAGAGGCATGGGAAATAGCTACTAAGATTCTAGATTTGGGTAAGGTTGACTTCAGTGTGATGAGACAGACTGTCCACAGTAAACTGGCAAAATCTGTTAATGGATAAAATGACAGATCACTAGGAAATGTTCAAAAAATAATTTATTTTTTATACAGAACCAATTTATATTCCTAAGGGGCAAGAGCACTGTTTGCTTAAAAAAAAAAATCAGCCATAGACGATTAAAGAGGTAAGAGGCAACATAAAACTAAAAGCATACAAAAGTTAGCACAGATCCTGGCAAAAACATTGTAATTACAAAAGGAAGTATGAAAAGATACTTACAAGGCGTATCAAAATCAACATTTTTAGAATTACTTTAGGAGAAAGAGAGTGGTCAGAAACATTGTGGGCCCCATGTAAACTGATGACGGTGATATTGTCAGTGAAAATAAGGAAATAGTAGACATGCTGAATAATTGCTTTGCATCAGTATTTGCATTAGAGGAAGAGAACAGCATGCCAGAAATCCCAAGGAAAATAATATTGAATCAGGGGCAGGCATTCATCAAAATTAATGCAAGCAAAATAACAGTAATGAAGAAAATAATGGCACTAAAGAGTGATAAATTCACAGGACCAGATGGTTTCCATTCCAGGGTTTTAAAGGAAATAACATGAAAACATTGCAGATGTCCTAACCTTAATCTTCCAAAGTTCTCTTGATTCAGAAACTGTTCCTTTTAGATTGAAAAATTGCACGTCACTCCACTATTTAAGAACAATAACAGAGGAAAACCAGGGAATTATAGACCAGTTAGCCTAACATCTGTTATCGGGAAATTACTAGTGTTTATAAATAAAGATAGGGTAACTGAACGCCTTGAAAATTTTCAACTGATCAGAGAGAGCCAGTATGTCTGATAAATCTGTTTGAATTTTTGTTAACCAAAGGTATTGAGGGATATGGCATTGGGTCACAGATTCGCTGTGATGTAATTGAATGCAGAACAGGCTCGAGGGGTTAAATGTCCTCATTCGGTTTCTATGTTCCTATAAACTGCAGTTAATCTATGACAGATTGTTAATACTCTTGCGTGAAGTCCTTTTTGCCAAGACCTAGAACGTGTTTTCAATGCAGCATCCACACTCTATCACCCGAATTCTTCAATTAGGCTCTGTAAATGAAACCCCATGGTATTTTCAGTGTACAAAACTATATAGAGGCAGAGCTTGCTTTCTATATATAAATATGTATAGGTTTCATGTTGCCTGTATAGACATAAAACAGAGGCTGGGGAAGGTCAGTGCCTTCCTTCAGAAAGGTGGCTTTTGTCTTCAATCCTCATTTTGCATTAATTAATGTGTTAACAGCTCCAAAAGATTTTTGAGTTTTATTGATAACTCCCTCCTGCAGATCGTTCAATCCGGAGAGGGCTATAACTAACTTTTCTAATGCAATATTTTATATCTACATGGAATTCTCTGCAGAGTCCATGAATTTAAAAGCCTCTAATGTGTTAGGCTGGAGACACAGACTAAAGCACGAAAGAGTGGGAAACAGGTTGGTTTTGGGTAACAAGGAACTGAAAGTGAGTGCTCGAGTGTGCTACATACATAGCTGTAGTTTTTAAGGAATGGCTATTTGCTGCTGTCATTGAACTTAAGCTAGTTCTATTCTGTATGTGTCCTTGTTTAATTTCTGTAAATAAATTGAAATTCATCATTTTGATTAGCTTGAGTCCTCTGGAGCAGTTTGGAGAGAAATGAAGTGCATTAGGCACTAATGGGCTAGGATTGTGAGAGTCCCAAAGGGGTCGAAAAGCGCAGGGCTATAACCTGTGCTTTATGCAGGATGTGAGGTCCACTTGTGGGAAGTGCGGTGATAATATTCCTAGAGGGAACAACTTAATAAAGTACCCTGAGATGACACTACGTAGGTGGTAGCAAGTTGTGAGAGACACCTTTCCTGTGACACCTTCTGAAGTCTTAATTACTTAGTGAATAACAATAACTTTTGTTCAATACGCACACAGAAAAGGCTGGTAGTAACTCCGTTTTCAATAAAAAGTTTAATACCTGAAGCGAATGGTGTCATATTGCATGAAATTTCAAAATTGCTTACCAGTTCAGATTGGTAGTTGCTGCTACTGCAGTGTATTTTAACTGGCATATGGGTGGTTTGGCTTAATTGGTGCCCACTCCAATATCCACCAAATAAAACAAAAGGCAGATAAATATAGAATGACCTGTTTATATAATGAGTCTAAAGGATGTAAGAATTTTGGGCCTCTATGCACATCATGTAAACTCAGATATTGTTTTGATTTAGCAGGTAATGATGTCCTCTTAGTGTTAGCTCTGGCTCAGTGGGTTGCACTGTCACCTCTGAGACAGAATATTGTGGTTCAAATCCCAGCACAAAAATCAAGGCTGACGCTCTAGTACGGGACTGAGGTAGTGCTATACTGGTCAGAGGGGCCATCTTTCGAATGAGACCTTAAACTCATCTGCCCTCAAGTGGAAGTAAAAGATCTCGTGGCACTATTTCGAAGAAGAGCAGAGAGTAATCCCCGGTGTCCTGGCCAATATTTATCCCTCCATCAACATCACAGAAACAGATTATCCGGTTGTTATCGCATTGCTGTTTGTGGGATCTTGCTGTGCGCAAATTAGCTGCTTTGTTTCCTGCATTACATAGAAATATAGAAAAATAGGAGCAGCAGTAGGCCATTCGGCCCATCGAGTCTGCACCGCCATTCAATACGAACATGGCTGATCATCTAAACTCAGTACCCTGTTCCTGCCTTCTGCCTGTATCCCTTGGTCCCTTTAGCCCTAAGAGTTTATATCTAACTCTTTCTTGAATAAATTTAATGATTTGGCCTCAACTGCTTTCTGTGGTAGAGAATTCCACAGGTTCACCGTTCCCTGGGTGAAGAAATCCCTCCTCATCTCAGTCCTAAATGGCTTAACCCTTATCCTTAGACTGTGACTCCTGGTCCTGGACTCCCCCGCCGTCGGGAACATCCTTCCTGCATCTAGTCTGTCCAGTCCTATTAGAATTTTGTAGGTTTCTATGAGATGCCCTCTCATTCTTTTAAACTCTAGCGAATACAAGCCTAATCGACCCAATCTCTCTTCATACCTCGGTCCTGCCATCCCAACAATCATTACGACAGTGACTACACTTCAGAAGTACTTCATTGGCTGTAAAGCGGTAAAGAGATATCCTGAGGTCGTGAAAGCCATCTTTTTTTCCCTTTTTCTTAACCTCTTGATTGTGTGGCATGCTCTAGGTGGTTTTTGTTAGGTAAGGGCATCGAGGGATGTGGATCAGAAGCAGGTAAGCTGAGTTTGGGCTGATCTGTTCCTCAATAGCTGAACAGACTTGAGGCGCTGAGAGGCCTAATCCTGTCTAAAATATGTCTTTTTTTTTAATGGTCAAATATTGTCAGGTTCCTTGGTAGAATATAAGAATCTGTATCTGATTTACTCTGTCATTTACTCTGAAGCATTTTGCTTCAGTGATATTCCCCCTGATCCGCACCCATGCATCTATATGTGAACTCATGAGCAACTAGAGTTAATGGAGAAAGATCTATGAGTGAAATGTGGGTTTGCAATTGCAGATAAAATTTTCTGTTTAAACTGCAAATGTGTTTTTAAATTTAGAATTGCCAATTGGGAACAAAGTCAGAATAAGGGGGCAGGCTGCTCAAAATAAGGGGCAGGCCATTTAGGACTGAGATCAGGAGGAAATTCTTCACTCAGAGAGTGGTGAATCTTTGGAATTCTCTGTCCTAGTGGGCTGTGGAAGCTCCGTCGTTGAGCCTGTTCCAGACTGAGATCAATAGATTTCTACATATTGAAAACATAAAGGGTTACGGGGATAGCGCAGGAAAATGGTGTTGAAATAGAAGATCAGCCATGATCTCATTGAATGGCAGAGTGGGCTCAAAGGGCTGAATGGCCTACTCTTGTTCCTATTTCTCATGTTCTTACGTAAGTTACGATTAATTTCAGCTAAAGGCTTTGTGTTTTGCAAATTGGTGAGGGTGGAATTGGTGCTAACAATGTGGCAAGCTCGATGAACTGAACTGAGGCCTTTTCTTGTTTTTCCATGTGATCTTTTATCACTAAGATAACGAAGAAATATCTTGTGCGCATTTTCTTGTCATTCTGCTTAGAATAATACTTTCTTTAAAGTGGAAGAATGGTGCAGTCTATTGGAGTACCAATACGCAGTGCCACAGATCCCCTTATTTGTTGAGTTGGTGCCCTTGGCTATGCCACTCATGATTAGTGGAGGTACTGGGGAGAAACATTGCTTCTTGATGGTGGAAGGACTGCCCTCATGTCCATCAACCCCCGTGCTCGCTGACCTACATTTCTAGTCCGTTAAATTTGAAAGTCCGCTAAATTTTAAAATTCTCATCCTTGTATTCAGATCCCTCCAAGGCTTTGCCCTACCAGATCTATAACACTCTAAGAACGCTAGGTTGCTCCAACACTGGCCTCTTGTCCATCCTGCACCATTGGTGGCCATGTCTTCACCTGTCCCAACAACTCCTCCTTTGACTCAGTGTGGGTTGTTTGTCTGATCTCCTGTGAAGCAGGATTTATATTTTTTAAAGACTCCCACAAAATCTATTTAATATAAATGGTACCAGCTTTCTTTGTATTTGCCTCCAATGTCTTTCAGCTTTGAGTTATGATGCAACACATATAAGTAGTATATTTATTTGGGGGCAACTAACTGGGAAGGCGACTGAGTGGTGCTTGAAGCCAAAAGATAATTACGTTTAAGTATTTTAGTCTTCAGATCTGGACAACAGTTTGCAGGGCTAATAATATTAACTCATTTTACAAATGCAGCCTAAATATTTTAAGTAAACATTTTTTTCTCCAAAAAAACAAACTTCAAAGGCATCAGACATGAAGGTTGATTGTACAGAGATAACTGCTTTGTACATATGTAATCCTAATGGCAATTGTAAACTTGTATTCCTCTGTGCTCAGTCTGTAATAAAGGAATAATTTTATTTGAAAAACAAATCTGAGTGTGCTGTATTGGAATAGTTAATAGAGTTTCTCTGGT
Source organism: Heterodontus francisci (assembly GCF_036365525.1). NCBI lineage: Eukaryota > Metazoa > Chordata > Chondrichthyes > Heterodontiformes > Heterodontidae > Heterodontus > Heterodontus francisci. Next base: position 212,552,288 of record NC_090372.1, on the reverse strand, counting down.
CAGAGAGAAGATCTAGCGCCGCCTGTCTCCATTCCCCAAGTGCCAGTGCCGCATAGAGAATGTTCACTGAGTGACAGAAAAAAAAATCAACTGAGGCCATTTAACAACTTAGCCAATGGTGTTTTCAGTATGTTAGGCTTGTTGAGGACTGCAGGATTTTGTTGTATATTCAGGAGGCAGCTTTTTTCGATTCCTTGATTTTGCTACTAATTTACTTGGCAAAGTCAAAGCAAACTGCATTTTGTTGTAGACTGATTATTTAACCGGGAAATGCCTTGATGATCTTAAATATTGTATATGAGAAAGGAGATTGATTTATTTTTGGTGTTCATACCTTCTCTTCCCTGTGTCTGTTCTTTGAACCCATTGGTCAAGAAAAGGGCTGATGGTGAGTGAACTGCACTCCCCATTTACATGTCTCTGAAAGAAGGGGAATTCTATACAAAATATCTGTTCAGAGGTTACCTGTGACACCATTTCAAAGTCCAAAATATTTTAATAAGAGAATTGAGATTTACTATTGTAATTGTACAGATAGCCCACCTTTTGATAAGGCTAATTGCAAATTTAGAAGGTTAGGTCATCTTTGAATACAGGAAGAAAAATGTTGAGTTGATGGAGTTATGTGGTGTAGACAAATATCCTACCTTTTTTGTATCGAGATTTTAATCCTTGAAGACTTAGAATATATTTTAAATAGCTGTACTCCGCCCTCCCTACATGTTTTCTGTTATAGACCTTTGTGTACAGTCGAGTACCTTTCCGCTCCAGTTCAAATCACATTTTTGTCCTGAAATCTGTGTGGCTAAGCTAACTTACCTGGAGAGACCTCTCTAATCACAACCTCAAATTTGCCATCTTGTTTCTAGTCAAAATTTAATGAAATCAATATTAGTGTGCAAATCATTTTGGAGATGAGCTCCATTGTGTGCCAGCCTCCCAACAACACGAAATACAGGGGGAGAGATAACAATTGGTCTCACTTCTGATATTTCCTGTTTGTTTATTTGGCTGTGTTATGTGGACGAAGGGGGGTCTCCAAGCTGAATCCACCAGGAATAATCGCTGGATTAAGAGGTATTCTCCGAGACCTTGAAAGTGGTTGCTTGACTCTGGCGTACAGGAGGGGAGCCAGAAAGACTAGTGCAAAAGCTTTTGTTTAAAATATGTAACTGATCTCCTGTGGCTTTGCACACAACTGTTCTGGAACTTGATGTGATATCCAGCTGATGGACTTGCCTGTTAATTAAGGGCACTCACTTTGGGGAGTAGGTCTTGAGGTCAGTTTGGGGTTAATAAGTTTCTGCAGATGACAAAATTTGATGGACATGTTTGCAAGTTTTATATAACAAGATAGAGGGAGTGAAATTAGTCGACAGCAACAGTGTGAAACGGGCTGATAGTGAATCAGCAACACTAATTTTCTCTTCTGTTGACTTCTGGTGGTGTCCCATTTTATTTGCCTGCACTGCAGGGCAATAGGATGACAAAATTAAAATCACATTCTTTTTCATTCGTTCAACTTTACATTCTATGATTTGTTTTGGGAGAAAGGGACATGAGAACAACTTGCATTCCTGTGGTGCGTTTCCTGTTATTTCTCGTATCTCGTTCAGAAAGATAGCTCAAAAGTACTTGACGTTAGGAGGACAAAAAGCATCAGCGAAATGGAGAGGGTTAAGGGAGACAAAAAAGCATAGGTGAAAGGATGGATTTTGAGGGTGGGGGAGTTTCAAAGCAGTAACAAGTGGAAAGGCTGAGCGAACCTGGCAGGAAGTTTGAGAGGGCAGGAATGTAATGACTGAAGTGGGCACTAGTGGTGGAGCATGTAGCGAGTGTGGGACAATGGAGAGCCCAGTGTTGGAGGAGCTAAGTGTTAGTGAAGAGAACACTGAAGTAGGGTGGGATTTTAAAGCAAAGCTGAGGATTTTAAAGTAAACTTGCTCAGGCACAGGGAGCCAATGACACTTGGAAAGAATGGCTTTGATGGGGATGTGTGACTCTGTGAGTGAGAACACGTCCTGCCGTTTTTTCAGTGACTTGCAGCTTCTTGATGGTTGCGGTAAGGATGCCAGCAAGGGGAGTTTTAGAGAAACCAAGCCTGGAGGTAGTGAAGGCATGGATTAGGGTTTTGTGATGGACGAGGGTAGGGGGAGTTTGAGAGTGAAGTGGGCAGTGATGCTAAGTGGATGTGGGGAGGGCTTAAGCATTGCACTTGATTTCTTGAGTGTATATTTTTAAAGTATTTTACAGTTAAAATAGGTTGACTACAAACGTACGAACAAACGAATTAGGAGCAGGAGTAAGCCACTCGGCCCTTTGAGCCTGCTCCGCCATTCAGTAAATTCATAGCAGAACTGATTACTCCACATTTCCACCTACCCCCGATAACCTTCCACCCCCTTGCTTATCAGGAATCTATCTACCTCTGCCTTAAAAATATTCAAAGACTCTGCTTCCACCTCCTTTTGAGGAAGAGAATTCCAAAGACTCATGACCCTCAGAGAAAAAAATCATGTTCGCAGGAATGCAATCATTCATTGGCTTATAATGACCGAATAAGCCAAATTCTGTTTTATAATTTTTCCATGAAATCTGAAAGCTCGTGGCCCTGCTTATAACATACATAAAGGAGGAGGAGGTTGCTAATCCCAATCATCAGGATATAATGCACCAGATTATGATATAAAAAGGGCGTGACTTACTCTATTTAAGATTTTACAACTGTTTTCAGTATTGCATATTGCGATTCTTGCCCATTGTCTGTTCAGATTTAGTTTCATTTTTCTCAGCAGATCACAGCCCTCCAGTTTTTTTTTCTTCCCTGTCATTTCATGAGTCTTCTGTTGAAGTCTTTAGCCTTCAGCATACATAGAACGAAGAATATTCGCCATTTTGAATCAGTCGTTTGCTAGGAGAGCAAAAATGTGCCAACTCTGCATGAAACAGATGCTCACAAATTGGGTAATGAAGTGCATCCCTTGGTGTTGCTATCTGCCTTGTTAGGAGCAGTTGAGGGAAAGTCCCCAGGCCTTTGTAGCCAGGTTGTGGAAACCTCACTAGCCAGTTTATTCAGGGATTTGGTTGAAGTCTGCAGGGCAGCATTACTAAGCACTATTGGCTTGATCTGACTGCTCAGGCCCATAAACCTTTCAGCGTTGCAATGGTTAAAGCTGGCCTGTTCATTTAAATCCCTCATTCCAACTCTCCAGTATTTTGTTAAACTTGGATTTGAACAAGAAAGCCTGATAAATTCATCTCTGGGTATGTCTGGCCTTCCTTATTTTTGTGGGTATTCAGCAGTTCTCTCTCCAGCCCCGTTGGTTCTTATCTGACCACCCCAGCAGTGCTCCTTTTAAGTTGTTTTAAAATTAAAATGTTGTGGTCTTGTGCCCTCATCAGTGCACTGGGGTTGGTTTGCTGTCTTCACTCAGACTGAAGATGTAGCACCTGTTGAAATCTTATTCGTTGCAATTATAGCAGAATCTCCAAAAGGGCCAGTGTTATGTTGCTTCATTTGGCCCCTCCCCATAGGTTGACAGCACTTTACTATCTATATGTATAATTGATTTCTATACCCATTGGAGTTAATCTTGTATTCCTTTAGATTGTCATGGCCCAATGATGTGACCTATTAGACTTTATCTCTTTATTTTAATTGATCTTGGCAAATAGCAAGATTACTTTTTAGAAAGAAGTGGCTGGCCCCAGGAAACTTGTCCAATATTGAAGTTTCATAACTTTTGAGATTACGAAGTCTTTGGTTGAAAGTGCAGGCACGTTTTAAAAAAAAAAATCATAAATGATTTCATTCTGTTGATGCCTTGGCTCAGATAACTTTCTATAGTGGCAGGACCAGCAGCTGTTATAACAAAATGAGCAAATGGAGGTCTGGTTACTTCATGTGGCAGTATTTTGTTTTTAATAAGGGGAAAGCAGTGTTCCAGGCTGAAATTACAGTCTTATTAACACAATCAATGGTAGCATACATTTGACTTAAGTCCAGCTAAAAGGACACTTAGCGCAGCATTAAGTTTAAAAATACTTGGAACCTACAGTGGAAAGATGCTGTATAAAAGATTCTAACTAATGATCTATTTTAAATGAGTGACCTGTGCTAAGGTGGAAAAGCATTTTCTGTGCACTGAGCTAGTAATCAGTGAATTAAATAATCACCATTCCCTGGATAACAGACAATACTTTCATGCACCTAGTTCTCCTGTTTCTAAAATTTTAAGATATTGAGAATGTTTGCTTTCTAGTCTAAGGACTGAGGTGCTAGCTGTTTCTATTTACTCAATTGTTTATTAATGAGATTTAAAAATACTTCTCTTTCATTCCTTTGTTCTTCCCGGTGTGCTGGTGAACATTTAGCCCTCGACCAACATTATTAAAACAGATTATATGGTCATTAGCTCATTGCTGTTTGTGGGACCTTGCTGTGTGCAGATTAGCTTCTGTGTTTCCTACACTACAACGGTGACTACACTTTAGAGGTAGTTAATTGGCTGTGAAGTGCTTTGGGATGTCCTAAGGTCACAAAAGAAACAATATAAATGCAAGTCTTCTTTCTGCATGTCACAAACTATTCTCCAGTTATAACCATCAGTAGGTGACCAGCCTTTGGCAGTGCTGCCTCTGGGCTGAGGGTCCGATGTGGCGTACTTATCTTTTTTTCTTGCAAGATCTCATGCGTTATCATTCCTAAAACAACAACCTTCCTCCAATGCCTCACCTAAGGTACTGGGGGACTTGTTGATGCTTTTCGTTTGTGTTTAGACTGAGTGGTGGCAGGCTATTCACCACTTGAGCATCACAGGTTAGCCAGATCCTCATCTTCATCCACTGTACATTAATGCATGTTCCAGCAGATTTTTTCCCCCAAAAATATATTTTATTCATAAAAATCTGTATTTAAAAAAAAAAAATTTCAAAACAGCAACATCAAGTTGACATTCTAGAAAGTGCAAAGGAAATCAGTTTTCTTCAATACAGGAGTGAGTTACCTCACAACCCTTCCATTCCATTTTACATACCATGCATATTTTATAGCAAATCCATATTTGGTGCATACAGCCCGAGGGGTTTCCCATGGGTCCAGCCCCTCAGTTTACAATGGCAGGGGGACCTTACACCAAAGAGTGTCTTTCACCGAATTGATGGTCCTCCAGCAGCAGTTGATGTTTATCTCTGTGTACGTCCCTGGGAACAGCCCATGGAGCACAGACTCCTGTGTTAGAGCTGCTTGGGATGAACCTCGACAAAAACCACTGCATCTCTTCCCACACGTGCTTTACAAAGGCACATTCCAGAACGAGGTGGTTAACAGTCTCTTACCCACCACAGCCACCTTGAGGGCAGCATGCAGAGGCGGTGAGATTCTGGGCGTGCAGGAAGGATCTGACGGAGAGGGCCCTTTTTGCCACCAGCCAAGCTATGTCTTGGTGCTTGTTTGCAAGTTCTGGTGGAGACATTTTGCCAAACGACTTTGGCAGTCTGCTCGGGGGAACCATCTGACAGGATTCACCATTTCCTTTTCCCGTCGGGCCTTGAGGACATTCCGTGCAGACTAGTGAATTGGTGGTCAAAGGGCATGTTCCAGCAGATGACCCACTGGCTAGCCATCAGAAATGGGAACTGGCTGATTTCTCCAACTCTCTCCTCTCTCTCATTTTCCCGCCACACCCCTGTTTATTGTGAGGTTGATGTGTAGATCTGAATCTGCGTATGGCACTAGAGCCAATAGTACAAAGATCAGTGCAGTAATATGGGAGTTCTTTCTAGCAATTCACCTCGTGGGAGGTTTTTGATCTTCATTGTGTAGTCATCAGAAGGAGAAGGGGAGCATTTTGCTTTGGGCTACTATGCACCTTAAATGGTAATTGTAGAAGCCAGCGTTGCTGCTGTTTTTCTGCCTTGAAGTCAAGAATTTGTGCATGAAATCTGAAAAAAATTGAAAATGGTGGGGGAGGGGTGGAATACCATCTCAAATTGTCTTGAATCCAAGGACAGCATTAAAATGTAGGTGCACTGCATTAACTGTATATTCTGATTATGTCGTTGGAACAGGAGGAGCCATTCAGCCTTTGTAACTCTGTTGGAGCATTCAGTTAGATCATGGCTGACCTGTATCTCGACCTCATCTACCCACCTTTATTCCATAACCATTAATACTCTTAGCCAATGTAAATTGCTCGCTTTCAGTACCGCAAATTTCAGTTGATCCAGCATCCACAGTTGTTGCAGGAGAGACTTGCAGATTTCCGCTATGCTTTCTGTGAGCAAGTGCTTCCTAATTTCACTTCGAGATGGCCTGACAATAACTTTAAGATTATGCCCCTTGTTCTTGATGCCCCCACCAGAGGAACTAATTTCTCTCTATCTACCCTGTTAAATTTTAAACCTCTCCATTTGATTACCTCTCAATTTTCTGAACTCAAAGGAATGCGTTTACTTTTTTTATTCTTGGAATGTGAGAGTAGCTGGCATGACCAGCATTTATTGCCCATCCCTACTTGCCCTTGAAAAGATGGTGGTTAGCCACATTCTTGAACTGCTGCGGTCCATGTGGGTGTAGATACACTCTCAGTGCTGTGAGGGAGGGAGTTTGGAATTTTGACCGAACAATGGTGAAAGATTGGGGACATATTCCAGGATGTTGATGGTGGGGGATTCAGTGATGGTATTGTTGTTGAATGTCGAACGGAGTTGGTTGGATTCACTCTTGTTGGCGATGGTCATTGCCTGGTGTTTGTGTGGTGCGAATGTAACTTGTCACTTATCAGCCCAAGCTTGAATGTTGTCCAGGTCTTGCTGCATATGGGCACGGTCTGCTTCAGTATCTGAGGAGTTGCAAATGGTACTGAACGCTGTGCAATCATCAGTGAACATACCCACTTCTGACCATATGTTGGAAGGAAAGTCAAATGGAAACTATTTTTGTTAAAAAATTGAGGTTTTGAATGCAAACTTGTGTCAATTTAACCATTTAAGCCGCAGTATAATTCTGGTGTATCTGCGCTAAGGCCAATATATCTTTCCTGAGGTGGAGTGCCCAAGATGAATGCAGTAATACTCTAGATGGGGTCTGATCAAGAATATGTACAACTGTTGCATAATTTGCTCACATTCAAATACCAACACCCATATGATAAAAGGCCAACATTCCATTAGCTTTTTTGAATACTTTTCGTATCAGTGTGATGACATTTAGTGATTTGTGTACATGGGGACCTTAAATCCCTTTGTTCCTCCACGGTTTCTAGTTTCTCACCATTAAGAAAATATTCCAATTTATCTTTCTCAGATCTGCCAAAGTTTTTCCCAAGCAGTCTTTTTATCCCATTGTCTTACTCCTATCCACGCACCTTACTGTGCCTCTTACTGTCATCTGCTAAATTGGATATACAACTCTCTATTCCTTCATCCAAGTCATTAATACATATGAAGAGCTGAAGCCCCAGAACAGATCCTTGGGGAGCACCAATTGGAGTGCATTACCTTTATCCCTACTCTCACTCCTACTTTCAAATCAATTACCAATCCATGTTGCAAGGATACCTCCAATTTTGTGTGCTCCCATTTTTGCTTCTAATCTCTTGTGTGGAACCTTATCAAATGCCTTTTAGAAGTTGATATAGACAGTATCCGTAGACACTCTCTGCTACATCATGCGAGTGACCATTCACAAAATTTAACTAGGTTAGTCAGAAACGAGCTGCCCTCCACAAATCCATATAGCCTATCTTCGATTAGCTGATCCTTGTTCAAGTGCTTAGTTCCTCTGCCTCTGATGATGGATGCCAGTAACTTCCCCACAACTGATACTAAACTGATAGTTCTGTAGTTCTCCCTCTCTCCCTTCTTAAATAATGGAGTGTTGTTTACAATTTTCCAATCAAAGTCACTATTTGTGAATCCAGAGAGCTTTGGAAAATTATGACATTCATCTGCAATTCTTTCTCTCAATAGCTTGAGATCTGTCAGGTCCTAGAGATTATCTGTCTTTTACTAGCTTATTTATAAGTAAAGTAGGTAAGTAAATAATAAATCCACGTTTTTACTCAATTTTAGGTTTCCTTGTGTGGCTGATATTTTGTCTTTCCTGCATTGTGAAAAGGCATACAACGTACTCATTTAATAAATCTGCCACTTCCTTATTGTCCATAATAGTCTGACCTGAATTGCCTATAATGGGACCACATTCCCTTTTATCGTTCTCTTCAAGATATTTATGAAAACTTTTGCTGTTAGCTTTGATATCCTTTGCAGGTTGTTTTTTGATACTCTTACTATTTTCTTTGTGTCCACTGGATTTTGGCTATTCCTTGCATTTATGCACCTCTTCAATTAGCTTAATCTTGTCTCTCACCTCAAAACTGCCTTTCTGCCATCATTATAAGTTGGCATCACATGTCCCCATTTAAAATAAAATCGGAATCTGTCAGCAGAATTTTTGATTGGTAACTCTGGAAGGAACGCAAGAATGTGCATTTACATAGAAAACACAATTACAGTATTAACAGAGCTGCATCATTGCATTTTAGTTTTGTAATCAGTTTTTGACCTGATTGCTTAAGTACTCAGAATCCAGCAAGTGTATGCACATGTGCACATATGTCCCCGCTTGCATCTTCAGTGTAACAAACGAGGAAATGGAGCTTCAGCTTGTTTCAATCGCATTTTGTTGTCGCTGAACCAATGCATACAAATATGTTAGTTTCCCACTTGTAAACTGGAAGACTGTAACACATTTCAGCGTTTTTGTGTTTGATCCTGAGTTTAAGCTGCAAATGACAGAGAAGTTAACAAATCTTTTGTAGTTCGAACAAAATGAGTTTGAATTAAAGTGGGGTTGAAGACCAGTAATGCTTTGCAATAGAGTTTGTAAGACTGCTGAGTTTTAATTGATCACAGTAGTGTTTCCACTATTAGCTACTGAATATAAGTACAGAGTGCGAAGTTATTTTAGTTAGCAACCAGTTATTTCGTTCTAATTGCTGTTGGTTTAATACTACTGAATTGTAAATCTGTACTTCCAGTTGCAGAAATGATTGTAATATCTAGCCTTAATATTTTTTCCAATTAAGAATATATAATACAGACCAAAAATGTTGGTTCATGGTTGATTGCAGGAAATGGCAACTGATAAAGTTGCAGTGATTGTGTCGCAGTTGCTATTCCTACAGTGAGGACGTCATACATAACACATCAACTGCATCAAGCTCACAGGAGCAGAAATAGAATGAGCTTACTTCTCTTAACCTTGCATGTTAAAATGATCAGAATAACATTACATAGGTGTGATTGCAAGGTAGCATTCTAATCTCCGGTCTCGGGTGACTGCTATAAATGGCTCAAACTTTGCTCTTGCGTTTTATTAAACTGTTTGCAGATGGCAGTGAGATTAAAGTGTTCTAATCACTGCTATCCACTGATTCTCCATGTATAATTACTGAAGAAAATTGAGAAGAGCCAATATTGCTTCAGAGGTGAGTAGATTCACAGACCTTCAGGCTTTAGCAGGGATGTGACACATTGATTGAACAGTTGGGCCACTATCTCCTCTGTTGCTTCTACTGTCCTGTTGGGGGTGGGGGGGAATGGTGTGGAGAAATGGTGGGTGGGATCAGCGTTGTGCCTTAAAATGTTGGGTGGGAGCAGAATGGCTAAATTTAGAACACACCCAGTATCGAGCTTGTATTTCTTTTCTATCATTTAACTGAAGAAAAACTGAACCTAGCTTTCAAATAATAAATCGGATCTTTGCATCTGTAGTTTTGTTTTGCTCTAACTATTTGTGTCTGTCAGCAATATGGCACCTTGGTAGAATCATTGATCTGCACACTAGTTTAAGTGTATAATTTTGCCCACTTGTACCAAGCCCCATTTACCCACCAACCCTGTGCTTGCTGACCTACATTGGCTCCTGGTCCAGCAAGACCTCCATTTTAAAATTCTCATCCTTGTGTTTAAATCCCTTCATGGCCTCAAACCTCTCTATCTCTGACTCAGCCATACAAACCCTCTGAGATCATTGCTTTCCTCAACTTTTCTCTTGTGCATCTCCTGTTCCGTCATTCCATCATTGGCTGTGCCTTCAGCCATCTAAGCCCCAAGCTCTGGAGCTCCCTTACCAAACCCCTCACCCCTCCCTCTCTTTTTTTTCCCCAACATCTCCCCACCCCCCCCCCCACCCCCCCTTAAGGTACTGCTTAAAAAACCTACCACTTTGCCTAAACATTTGATCACCTGTCGTAATGTTCTATTTATTGGCTCAGTGTTGGGTTTTATGTGATTATGCTGCTGTAAAGTGCCTTCAGATATTTCACTATGTTAAAGGTGCTATAAAAAATGCACGGTACAGCAATAAAAGTATCTCTTTGCCACTAAGATTTTGTGACTGGTTTAAGAGGTACGAGAATCATAGAGTCATAGAGAGATACAGCACTGAAACAGTCCCTTCAGCCGACCAAGTCTGTGCCGACCATCAACCACCCATTTTATACTAATCCTACATTAATCCCATGTTCCCTACCACATCCCCACCTTCCCTCAGTTCTCCTACCACCTACCTACACTAGGGGCAATTTACAACGGCCAATTTACCTATCGACCTGCAAGTCTTTGGCCGTGGGAGGAAACCGGAGCACCCGGCGGAAACCCACGCAGTCACAGGGAGAACTTGCAAACTCCGCACAGACAGTACCCAGAACCGAACCCGGGTCGCTGGAGCTGTGAGGCTGCAGTGCTAACCACTGCGCCACTGTGCCGATAGTAATCATATTTATTGAGTTTACCATTGCTATCAATCAGCAGGTTAGGCAGCATCTGTGGAGAGAGAAACAGTTAACATTTCAGGTCTGGTTGGGCTTCTGTTCAAGGAAGAAGTGGGTGACCTCTCAAACCATCCTCGTGGGGAATGGAGGTGCAGAGAGGTTGGAAGTCCATAGCGAAGAGGAGGCAGTTAGAGCAAGGAAATTCGAAATTGTCGAAATGACGTAGGGTGTCAGAAGAGACACGGATGTAGGTGGGAAGAGACTGGACCAGGATAGAAAAGCTAGAGTCAAGATAAGAAGAAATAAGTTCAGTGGGGCAGGAGCAGGCTTAAACATTGGGTCGACCGGGACAGTCCTGATTTTGGGAAGGAGGCAAAAGCGAGCTGTCCGGGGTTGCAGGACTATGTGGTGGTGAGCTGTGGAGGGAAGATCTCCAGAGGAGATGAGGTCATTGACAGTCCTGGAGATAGTGACTTGATGTTCAGTGGTGGGGTCATGGATCAGGGGGAGGTAGAAAGAATGTCTGAGAGAAGGTACTCTGCCTCCGCAAGGCACTGTTCAGTACACCAGATAACAACAGCTCCACCCTTGCCAGCAGGTTTGATCGCAGTGTTGGGGTTAGACCTGAGAAAATGGAGTGCAGCAAGTTCCGCGGGAGACAGGTTAGAATGAGCGAGGGGAGCGGAGAAATTAAGGTGGCCATTGTCACTCTGTCAGTTTTCCATGCCGATAAGAGGCCAGAGGGAGGGGTCCAGGCGAAGGGAATTCAGATTTCCAGCATCTGCAGTCGTTTGCTTTTGTTATGAGAATGTACTTCACCTTTTATGTATTTTTTTTAACTGGTTAACTTTTTTTCATTTACACAAGTCCTTTCCTTCCTCTAAAAGGTATTGCACAAATAAAACATACTTCCAAGATTTTGCTCTTGTCTCTGTGGTTGCAGAAATAATTGCAACGTCCCATTTTGTAATGATTACGAAACCTATTAAAGTCTAAACAGTGAATAGAAATATAAAGACAAGAATATTCTTTGTATATTTTGCTGCTGTTGGCCTTTTTTATATGGGGCCCTTGCTGTTCTGCATTCTTCAGTACAATACATTCAACATTTTCTTCAGTTCATATTAAGCGCAACCATTGCTTTCTGCAAACTGTTTTTAAAAAGTGCAAATACTCATGGGAGGACCTTGTGACATGAGCACTCAACAACACCTTGCGTTTATATCATATAGAACTTCCGGTATTCGTGGGAACTGCGCGGGATTCATGCCACTGCGATTTTGCGGCAGGCGGCTACTTCGCATATTCACAGCAGCTGCCCCCCGCCCCCACAAAAATCACATGGCGGGGGCAGAGTTGGTGATGCCGTTCACGGTGTCACCTGCTGCGGAAGCAGGTGCTGGCGCCATTTTTAAAAGGCTGCCAGCCCTGCCAACAGTTCAGCAAAATGCAGAGTTGACTCCTTCTTCTTCCCCCCCCCGCCCCCCTGCCACTTCTCTATACAAATACTCCCCACCTTGGTGGTGCAAGCTTTCCCTGGACAGGAAAGGGAAGGCGTGGGGGTGCCGGCACGTTGCGCTGAAGATCGGGAACTGAAGGTAAGATTGCTGTGGGTTACATTTAAATTACAGGTAACTATAGGCCAGTTAGCTTGACGTCTGTCATGGGGAAAGTGTTAGAATAGTCATTAAGCTGGGCACTTGGAAAAACTCAAGGTAAATTGGGAATAGTCAGCATGGCTTTGTGAAAGGGAGATCATGTTTAACCAATTTGTTGGAGTTCTTTGAAGGACTAACATGCACCATGGATAAAGGTGAGCCTGTTGATGTACTGTACTTGGATTTCCAGAAGGAATTTGACAATGTGCCACATAAAAGATTATTGTACAAAGTAGGGGTTCATGGTGTGGGGGGGGGGGGGCGGGCGGTAACATATTAGCATGGATAGAAGATTGGCTGGCTGGCAGAAAACAGTGTGCATAAATAGGTCCTTTTCTGATTGACAGAATGTGATGGGTGGAGTCCTGCAGGCATCTGTGCTGAGGCCTCAACTTTTTACAATTTATATCAATGACTTAGATTAGATGAGGGGAGTGATGGCATGGTAGCTAAATTTGCAGACAACACAAAGATAGGTAGGAAAGTATTTTGTGAAGAGGACATAAGGAGGTTGCAGACCGATATAGACACATTTGCAAAAATCTGGAGTATTATGTGGGAAAATGTGAAGTTGTTCATTTTGACAGGAAGAATAAAAAAGCAGAGTATTACTTAAATGGAGAACGACTGCAGAATTCCAAGCTGCAGAGGGATCTAGGTGTTCTAGTGCAGGAGTCGCAAAAAGCTAGTACGTAGGTATAGCAAGTAATAAAGATGGCTAATGGAATGCTATCCTTTATTACGAGAGGAATTGAAAATAAATGTAAGGATATTATGCTTCAGTATTGGTGAGACCACATCTCGAATTCTGTGTGCAGCTTTGGTCTCCTTATTTAAGGAAGGATTAAAATGCGTCGGAGGCAGTTCAGAGGAGGTTTAATAGATTGATACCTGGAATGAGTGGGTTGTCTTATGAGGAAAGGTTGGACAGACTGGGCTTCTTTTCACTGGAGTTTAGAAGAGTGAGGGGAGACTTGATTGAAGTTTATAAGATCCTGAACGATCTTGATAAGGGGGATGTGGAAAGGATGTTTCCTCTTGTGGGTAAGTCCAGAACTAGTGGGCACTGTTTTAAAATTAGGAGTCGACCTTGTAGGACAGAGATGAGGAGAAATTTTTTTCTTTGAGGGTTGTGCGACTTTGGAACTCTGCCTCAGAAGGTGGTGGAGGACTATTTTTAAGGCGGAGGTAAATAGATTCTTGTTAGGTGAGGGAATCAAAGATTATCGGGGGTAGATGGGAGTGTGAAATTCGAGACACACAGATCAGCCATGATCTTATTGAATGGTGGAACAGACTGGAAGGACCGAACGGCCTACTTCTCCTCATTCGTATGTATGTAAATTAATGCAAAAATATAACTAGCATATTTAAACCAGGGTCCCGTTGCAGCGCGGCGGAGTGGCCACCATGGAGCTTGCCCGCCGCTGGGGAAGATCGGGCTCGGAAATCTGGGCTTCAGGTTCCATGGCGGGCGGGCTGCTGCTGCTCCGAATCTCCGCTCCCCTCCTCCTCCCTCCTCCATGGAATCCGACGTCTGGCTGAGAACACAATCCAGCTCGTGTGTGGGACAAGTTTGTGAGCGTGAGTTTAGTAAAGACAGCATTAGAAAGAAATGATTTCTTTTTAATTAAATTGAGACTGTGTAAGAGGAATTGATTCTTGAGGTGATGAGTGTCTGAAGGTTTCAGGAACAAAAAGGGGTGAGGTAAGGGTGTGAGCAGGCAATGTTCTGGATGTCTGAGGTGTTGATGATGTAGTCTTGGAGATATAAATGTATCAGAAAGAAAACTTGTATGCCCACTGTGTTTAGTTTTCTGTGTAGCACCGTTTTATACATAGTTTTTTTTAATTGCGCATGTTATGCGATACGCACACAACACGGTTAATTCTCTCTTTGCGGCATCTTTTAGTTCATTGGCTAATACATCCACATTAAATTTCTGTCTATGCTAACAATACAGTTTAAATCAAATGAATAATGACTGCACACATTTGTGTTAAGCCTATTCAGCTTGCAGTATTGCATTAGGGAACTTGCATCAACTCGAGGCTCCTGCTTTTAAAAAGTGTTCAGTGTTTCAAACACGCAGCTTAATTTTGTTTTGTAAATTTTCCTGTGCCACACTCCTGATTGAGTTGTAGCTGCTCCATTTAGTTGGAGACAGCATGATGGCAGCCAAGAGAAAAGGTGAAGAATCAATTCTTTAACTTTTCCCTAAATTACTTTCTCTGAAAGAAAAGTTGGATGTTTTCAAGAAATTATTTACAGCATGTTACATTTGCAAATAAATGAAGCTTTAAGCAATGCCAATTTTCAATTTTTATTAACATATATTATAAATAGTTCCAGAAGCTGCCTTACTTTCACTTATACATGGTACTCAAACAAAACTGACTCATACAAACACATTTGTCTGAGACTGTGATATTTATCTAATTTCAGTAAGTGAGGAAAACCCTTTTTCAGGGAAAAAAATATCTGCAAGAAACCTGACCTCCAATGTCTCTGGGTGGGGGTGGGGGGGGTGGGGGGGCGGGATGGAATTCGAGGCCGAATGGCTTCCTTCTGTGAAACAATGGCTCTATAACGCTATCTTTCTAAACTTTATTGTTGGAGATGTGCATCCCTCCTCTGCTTTCACATCCCAGCACCTCTTTCTGCAGCAATGTAACCTCTGACTCATCATTCATAACTCAGAAAATTGTTTATATTTCACATCAATTCCTGAACCAGTAGAAATATCCATTAACCATCTTGGGTTACTGCTGTAAAGATATTGAGTGTGTATTTAGGTTCATACTGCACAGAAGGAGGCCCTTCAGCCCATTGTGTCTGTGCCAGCTCTTTTGAAAGAGCTATCCAATTGGTCCCACTCCCCGCTCTTTCCTCATAGCCCTGCAAATTCTTCTCTTCAAACATTTATTCAGTTCTCTTTTGAAAGTTCCTTTTGATCTGCTTCCACCATCCTTTCAGGTAGTGCATTTCTGATCATCATAACTCACTCTTTAAATTTTTTTTTCTCATCTGCTGAGAGTTTTTTTGCCAATTATCTTAAATCAGTGTCCTCTGGTTACCAACGTCTCTCCCTGTGGAAGGTGCTTCAACTTATTTACTCAGTTTCTCCTTATTTACTCAATCTCTCCTATTGACTCTATCAAAACCCTTTCTAATTTTGAACACCTGTATTAAATCCTCTTCTCCTCTGCTCTAAGGAGAACAATCCCAGATTCTCTAGTCTCTCCACATAACTGAAGTCCCTCATTCCTGGTATCATTCAGGTAAATCTCTTCTGCACTTTCCCCAAGGTCTATGTGGTGCTCAAAATTGGACACAATACTCCAGCTGGGGCCTAATCAGTGAGTTATAAAGCTTTAGTATAATCTCCTTGCTTTTGTGCTTTTATACCTCCGTTTAAAAAGCCACGAATCCCACGTGCATTTTTAACAGCCTTATCAACTTGACCTGCCAGCTTTATTTGTGCATGCGAGCCCTTTGGTCTTTCTGTTCTTGCACCCCCTTTAAAATTGTACCATTTAGTTTTTAACTGCCTCTTGTCATTTCTTCTTCCAAAATGGATCACTTTAGCCATACTTTTTGGAAGTCTTGCACACCAAGACAAATTCTTCATTATGTGAGGTAATGTAGCTGCTATTGTAAAATAACTGACTAATGCCCCAAGAGACTTCCTAGTATTTAAATTCTGTATGTCTCGAAGTTAGCAGAATTTAGATTTGTTCTCCGGGGGATATAGTACATGTTGTACCTGGTGCTCTGCGTTATTTCACACATGTGAATCAGTGTTTGTTCACTCTTGCACTTGGATTATTGATATTCCTCTCTTCAGGCAGTGAAATTATGTGACCACACTGCACAAAGCACTCAGTTCTGTATTCTGTGGTACTTTTAAACAACTTTTTGCCATGTCAATAAATGTCATTGTGTACTATTGTGATTGCTGTGAGTTGAATCAGACTTTACTGATTTGAGTGCCAAATAAATCATAATTGTGATACTTCACACCGATGCATCTTATTTTTCTCCATTAAACTTAACTATTGAGGTACAAGTGTATTGTGGTCTTCTGGTTATTGGAGGTCTATTGTTGCAGTGTGAATGGAGCTGATCTAATGGGATTTATGTTTGGGTAGTCTGCAAAACTGTATGTAATCATTAAAGCAAAACCATAAGTGCTGCAAACTTGAAATGAAAGTGGAAAATACTCGCAGTGATCTTCAGGGAAGAGATGAGATGGGTGTATGTTTTGGGAGCAGCTCTTTACCTTTCAGGTTGGAATGGCGTGACTGAAGTTTGGAGCCAGACCCTGCAAGGAAGCGTCTTGATGTGATATGGACTGAGGACACATGAGTGTTGGCCTTCTCTAATCGGTGAACAGCTATAGAACCTGACCAACATAGATCTGCATTGGCAAATGCGTGATGTAAAATCACTGTCTTTTGTGCATTTGATAGGTAACATTCATTTATAGTATGTGGAAAGTGCATGGTCAGCAGTAAGTACGTGGAGTGACTTGGTGGTACTCTTGTGTAGCGAGAAAGAGTGGGAAGAAATTCATGTTTTTCTAATGAGGCATAGTTAAAAGGGTGAGGAAGAAGTGCTGTGACACTGTAGTGCAACATTGTGTTGCCCAAGGGAACGCTATGGTGAAATGGTACATTGCAGACTGGGACCATTAGGTAATCAATTCATTACATTAGGGAGTTTGGAGGTTTGCATGTTCACAGTTATTTTTAGCACAGCTTTGTTTTGATACCAAATTGCTTTGAGGGAGAGATTTTGGAAGTCATTATGAAGGAAAGCTAACCTAAGTTTTAGAACTTTTACATAATACATCTGTCAGAGCTCAATCTTCACATTTAGAAATATTACACTGAGACGCTAAAAAAGTCATAATACAAATTCCTATTTAACATTAGTCACTGCAGTTCAAAAGCAATTCATTGTGTGAAGTATTTTCAAACACTTCAATATAAGGTGCCATCTCACTGGGAAAGCAAGAAACCTTGAGACCATGGTCTTTTTGGGATACTGGTGTGTAATGCATTTTTAAAAAAATTCCCCATCCCCAGGATATCCCAAAACGCTTCACAATGAATTATTTTTTGAAATGTGGCCACTGTTTTGCAGGCAAATACAGCAGCCAATTTGCATATCGTTTTCTTATGTAAGAGGGGTGATGTCGTGCAGCTTTTCTAATCTCTGGTGGTGGTTGAACCAGAAATTTTTATTTTAAAATTCTATTTAATCTTACCTGCTTTGTTTTCCCACATCACCAAATGCAATTGCCTGGTTGAGAAGGCTGGCTGTTGACCTCCTTCAGTGGCTTTACGACTCTGCAACTTGCGCTGTTTTTTTTCCCTCTTCTCTCCATCGGCCCACCCACATCCAGTTGTGGGGGAGCACCTAGCCTTCATTCTGTGCCACCCACATAGTGAGTTGCATAAATACATTCACGCATGCCACTGTTTTTAAGTAAGCATTGTATAATAAAAATGAAAGATGTGCATATTGGCTTATTGGCATTTTAAGAGTTATACGGTCATTGCACTGGAAAGTTCTTAATATTTTCAATTGCCAATTCAAGTCCACTGTGATTTCCTATTCGTTCATTCACTCCGGTGGGTGCTCAGATGGTCTGGAACAGAGACTTGAGTGTTCAGTCATGTGTAAAAGAAGTATTGCACAAAAAAATTAACTCCCCAGGTCACCTTTTTATATTCCGGAAATTCTTTATGGATTTCTTAATTGTTGATCTAGGCTATCGGAGCTCAGGATTATAATTAACTATTTTATGTTTTGTAGGAAATGATTAACTTTTGTTTTAAACTAGAGAAGCTTATTAATTACTATCCACCAAACTGGAGTGAACAGCCCCTCGTAATATGCAATTTATTACCATAGTTCAGAATTTTTAGCTGTTGAGTTGCACACGATTTACACATGGAACTCTGGATGTGCATGCACAGTTTTTACACACTTGAGTTGGGAAGACTTCCGTCTCCCCATTCATTCTCCATGATCGCACCAGATGCTTACAGACACAAACCCACTATCCAGAAAAAAATTTTTTTTCTTCCAGTTTTTGCTCTCTCTCTGTTGGAGCATGTATCCTGACCGGAAACTAAATATTTATTTTTGTGCAGGCTGGCTTCTGCATGTTACAGAAATGGATGTTATACCATAAGACAGTGAGGTTTTAGATTTGGAGTAAAGGAAACACATATCTACCATTCTTCAGAAAACAAAAAAAATTGGAGCAAATACAGAAGAAGCCTTTTGCCAAATTGCCAAAGAATCTCGGTAAAATGGTTTTGATGTTTCCATGTTTGTTCTCTTTCCTTTGTACCAGTACCCGCGCCCCCCCACTTTCACTCAGTCGAAATAGCATTGCTTTCATTTAGTGCAGAGCTTGTTTCCTTTCATACTTTTCATGCAGTTGGACTGATTGTTTAACAGCAGAAATTGGAAGCAAATAGCCCATTTCTTCAATTGCTCACTGCAGAATGTAGTTTTCTAAGTAGAACTGCTGATTTCATACGAATTAGGAGCAGGAGTAGGCCACTTGGCCCCTCGAGCCTGCTCTGCTATTCAACAAGATCATGGCTGATCATCCCACCTATCCCTGATAACCTTTCACCCCCTTACTTATCAAGAATCTATCTACCTCTACATTAAAAATATTGAAAGACTCTGCTTCCACCGCCTTTTCAGGAAGAGTTCCAAAGACTCATGACCCTCAGACAAAACATTTCTCCTCATCTCTGTCTTAAATGGGCAAACTCTTATTTTTAAACAGTGACTCCTAGTTCTAGATCCTCCCACATGAGGGAACCTCCTTTCCACATCCACCCTGTCAAGACCCCTCAGGATCTTATATGTTTCAATCAAGTCGCCTCTTGCGCTTCTAAACTCCAGCGGATACAAGCCTAGTCTATCCAACCTTTCCTCATAAGACAAGCCGCCCATTCCAGGTATTAGTCTAGTAAACCTTCTCTGAACTGCTTCCGACGTGTTTACGTTTAAATAAGGAGACCAATACTGTACACGGTACTCCAGATGTGGTCTCACCAATGCCCTGTATAGCTGAAGCATAACCTCCCAACTTTTGTATTTAATTTCCCTCTCGATAAACAAGAACATTCTATTAGCTTTCCTAATTACTTGCTGTACCTGCATACTAACCCTTTGTGATTCATGCACTAGGACACCCAAGTCCCTCTGCATCTCAGAGCTCTTCAATCTCTCACCACTTAGATAATGTGCTTTTTTTATTCTTCCTGCCAAAATGAACAATTTCAGATTTTCCCACATTATACTCCATTTGCCAGATCTTTGCCCACTCACTTAACGTATCTATATTCCTTTGTAGCCTCCTTATGTCCTCCAACTCCTACTTTCCTACCTATCTTTGTGTCATCAGCAAATTTAGCAACCATACCTTGGGTCCTTTCATCCACGCCATTGATATAAATTGTAAAAAGTTGATGCCCCAGCACTGAACCCTGTGGTACACCATTCGTTACATCTTGCCAACCAGAAAATGACCCATTTATGTCTATTTTCTGTTTCCTGTTAGCTAGCCGATCTTCTATCCTTGCCAATATGTTACCCCCTACACCATGAGCCTTTATTTTCCACAATAACCTTTGATGTGGCACCTTATCAAAGGATGGAGAGAGAGAACAGGGATATCAGGAGTGGATGGGAGGATAATACTGCTGTGAAGCACCTTGGAACATTTTACTACGTTGACAGTGCAATATAAATGCAAGTTGTTGGGATGGAGACAATGGCTGTGTCTCAGCATTCAAGGAAAAGTTATTAATTTCCAATTGAGAAAGTCTAGGATTGGAGAAGGTTGCCCAATACCCAGCTCGTTTTAAATTGAAGCAACGGAAAGGTGGTCCTGGGGGTGGGGTGGTATGTGTGAAAAATCCCTATCGTTTGCCTTCAGGCAGCAGAAGCTCATGTTTGACTTGAAATTATTCATTCTGCTCATTTGCGAATGGTTTAAATGTACAGAACGACTCCTGCCTTAAATTGCTACATTGATTTCCTCCCTTTTTGGTTGGCTAAGGTGAGGGAGGGACAAGGCAACTGTGACATACTCATTAATCATGTGCCAGATTCATGTAACAAGGGATCAATATAATACAAACCTGGTCAATAGGGTTTTGTTCCATTATTTGAGGGATATGGGTTGATGTGTATTCAAAAATATTGGCCAAAACTTATGGGTAGGTATCTAAGTAGAAGCTAAATGAGAATCACAAATGCCCGCATTTGTAAAGAAATGGCTAAGTTTTTTTTTGCAGAGTGTATCAGAGGAGGAGTGTACAGACTTAACTGCAATAATGTTTAGGATAATAGTACATAAAAAGCCTGTTGTTTTCTTGTATCTCCCCATTACGTATTAAATTGCAAGTCCTGATCCTCAGGTAGCTGAAATACTGTGAAAGTAGGTTTGAAATCAGCATGATCAGTTGTGCAAGTCATCTGATTTGTGTTTTGGGCTTTGGTTGCAGTGCTATGCTGCTGTTTGTCGTACATTGAATATTTCCCTTAATTACACATTATCTAAATAAAAGTCACTGACGCTCTTGACAGCAGGGTTATTACACCTCCCTGCCGCTTGCTGCTTTATGTTCCACTCTGATGACTTCTTGTAGTTATTGGTGAGAGGGCAAAAAAAACATCACTTTCGTGTCCTTAGTTGCTGTGAAAATGAGCAAGCAACTTTTTAAAGAGATGATCTGCAGTGAACCCCATTAATGAACATGGTAATAATGGTTCTGTGATGAACTCTAGAGTTCAGGGCAAAGAGAAACACCATGAATGGTGTTTTGAGCGCTGCTTTAGATTGTGCAGTCATGGCTGACTTAAAGCAGCTGCATGCCAGAAATGAGGCTTAACTAAAGCTTTACAAACTGAAAGAATAGCTAACCATTAGCATTTTCCAGTGGTAGGATCATTTTTTTTACCTCCAGCGGCTTTATAAATTGTGCTGACAATTTATTTTTCTCTTCTATTTTCTGTCCATCACCATCACCGCCAGCATCTCTTCCTCCTCCAACTGTTTATTGTTTGTATGGGTGTATCTCCACAGGCCTTATTTGTGCTCTGATAACTCTTCTAAGCAGCCATTCTTCATTTGTGAGGCTAAAAAATATGTTTGACGGGCTGGTTGACCACAGGGAGCATCACAGCCGAGTTTAGTCTGTCCCTGCCCAGCATGCATACTTTACTAGTAGCTTTTACTGGTTAGCAGTCAAGCGTAGGAACCCTGGCAGACCTTCTCCCTAACTTGGCTTCAGTGACATTAACTCTGACCCGAAAGAAAAGAAAGATCGATCTTGAATTTATATAGTGTTGTTCAGGACGTATATGAAAGTGCTTTACAGCCAGTGAAGTACTTTTTGAAATGCAGTTTCTGTTGTAAGGAATGTGGTTGCCTATTTGTACACAAACAGCAATGAGAGAGTGATCGATAATATGTTTTCGTGATGTTGGTTGATGGATAACTACTGACCGGTACATCCAAGAGAACTCCTGTGTTCTTATTCACGACAATGCCATAAGATCATTTACATCCAATTGAGAGGACAGGCGGGGGCCTGGGTTTGGTGATTGATCGAAAAATGGCACCACAAGCCAGAGCAGTACTCCTTCAGTAATGCACTGGAGTGTCAGCCTAGATTTTTGTCCTCAAAATGCAGGTTTGGGATTTAAACCTGCAACCATGAGTCAGAGGCAAGAGCCCTACCACTGAACATTGCTTAACACTTTCTATCACTTCGAGCGGAGATCTGTTACCTTAGTACCTTTTGGCTAGCCCTTTTAAAAATAGAATGGATTATTGAGTGCTATATAGGATCATCTAGCCCTTTGGTGCTTCTAATAATGTCTAGTGCACGCTTGTGGCCCTTGGGCTTTGGGACTCCATTGTTTAAATTTATTTGACAGCCTGCTATGGCAAGGTTCTGGTATCAGTGTAGTTCCATGTTTAGCTCTTTGTTTTTATATCCTCTGCTCTGTACCTCACCTTCCAGACCCAGTGGTCTGTACTGTGAGGAGGGCCAGACAGACTAGCCCCAAGGATATCTGCACAGATACTGTCAATGCTGCTTCTCTGTTGGCTCTTGGGCATGGCTCCTGAATGCTTTCAGTGAATCTTCCAATAGAGAAAGTGATAATCTCATTCCTTTGGAAAGCTGGTAGTGAATGTCAGCCAGCACTGCAGTCTGTTCTCCAGGCTCATGGTTTGGAATCCTTTGAGGGGCTACTGCTGTTGCACGTGGGTTTTAGCCTGGGGGAGTGGGGTGGTGCGGGCGGGGGGTGGTGCATTGCTGGCGGGCGTGGTTGTCGTAGGTTTTCTGAAGTACATAGGTCGGCTCAGACCCTGCTTGGCTATGTGGTGTCTTGGGCTGGGTTAAATCCAGCAGGCAGATGGGCTTGCTCCATCTGCCAGTGAAGCATTTGAAAATATTTGTTTTTGTTTGTATACAGCAGAAATTCTTTTTTAAAGCTGAAATGGAAAAGTTTGACTTCCTGTGTATATTCAAAGTATAAACTGCTGGGTTTCGAACATATAGATGGTCAGCATAGATTCAAAAGCTTCATTCAAGCATTATTTATATTTCATGACAAACACTTCATTGTAGAGGAATGTGTTTTTCTGTTCAATGAAGACATGATGTTACCTCCAGGTTTCCTCCCTTGAAGGTTCCAGCTTTGCCTCTGGAGGGCCAAGAGGATAGTCTGCTTCCAGACTCCAGCCAGTTCTTGCTTGGTAAATAATACACCTGCTCTGAATTTTCTCTCTGTTCATTGGGTGTACAGATGCTCAGCCTAACAAGATGCTTAACCTGCATCCTCTGTAGTGTTACTTTTGGGTAAGGCAACACATGCTACCCACAAAATTTAATATTTTGCATATTGTAGTACAGGATGGAATCTATTTGAAAACCAACTTGTGTTTTATGTGGCTGGTTCGTGTCACATTCTGTTCATTCTTGTGGTTTGTCTGACCATCTCAATTATTGAACTGTTTCCATCACGGCTGCTTTTGGTATATCCTCCATGTAGTGATTGGTCAGCACAGAGTCAAAAGCTTTATTCAAGAATCAAAACAGAGTCTCTGGCGTGCTTGATGTTGCTTTATTATCCTAGAGTCATCGAATGATACAGCACAATAGAGGCCATTCTGCCCATTGTGCACCTGCTGGCTCTTTGAAAGAGCTATTCAGTTAGTGCCACTCCCCTCTGCTTTTTCCCCATAGCACTGTAGATTTTTCTCCCTGTGGATTTAACTGTACCGTACTGTGCAGTTTCTTTTCTTTATTCTCTTACAATGCAAATTGGTCACATTTGTCGATGATAAATTGGGCATGAGGACAGTTGAGTCTGATGAAGCAGCTAAGGAATCGCAGAAGGAGGTAGATTTAGCTATGGCAAATAAGATTTAACAGATGCTACGCATTTAAATGGGAGACATAATAGTTTTAAAGTGGCTAGGGAGTGTCAGGAAAAAAATTGAGAATAGTAACAGACTGAGCATTTATCATTTCCAGTCTAGAATTACAGATCAAACAGTGTTGAATCAGTAAAGTCCAAGAGCGCCATTCCAAAGCTGTATAGGGTCTGATCAAATTCTACCTTGAATATAACACCCTTATGCCTTAGTAACTTGAGTAACGTTCAAACCCCTGGAAGCAATGCAGTGAAGAGTGATGAGGCTGTCGGCAGTGAGCTATAAGGAAGGGTTAGAAAATGGTCACTTGGCCTTGAAAAGGTTGTGAATGAAGGGTATTCTTTCTGAAGTGTGTTAAGATGCTGTGCTAAATCGCAAATGTTAATCAGGGAGTCTGTTGCGAGTTAAGCAATGGCTGTAGGGCACAGATACAAACTGGTAAACTGCAAGTTCGAGCCTGCTGTCAGAAAATTACATTTTGCTCAAAAATATCTGGAATGGTCTTCCATAGGGTAGTGGAGCTGTGTTTGTAGTGTTTATTGTCAGGCTATTGGATCAAAACTATCACAGCTGAGCTTTTGATCCTGCCTTTAACTAATGTCTACACTTCTGCTGTTCCTACTGGATAACAATCAGCAGTGGGAATCTTGGGAAGGTTTGTCCCTTCCCAAACTTGGAAGTGCTGAGATAAACTGTGATAGTCGTACCATCATGCTAAATGTGATCAGCTGACTTGACTGAGGGAATTGAACCTGGATCAACTTAGTTTACGTTTTGAGAGTTCCATAATGTCTCTTTGGGACTCATTAATGTTCCTGCTGGTCAGATGTTTTCTAAGGGCTACAGTGTTTGTTTTGCAGGAAAGATAATATATTTGGACCAGTGCCTGATTCCTTACACATAAAACTGGAAAAGCATTCTTCCAGTTTGTGAGCAGCATCTAGTTGCAGAAATTGAATTTTGCAACATACATAAGCATAGAATGGTTCAGATCCCAAGATAAATTCAGATCCTAGATTGATACCTGTACCTGTGTATAAAAAAAATTCCCGTTATTTATCGCCCATTCCTAATATCCTTGAGATCGTGGTGGTGGGCTGCCTCTGGAACCTTTACAGTCATTATGGTGAAGGTACTCCCACAATGCTGCTGTTCTCTGGTTTGTTTATATAAACTTATAAAAATGAGGGGCAGGAAAAAACTATCTGGTACATTTGAGGCTGTCTCGTTCAGTCATGGTGCAACTGCACATTGATCTCAAATGCCCCTCCCCAACTCCCCTGCTATCAGCAGTCACAGTATTTCCTCTGAAAGGCAAAAAAGCCCTAGGCCAATACAGGAAAAAACGTCTGCGGAATTCCTCGCCAACCCCTGAAGAGGGCCAACATGAGTTCCAGGGAAGCAGAGAGACCATGTCATATCAACCAGTACGCCACCCACCTTTTGTGTGCTGTAATGTCAGCTCATGCTCTTTCTCAATGGCTTTTTTGCTCTCTCTCTTTCCCCCCTTCTTCCCTTTGCCCACACACAGGGAAAGACCAGACAATTGACCTGCTACAGCATGTACAGGTATTGTTATAACCTGTAATAAAAACAGTGCTGGAAATACTCAGCAGGTCAGGCAGCATTTGTGCGGAGAGAAGCAGAGTTAACGTTTCAGAACATCAGAACTCTAGAGACGTATTTCCATTCAGTGGTTAGTATTTACAACCATGAATTAATGTGCGTGAATTATTCTGATGAAAAATTGACGGTAGTTTCATGGCCATCATTAGACTAGCTTTTAATTCCAGATTTATTAATTGAATTCAAATTTCACCATCTACCGTGGATTGCTAGTCCAGTGACATTACCACTACGCCACCACCTCCTCTGCAGTATTATTTGAGTATTGCTGAAAATAGAGACATGTTGTCAAAGCTTTTCGTCTTGCACTCATCAGGACAATATGCAAGAATAATCAATGTAAGGGAAAACAACAACTTATACTGCATGAGAAGAGAGTGCTGATTGGTTGGGAAGTAAACTCTGATTGGTAGAGGCATTCCCATGGAGAATGCACCAGTTAGTGGTGACTAACAGTTAACTGCCAAGCTTCGTTTGAAATTTAAACCAGGCACCTTGACTCTGATTGATCAAGGCACTGACCTGAGGAATGAATCAGCGAATGGCTGTCACTTATTTTGTTCAGCTGAAACAGGCGCAATGTGTGTACATGTTCCTTCTGTCTGCAAAGAACAGGGCCCTCTGTATTAATATATGTAGCTTCCAGTATGTGCAAATGCGTCACACTGCGAGCCCTACTGACGATCTTAAATTGGCTGTCAGTGTAATTCTTAGCATAGAGGATTATTCAGCAAATATTGTCCAATTGCGGAATCACATCTAATGTTGGACATTGTGTTTTGAATTTTGCAAGTACGGGCTGATTGGGTATGGCCTGAACCTTGCCCATTGTGAACAGCGGAAGGGCCATGTTGTTTGATATGATCCACCAGTCTTTAGGACCTATGCTCCATATACCTAGCATCACATTGGCATTGAAATTCATACATCACATTACTCATTTCTGTGATAGGCAGGACATCTTTTTTGCTGGACGACAGCATCCTGTTGGTGGCGAACACCACACGTGTTACTACTGCATAGTAGCAGCGTGAAACAGCTAGCTTTACCTGTTGCTCAAATTTTTCAGGTACATTACCCTTCCAGAGTAATTTGAGGTAGACTGGGCACTTTTCAGGATCGAAAATGACGGCCTTAGGCCCGTTCACAAGTTTGCGCAATATACAGCGAGAAATAATCTGATCAGGGTAGCCATGGTCACGCAGGACGTCTTTGATTCGCCCTATTTCAGCATCAAGCTTGCATGGTTAGCAAATGGTTTGGACCCTATTTAAGAGGTTGCCAATAAGGCCAATCTTATAGCGTGTGGAACTGTACGAATCCCAACGTGTGTATTGACCAGTAGGTTTGTAGTAGACTATGGTAGAGAACCCCTTAACAGATTTCTCAACTAGTACTTCAAGGAAAGGGAGCTCATTTGACTGCTCTATTTCAAAGGTGAATATGAGCGCATGATGGAGCCCATTAAGACGTGCAAGCTAGCTGTTTCACATTGCATCTATGCAGTAGCAACACGTGTGGTGTTCGCCACTATTAGGATGCTGCCGTCAAGCCAAAAAGACGTGCTGCCTATCACACAAATGAGTAATGTGATATATGAATTTTAATGCCAGTGAGATGCTAGGTATATAGGCCATATGTCCCAAAGACTGGCGGTTCGTATCAAACAACATGGCCCTTCCGCTGTTCACAACGGGCAAGGTACAGGCCGTACTCAACCAGTTTTGCTTGCAAAACTCAAAACAGAGTGTCCAACATTAGATGTGATTCCGCAACTGGACAACATTTGCTAAATAATCCTCAGTGTGCTAAGAATTACACTGACAACCAATTTAAGATTGTCAGTAGGGCTCGCAGTGTGGCGCATTTGCACATACTGGAAGCTACATATATTAATACACAGGGGCCTGTTCTTTTCAGACAGAAAGAACATGTACACACATTGCGCCTGTTTCAGCTAAACAAAATAAGTGACAGCCATTCGCTGATTCATTCCTCAGGGCAATGCCTTGACCAGAGTCAAGCTGCCTGGTTTAAATTTCAAACGAAGCTTGGCAGTTAACTGTCAATCACCACTAACTGGTGCATTCTCCATGGGAATGCCTCTACCAATCAGAGATCACTTCCCAACCAATCAGCACTCTCTTCTCATGCAGTATAAGCTGTTGTTTTCCCTTACATTGGTTATTCTTGCATATTGTCCTGATGAGTGCAAGACGAAAAGCTTTGACAACGTGTCTCTATTTTCAGCAACATTCCAGTTCTGTACTACCAAATGACTATTTTTATATTATTATAACTTGTCCTGGTTTGTGTAATGAAGTATAGTTAGTCTTTATTTTTCTTTTTAAAATATATTGTGGGTTCTGTTTTCACTGCTATTTCTGGTAGCCGAATAACCCTGTTTGGTTCATCCTATAACCTCTCCCTTCACCCCTTTAGTGGTGATCTTCATTGGTTCTAGGTTTGTAACCAGAGGACTTAGTTCTTATCCTATTTATCTTGCTTCATAATTTTCAACACCTCTATCTGATCTCTACTCTGCTGTAAGGAAAGCAACTCCAGTGTCTCGCCCCTTGGATCACCTTAGTGGATCCCTTGTGTATCCTCTCCAAGCTTTGAATCTACATCCAAGTGTTTCAAGGTCTAAATGTGCCATCCTATTTTTCTCCTCTATCCATGATTTGTAATGTTACCTCAACTTTCTGAAAAATGATGATGGGAGATTAAAGGTGACCATAAGCAGGTATTTTACTTTGACAGTATGAGTCAATATTATGTGATTGCTATTCTGCAGTAAATTAGGTGGGAGTTAGAAAGCTGTAGTGCAGTCAAAGAATTCAGAAAATATTGAGAACTATGAGGTTGTGTTTTTCAGTTTCATTGTTTATTTTTCTGTGTTTTATTATTCAATATATGCCTGCTTTTCCTTCCTCGACTTTTAACCACAGGATGTAGCCTCCCCGGGGAAACGGATAGACAGGATGTCAATGTCACACCGTCCAACTGATTAGCAAGATATTGTCCCTGGGTGTAACCTTTCCGTCTCCGTGTGGTGGGGGGGGGAATGCCTGACCTAACTCTCCACGCCCTGAGATTGCAGGCTACAAACTCTGTGCCACCATTCTGGCAGAATGTATTGGCTCTCCAGTGCAAAACTGCAAGGCATATTTCCGTTTAGTGGTTAGTTAGTATTTACAACCATGAACTACTAATTAATGTGCAAGAACATGTATCAAAGAGCCTGATTAAACTTTATTCCCTCTCGTCATTCTGTTGACTAGTGCTCGGGGACAGGGCCGTTATGTCAACACGCCCCTCCAATATCTCACCCAAACGGACATTGGCAGAAATTATCCATTGCAAAAGAAATTTGAAATATCAATGGAGAGAAGTTGTACGTTGATTTTTTGTGGGGACCAAATTTTCTTTCCCTTTCATAGTGAAATGGTAAAAACGAAAAAAAAAAATTTTTTTGTGTGTAATCGCACAAGTAGTATAAGATGTTGCAGGTGTTTAACACAAGCTGGTAGGATTGCCACGTACTTTTTCAACAGATTTACTGTGGGAACACGGAGCCTCATCACCTTAGCAAAAATAAAATCAGTCATTGTACAGAACATCATACCATCCAGCAATAGATCAAACACTGTTTGAATCCCCTGTAAATTTCTATAAAATTAAACAGAATTATTCCAATATCAACTACCTTGAAATCTTTTTAAACTATCACCTTATATCAATCTGTGGCTGAGTGGCATTTGTGCCCAGAATTCTAGATGATGCTTGATTCTGAGCTAGGTCAAGGAGGCTCGTGAAGGTGCTCAGCAGAATAAGACCATTCTCCATAGTTACAATAAATGATAGCATATTCCAGTCCCCCTCACACTTCCTGAAGTTCATTTGTTAAGGCTTGTTAGGGATACTAAAAAAGGAAGCATAGTAAATTAGGGAAATGTTTTCTCTTCTAGTCTGACCCTTTGTATTCCCTTGTTGGATTTCTACTCCGCTATTCTTAATTGTCCATAAAATCCAAGGCTGCTTCCATACCTGGAGAGACTCCATCACCTTCGCTCACTCCACCTGGACAGGAGTGTAGGAAGTAGATACTTGTTGGAGAATGATGTCCAATTGCAATGGATGGTTGGTTGGAAGTACTGAACCAAGTGAGTGTGTCCCGGGATTGGTTGGGGCCATAATTATTTTTTAGTTTGCACTGGGTTCAGATTCTCATTTCAAACTGGTTAGAGAATCATGGATGGTACCAAACTAGCCAAGTACTCAAACCTGAAGAGGAAGCCACAAGTGGCTGCAAAATAAGACTGATGATATCTAAGTGTGCTAATCGGTGGCAGACCAAATTTAACACCAATAAATGTAAGATATTACAGATTAAAAGAAAAATGAAAATATACTTCATTTTTGATGTCAAAACAGCTAATTGTGAAGAGTGAAAGGGTTGTACAGAGGTTGGTAGACCTGGTACTTAATGTGTCCAGCCACCTAAAACAATGGTTGAAGTGCATTGCCTACTGAGCTAATCTGCCAAATTGGTATGCGAATTAAGTAGTACCATGGCATGCAGAAACTATTGTGCCTCGAGCCATGAGGCGGCTGTTTAATATCAGAGAACTGAGTTGTGACGAAAGCCATGAGGTTGTTAGCATAGAGAAGGGGGTGACCAAGAAAGGATCTTAAGGAGCTATGAAAGGTAGTTAGCAGTTCTGGAGCTTTGCTTCAATAAACTGTGGTGATGTTGGGCACAAGAGGGCACATTCAAACTAGAAAAAGGCAAATTTAGGACTGATGTCAGGATTTCTTTGTGCAACAAATGATCAACCTATGGGCTGGTCTCTGGGTAGGGTAGTGAGGCAGAAACATTTGAATAGAACATTTGGGTAATGTGATGGGAGGGAGGATGAGTGCTTGTGTATATATTAATAACATGGCTGCAGGAACTAAATGTAACATTTCCAAGTTTGCAGACGACACAAAGCTGGGGGGAAAGTGAGCTGTGAGGAGGATGCAAAGAGGCTCCAATGTGATTTGGACAAGCTGGGTGAGTGGGCAAATGCATGGCAGATGCAGTATCACGTGGATCAATGTGAGGTTATCCACTTTGGTTGTAAAAACAGGTAGATTATCTGAATGGTGATAAATTGGGAAAGGGGGACCTGGGTGTCCTTGTACACCAGTCGCTGAAAGCAAGCATTCAGGTGCAGCAAGCAGTTAGGAAGGCGAATGGTATGTTGGCCTTCATTGCAATGGAATTTGAGTACAGGAGCAAGGATGTCTTACTGCAATTATACAGGGCCTTGGTGAGACTGCATTGTGTGCAGTTTTGGTCTCCTTATTTGAGAAAGGATGTTCTTGCCATGGAGGGAGTGCAAAGATGATTTACTAGGCTGATATCTGGGATGGTAGGATTGATGTATGAGGAGAGATTGGGTTGACTAGGCCTGTATTCGCTCGAGTTTAGAAGAATGAAAGGGGATCTCATAGAATTTTATAGGTTTCTAACAGGACTAGACAGGCTAGATGCAGGGAGGATGTTCCCAATGGCTGGGGAGTCCAGAACCGGGGTCACAGTCTCAGGATACGGGGTGTGCCATTTAGAACCGAGATGAGGAGAATTTTCTTCACTCAGAGGGTGGTGAACCTGTGGAATTCCCTACCACAGAAGGCAGTGGAGACCAAATCATTAAATATTCAAGAAAGATATAGATATATTTCTTAATGCCAAAGGGATATGGGGAGAAAGTGGGAACAGGGTACTGAATTAGACGATCAGCCATGATCTTTTTTGAATGGCGGAGCAGGCTCAAAGTGCCAAATGGCCGCCTCCTATTTTCTATGTTTATAAATACAGATTTTTGTCTAGATGATGAGCTGTATCTGTCCAGCCTAATTGTCCTCTCACAAGTAAGGGACGAGCTTGTCTTCATTCCTTTCCTTTCCCTTTTAAGCTGTCTCTTTTTTAAATAAATACTGTGCATCCTGATATCTATTCACTAGTTTCTCAAGCTACTTTAGTGTTCCCCTCCTTCCGATAACAGCATTGTGTTTTAAGTTCAGACTCATCACAAAAGTGTGTAACTTCTTACGTCCTTCACCCTTCCCTTTTCTTTTACAGTCTTACAGCTTGAACATTACCTCTTGATTTACTAATATCCATTATAAGCCCACTGACTCCCACAGCTATCGCGACTACACTTCTTCACACCCTGCCTCCTCTAAGGACTCCATTCCATTCTCCCAGTTTCTCCGTCTCTGACGCATCTGCTCTGATGATGCTACCTTCCATGACAGCGCTTCTGATATGTCTTCCTTTTTCCTCAACCGAGGATTTCCCCCCCACTGTGGTTGACAGGGCCCTCAACCATGTCTGGCCCATTTCCCGCACCTCTACCCTCACCCCTTCCCCTCCCTCCCAGAACCGCGACAGGGTTCCCCTTGTTCTCACTTTCCACCCCATCAGCCTCCATATCCAAAGGATCATCCTCTGCCATTTCTGCCACCTCCAGCGTGATGCCACTACCAATCGCATCTTCCCCTCCCTTCCCCTGTCAGCATTCCGAAGGGATCGTTCCCTCCGTGACACCCTGGTCCACTCCTCCATTACCCCCACCACCTTGTCCCCTTCCCATGGCATCTTCCCCTGCAATTGCAGGAGATGTAATATCTGCCCATTTACCTCCTCTCTCCTCACTATCCCTGGCCCCAAACACTCCTTTCAGGTGAAGCAGCGATTTACTTGTACTTCTTTCAATGTAGTATACTGTATTCGCTGTTCACAATGTGGTGGTCTCTACATTGGGGAGACCAAACGCAGACTGGGTGACCGTTTTGCGGAACACCTCTGCTCAGTCTGCAAGCAGGACCCTGAGCTTCTGGTTGCTTGCCATTTCAACACTTTTCCCCCCCCCCTGCTCTCATACTCACATCTCTGTCCTGGGATTGCTGCAGTGTTCCAGTGAACATCAACGCAAGCTCGAGGAACAGCATCTCATTTAACAATTAGGCACACTACAACCTGCCGGACTGAACATTGAGTTCAATCATTTCAGAGCATGACTGGCTCCATTTTACTTTTATTTCCAGTTATTTTTTCTTTTTCCTTTTTGTTCAGTTTGCTTACCCACTGTTTTTTTTCATGTTTGTACTTGCTGTTCAATATTCAGTCTGTTAACACCCTATCTGTACTAATGCTTTATCTTTCAACACACCATTGACATATTGTTTGCTTTTGCTCCATGACCTTCTGGTCAGCTATTCTGTGACCTTGTCCTATTTACACCTCCTTTTGTAATCTCTTGCCCCACCCCCGCTTTACTTGCTTATAACCTTTTACATTTCTAATATTTGCTAGTTCTGAAGAAGGGTCACTGACCTGAAACGTTAACTCTGCTTCTCTTTCCACAGATGCTGCCAGATCTGCTGAGTATTTCCAGCATTTCTTGTTATTTCAGATTTCCAGCATCCGCAGTATTTTGCTTTTATTTACCTCTTGATTTACCTTGTCTTTTCAACCATTATCTAAGTATTTCAATCTTAAAAAAGCACATCTGTTTTCTGAAGTTCACAATTTGAATGTTTAATGAATTGGGTCAATGGGCCTGAATATTTTAAAATAAATTCTTGCAATGTGAATGTCATTGGCAAAGCTGGCATTTATTACCCATCCCTAGTTGCCCTTGAGAAGGTGGTGGTGGGCTGCCATCTTGAAACGCTGCAGTTTGTGTGCTGTTGCTGGTCCCACAATACTGCTTGTTTTTCATTTGCTACAACTCAGTGGCTTGTGAGGCCCCTTCATTCATGTTCTTGCTGCATGCTTGGTTTGATAGTGGATGGGCTACCTGAGATGTGAGTGTATATATGGAGTTGAAGAAGACTCTAGCACTTGAAAGTCTCCAAAGGGCCCTTTAAGAGTTGGACTAATCACATGGTACATGACATATAAAGTCTAAGAATGAGAAGACCAAACAGAAGATGGCAATGTCCAACTTTTCTGAAGATTCTTACTTAGAAGGTACAGATGTTTACCAGTTACATTAAATTACATAGAGTATACAAGTGATTCGGCCCAACCACTTCATGCCGTGTTTATGTTCCGCTCGATTCTCCTTCTGTCCTTCCTCATCTAATTCTATCCGTATAAACTTCTATTCTCTTCTCCCTCATATCTTATCCAGCTTCCCCTTAAATGCATCTGTACTATTCACCTCAACTATTCCATGTGGTAGTGAGTTCCACGTTCTCATCACTCTCTGGTAAAGAAGTTTCTTCTGAATTCCCTATTTGATTTCTTGGTGACTATCTTATATTAATGGCTTCTAGTTTTGTTCTTCCCCACAAGTGGAAACACTCTGTCTACCCTGTGTCTATCCCGTCACAACATTTCATAATTTTAAAGGCCTCTTTTACTTCACCCCCAGCCTTCTCTTTTTAAGAGGAAAGAGACCTAACCTGTTCATCCTTTCTTGATTGGTATAACTTCTTGGGGTTCGAAATCTAGTTGCAAGTCTGGCTAGGTTTTGCAGTTGCTCTGTTGGATTCTTACATTGGGTGTTACTACTTTTGAAGGGATGAAGGTGGGGAACTGGAGGAAGGAAAATCCATGCAGAACCTTTGTTAGTTCACCTTCCATTTGACCTAACTTGTCTATGCTGGTGTTGATACACCACCTGAATATCCTCCCACCCCTCTTCTTCACCACCTTACACTATTAATATAACTTCCAATTCCTTTACCTGCTCATGTTTATTTATCTAGCTTTCCCTCAAATATATCTATGCTAGTCCTCAACTTTTCCTTGTGAAATTGAGTTCCACATAATGCTATGTCCAGTTACCAGTGTAGAGAGCAATTGATGAGTTGATTCCAAGTCTGCTCGTACTGTGTAAGGAAGAAAGTGTGACAATGGGGAGGAAGTAATACCCCCCTCGCCCCACGCATCTCCCTCCTACCACATCAAGTTGTAAGTGTGGAGGATTGAATATACTCTGTGCACAAGATATTTTAAATATCAGTTTTATTTGTTTGCAGATTTGCCAATGGTTTTGCATACTGTCACTAATTTCCCACCACACACTAATGGTGCCCAGCTGCCACAGACCTCTCACTGTGATTGCTTGCCTTTTTCCATCTGCCATAGAATTCAATACTCCCAAAAGCCATCAAGATGATCATTTTTTTAATGTTGTATTGAACTTCACCAGCCCTGTCACAGTTGTTAAAAATCAGAAGCATCCATTCATTCACTCACTCCCCACACTAACCCTAATTGCTACCACAAAGAATTCAAAATATCTTCAAAACTTTGCTGCTTTTAATTATTTGTGAAATTTTAATACAACAGTTTGTTTCTACATTAGAGATTTTCCAAGCTATCCACTATTAACAGAAGTGGTTGTTTTCCTTAGAACAGAGGAGGCTGAGGGGTGACTTGATTGAGGTGTACAAAATTATGAGGGGCCTAGATAGAGTAGACAGGAAGGACCCGTTTTCTCCTAGAAGAGAGGTCAGTTACCAGGGGGCACAGATTTAAGGTTAGAAGGATTAGAGGGGACATGAGAAACCTTTTCACCCAGAGGGTGGTGTGTGTCTGGAATTCACTGCCAGGAACGGTGGTGGAGGCAGAAACCCTCAATTCTTTTAAAAGGTACCTGGACATGCACCTGAAGTGCTGTGACCTGCACGGCTATGGACCAGGTGCTGGAAGGTGGAATTAGATTGGACGGCTAGTTTTTTTGGCAGCACAGACATGATGGGCTGAATGACTTCCTTCTGTGCTGTAATTTTTCAATGGTTCTATGGGTGCTGGACACTAACTACCTTCCTGAAGAAACTTGTTTATTTAAATTAGTTGAAAATTACAGGGTGCAGTAAACAGCTTGTCTGATGTATTGTTTCCAAAGAATGTGTTCTAATATGATTGCAGTTTTCCAGGACAGGCAAACCTTCACTAATTTGGGAACCTGAGCCACCAACAGGGACATACAGGCTTATAATAATTAACTGAAATGAGTCCCCCATAGGACTTGTCTGTTCTGTAAAGCAACAACTCCGGACACAGTAAAAGATCAGACAAGCTGAATCCTTTCACTTTTTAAGTTGCTACAGGGGGTTAAGAATTGGCTGCTTTACCATCGGCAGAAAGTGATTATTAATCGTGGATCGACATGGAAGACTGGTCACCAGTAATGTGCCATTGGGATCTG
This sequence comes from Heterodontus francisci, assembly GCF_036365525.1. Lineage (NCBI taxonomy): Eukaryota > Metazoa > Chordata > Chondrichthyes > Heterodontiformes > Heterodontidae > Heterodontus > Heterodontus francisci. The sequence goes on along the minus strand of NC_090372.1, from coordinate 212,516,514 downwards.
TGTTGGGCCCATTACTGTTTTCAGTAATGAACTGGATGTAGGTGTTGGAGGAATGGTTTTCAGACAATATGAATGTTTGTGCAGAGTAATAGCACTGAGGATGAGCATAAAGTACGATCAGTGGATCTTGAAACAATGGGGGATGAGGCTTGTGTTTGGCCACTGGTATTTATTTAACTTGGATAAATATAGTATTATACACGTGGGCACAACCAACAATTCTCTTGAGTCATGACCAAGTGATAGCCAAAGATGTGGTACTAAGTTACAATGCAGCAAGAAAGCAATACAAAATAGAACACACCATTTTCCTTTGTATGAGATTTTGGGCGGATCTCACTTAGAATACTGTGTCCAGTTTTTGTGGCCCACACATGGGTGATGTCGAGTCATCGGCAAAGGTTCAGAGGATGGTAACTAGGGTGTTTTAAGCCGATACCCAGCTTAAACCATCTTCGATTTTAAAAAGCTGGATCTGTTCACTTTAAAAATGTGTAGATCTGATTGAGCTGGTTAATGAATGGTGCGTAATGACAGCTTTGAGGGGGATCGGGGTAATGTATGTAATTTACACTAGGACACAACTGGATTAGATATCATATGGTTCTTCTTCTCCCAGAGGATAGTAAACCTAAGGAGTAAGTTGCCAGCCCATGTGGTGAGTGATGATTCGCTGCATACCTTCAGAGGGAGCTAGACCAGTTCCTGGCTAGAGCAGAGATCTCGGTTTAAAAAAAGTAGGTGGAATAGTAAGTGAGATAAATCAGGGTCACTGTGGTCTTCTGGACTAATTGTGATTACCTGAGGGGAATTTTCCACATTTTTCCCCTTCCTAAATTGCCCGTGGGTGTGTTCAGTACTCTTTTTTTTTTTTTGCTTCTCCCAGGTGATTACGTGAGGAGGGGGTATTGTGAAACAGGATGCTTAAGGCATCACGACTGATGGGGCAGGCTCAGTGGAGTAGTTGGTGTTTTTCTGTAAGAACTTGTAGGTTGAAAACCCCAAATTTGTACCTCTCATCTTTATTGCAAAAGTTGTGAGTGGGTCTTGTGGGATCGAATGTGAACAGCAGAGTTTTGGATGAGCTGAAATTCAGGGAAGCTGGAAGATGAGAGGCTGGACAGGAAAGCGTTGAATTAGTTGAGTTTGGTGATGACAAAGGCATGGGTGTCTTAGCTCAGGTTCCAACCCCAAAGCCTCTCTCAACACACTTTCATTAACATCACCCGTAGCCACCCTACCTCAGCCCATCTGCCTTGAAACCCTCATCTATGCCTTTATCATCTTGAGACACTGCAAGAATGCCAGATTGTGAACGGTTTGCAATTTGCTTGAGTCTGTTCAGTGGCTGCATGAGGATGGAATTGGTGGCAGAGGCTAAAGACGCTGGTTTTGATCTTCCCTTGGCTGGACAAAATTGCAGCTCATCCAAGACAAACAGTCTAATGGTGCAGAGAATTTGCGGGGATTGGTGGAGGAAAAAACAATCCTTTCGCAACCACCTGACATCTCAAAAAGCTTTACTGCCAATGAAGTAATTTTGTAATGTGGGAATGCTGATGGAGAGGTAGTGCTGGGTGCCACTAGTGTATATGTGGAAGCTGATCCCATGTGTGTGAATGATGTAGTCAGCATGTAGTTGATGAAGAGGGGAGATCAGGGATGGCTCCTTGGGAGACTTCAGAGGAGTGTGAAAAGAATCCATTTCTAGAGGCATTCTAACGAAGCATAGGCAAAAGTTTAAGTAGTTGCAGTACTTTTTTATTAATTCATGGGATGTGAGCTTCGCTGGCAAGACCAGCATTTGTTGTCCATCCCTAATTATCCTTGAAGGTGGTGGTGAGCTGCCTTCTTGAACCGCTGCAGTCTGGTCAGGATGGTGTGTGGCTTGGAGGGGAACTTGCAGGTGGTGGTATTCCCGTGCATCTGTTGTCCTTGTTCTTCTAGGTGAAGATGTCGCGGGTTTGGAAGGTGCTGTTGAAAGAGGTGTGGTGAGTTGCTGCATTGTATCTTGTAGATGGTACACACTGCTGCCACTGTGTGTCGGTGGTGGAGGGTGTGAATGTTTAAGGCGGGGATGGGGTGCCGATCAAGCGGGCAGCTTTGTCCTGGATGATGTCGAGCTTCCTGAGTGGTGTTGGATCTGCACTCATCCAGGGAAGTGGAGAGTATTCCATCACACTCCTGACTTGTGCCTTGTAGATGGTGGACAGGCTTTGGGGAGGCAGGAGGTGGGTTACTCTCTGAAGAATTACCAGTCTCTGACCTGCTCTTGTAACTGCACTATTTATGTGGCTGCTCTAGTTCGGTTTACAGGAACATAGGCACACCGGAGTAGGAGTGGGCCATTCAGCCCATTGAGCCTGCTCTGTCATTGAATTAGATTTTGGCTTATCATCTACCTCACCGATACTTTCCCGTGCTATCCCCATATCCTTTGATGTCATTAGTATCTACATATCAATTGATTTCTGTCTTAAGCATGCTTAATGATTGGGCTTCCACTGCCCTTGGGAGTAGAGAATTCCAAAGATTCACCACCCTCTCGGTGAAGAAATTCCTCCTCCTCATAGTCTTAAATGGCCAACCTCTTGTCCCTGGCCAATGGTAACCCCCCAGGCTGTTGATAGTGGGGAATGCAGTGATGGTAATGCTGTGGAATGTCAAGGAAGATGGTTAGATTCTCTCTTATTGAAGATTGTCGTTGTTTGACACTTTTGTGGCGCTAATGTTATTTGCCACTTATCAGCCCAAGCCTGAATGTTGTCCAGGTTTTGCAGCACATGGATACGGACTGCTTCAGTATCTGAGGAGTTGAGAATGGTATTGAACATCGTACAGTCATCAGCGAACACTCCCACTTCTGACCTTATGATGGAGGGAAGGTCATCGATTAAGCAGCTGAAGATAGTTGGGCCCAAGATATTGCTGTGAGGAACTCTGGTAGCAATATCCTGGGGCCAACAACCAAAACCACAACCATCTTCCTTTGTGCTAGGTATGACTCCAACCAGTGGAGAGTTTTCCCCCTGATTCCCAGTGACTTCAATTTGGCTAGGGCTCCTTGAGGCCATACTCTGTCAAATGCTGCTTTGGCTGAGGAGGTGGTGCAGGAGGGAAGGCTTTAATTTCCTGGATCACTGGGTCTGTTTCTGGCAAAGGTGGGACCTGTACAAGTTGGACAGGTTGCACCTGAACTGGAACGGGACCAACATCCTTGCTGGGAGGTCTGCTAGTGCTGTTGCGGGGGGCTTAAACTAATTTGGCAGGGGGATGGGTTACAGAGTGGAGTTACAGTAGGGGGTGATACACAGTCAAATATAGAAGAGAAAATGAGTCAGTCTGGAAGGCAGAGCAAATATAGACCTGTTAAGGCACAAGTGAAAAATGCAATGCTGGATTGCATCTGTTTTAATGCAAGGAGTCTTATTAGTAAGGCAGATGAATTGAGGGCATTGATTAGCACATGGCATTACGATATTATTGCTATCACAGGGACATGGTTGAGGGAGGGGCAGGACTGGCAGCTCAGTATTCCAGGGTATAGAATCTTCAGGCATGACAGGGGAGGGGGTAAAAGAGGAGGTGGCATTGTTCAAGGAGTCAATTACTGCTGTAAGGAGGGATGATATCTTAGGTTCCTCAAATGAGGCCAATGGGTAGAACTTAAAAACAAAAAGGGGGCATTCACTTGGCCTCCAAATAGTCAGGGAGCGATAGAGGAGCAGATATGTAGGCAAATCTCAGAGAGGTGTAAAAATAATAGGGTAATAATAGGGGATTTCAACTTGCCCAATATCAACTGGGATGGTCTTAGTGCAAAAGGCTTAAAGGGGGCGGAATTCTTAAAATGCATGCATACAGGAGAGCTATTTGAGCCAGCACGTAGATAGTCCTACAAGAGAAGGGGCAGTACTGGACCTAATCCTAGGGAATGAAGCCGAACGAGTGGTACAAGTGTCAGTGGGGGGACATTTCGGGGATAGTGACCATAACTCTGCAAGATTTAAGCTAGTTATGGAAAAGGACAAAGATGGACCGAAAATAAAGATACTGAATTGGGAGAAGGCCGATTTTAAGATGATAAAACAGGATCTGGCCAAAATGGACTGGGAGTAGCTACTTGTAGGAAAGTCGACATCAGATCAGTGGGAGTCATTCAAAGAGGAAATTGTGAGAGTTCAGAGCCAACATGTACCCATTAAGCTGAAGGGTAGGACCAACAAGTCCAGGGGACCTTGGATGTCAAGGGATATAGAGGATTGGATCAGTTTTTTGTTTTAAAAAAAGGAGGCTTATGGCAGATTCAGAGCACTGAAAACAGCAGAGGCACTAGAGGAGTATAGAAAGTGCAGAGGGGTACTTAAAGTAATTAGAGCGAAGAGGGGACATGAAAAAACACTGGCGGGCAAGATGAAGGAAAATCCTACAGCGTTTTATAAGTATATTAAGGGCAAGAGGATAACCAGGGAAAGAGTAGGGCCCATTAGGGACCAAAGTGGCAATCTATGTGTGGAGCCGGAGGACATAGGTGAGGTGTTTTAAATGATTACTTTTCATCTGTGTTCACTATGGAGAAGGATGATGTAGGTGTAGAGATCAGGGAGGGGGATTGTGATATACTTGAACAAATTAGCATTGAAAGGGAGGAAATATTAGCTGTTTTAGCGGGCTTAAAAGTGGATACATCCCCAGGCCCAGATGAGATGTATCCCAGGCTGTTATGTGCGGCAAGGGAGGAGATTGCAGGGCCTCTGACACAAATTTTCAAATCCTCTCTGGCCACAGGAGAGGTCCCAGAGGATTGGAGGACAGCGAATGTGGTACCATTATTCAGAAAGGGTATCGGGGATAAACCAGGTAATTACAGGCCGGTGAGTCTAACGTCAGTGGTAGGGAAAATATTGGAAAAATTTCTGAGCGACTGGATTAATCTCCACTTGGAGAGGCAGGGATTAATCGAGGATAGACAGCATGGCTTTGTCAGGGGGCGGTCGTGTCTGACTAACTTGATTGAATTTTTTTGAGGCGGTGATGAAATGTGTAGATGAGGATAAAGCAGTTGATGCAGTCTATATGGACTTCAGTAAGGCATTTGATAAGGTCCCGCATGGGAGATTGGTTAAGAAGAGCCCATGGGATCCAGGGCAATTTGGCAGATTGGATCCAAAATTGGCTTAGTGGCAGGAGACAGAGGGTAATGGTCAAGGGTTGTTTTTTCAAGTGGAAGCTTGTGACCAGTGGTTTACCGCAGGGATCGGTGCTGGGACCCTTGCTGTTTGTAGTGTACATTAATGATTTAGACATGAATATAGGCGGTATGATCAGTAAGTTTGCAGATGACACGAAAATTGGTGGTGTTGTAAATAGTGAGGAGGAAAGCCTTAGATCACAGGACGATATAGATGGGCTGGTAAGATGGGCGGAGCAGTGGCAAATGGAATTTAATTTTGAGAAGTGTGAGGTGATGCATTTTGGGAGGTCTAACAAGGCAAGGGAATATACAATGGATGGTAGGACCCTAGGAAGTACAGAGGGTCAGAGGGACCTTGGTGTACTTGTCCATAGATCACTGAAGGCGGCAGCACAGGTAGATAAGGTGGTTAGGAAAGCATATGGGATACTTGTCTTTATTAGCTGAGGCATAGAATATAAGAGCAGGGAGGTTATGATGAAGCTGTATAAAACGCTAGTTAGGCCACAGCTGGAGTACTGTGTACAGTTCTGGGCACCACACTATAGGAAGGATGTGATTGCACTGGGCAGGGTGCAGAGGAGATTCACCAGGATGTTGCCTGGGCTGGAGCATTTCAGAGAGACTGAAAAGGCTAGGGTTATTTTCCTTAGAGCAGAGAAGGCTAAGGGGAGATATGATTAAGGTATACAAAATTATGGGGGACATTGATAGGTTAGATAGGAAGAAGCTTTTTCCTTTAGCGGATGGATCAATAACCAGGGGGCATAGATTTAAGGTAAGGTGCAGGAGGGGATTTGAGGAACTAAACTTTCACCCAGAGCATGGTTGGAATCTGGAACGCACTGCCTGAAGGGGTGGTGGAGGCAGGAACCCTCAACATTCAAGAAGTATTTAGATGAGCACTTGAAACGCCATAGCATACAAGGCTACGGGCCAAGTGCTGGAAAATGGGATTAGAATAGATAGGTGCTTGATGGCTGGCACAGACACGATGGGCCGAAGGGTTGTTTCTGTGCTGTATAACTCTATGACTCTGATATACAGGGCAATCACTTCCGCCTCATCTCTTGAGTTCAGCTCTTTTCTCCATGTTTGGATCAAGGCTGTAATGAGGTCAGGAGTCGAGTGACCCTGACGGAACCCAAACTGAGCATTGGTGAGCAGATTATTGCTGTTTAAGTAACGCTTGATAGCACTGTCGACAGCCCCTTCCATCACTTTGCTGATGATCGAGAGTAGACTGATGGGGTGCTTATTGGCTGGATTGGATTTGTCCTGCATTTTGTGATGGGACATAGCTGGGCAATCTTCCAGATTGTCGGGTAGTTACCAGTGTTGTAACTGTACTGGACAACGTACGTCAGCCAAGAGCGACGTCTCAATTCATTCCATCTTCGCTGCCTCCGGAGAATACTTGGCATCAGGTGGCAGGACCGTATCTCCAACACAGAAGTCCTCGAGGCGGCCAACATCCCCAGCTTATACACACTACTGAGTCGGCGGCGCTTGAGATGGCTTGGCCATGTGAGCCGCATGGAAGATGGCAGGATCCCCAAAGACACATTGTACAGCGAGCTCGCCACTGGTATCAGACCCACCGGCCGTCCATGTCTCCACTTCAAAGACGTCTGCAAACGCGACATGAAATCGTGTGACATTGATCACAAGTCGTGGGAGTCAGTTGCCAGCATTCGCCAGAGCTGGCGGGCAGCCATAAAGGCGGGGCTAAATTGTGGCGAGTCGAAGAGACTTGGCAGTTGGCAGGAAAAAAGACCGAGGCGCAAGGGGAGAGCCAACTGTGTAACAGCCCCGACAAATTTTTCTGCAGCACCTGTGGAAGAGTCTGTCACTCTAGAATTGGCCTTTATAGCCACTCCAGGTGCTGCTCCACACACCACTGACCACCTCCAGGCGCTTACCCATTGTCTCTCGAGATAAGGAGGCCAAAGAAGAACTGTAGTGGAACAGCTTGGCTAAGGGCATGGCTAGTTCTGCCAACGGTGCTTGAGGGCGTTGAGGGCATAGAGCAGCCTGGCATTGAGGACATGGCTGATGGATGAACAGGATTTGGTGTGCAATAGGATATGAGCTCAAGCTTAGGTATAGTTTCACAGTAGCATGAGTGAGACTGAGGGTGGATGGCAATGTTCTGTAGTGCTAGGCATTGGAGATGGAGTAGAATCCTGTCAGCTGAGGGGAAAAGGCAATTTGAATAGACAAAAAGTATTTTTAAAGAATGCAGCTATTGTCGATTTTATACAGCAAAGATTGGTAGCATTGGACCAAAGTGAGGGGTATTTTTAGCTGGAAGAATATCAGAGGCGAGCTAAGAATTTCCATTATAAATTCGGAACGTGCTGCAGGATGTCAATACTCATTTGTTTTGAGTTTAACACTGAGTGGCAGATTGGGTGTTGCTACAACTAGGTATTTGTCTTAACATTTCTTTGTGGGTGTTCCAGCGCATTTTGTTCCTGAGAATGGGCTCAGTGTTACTAGCAACAACTCCTCCATGTTTTCATTGTGATGCCACACCCCAAGTGTTAGTGTTTGCATATTGTGTTCTCAGCACCATAATCTGAGTAGATTTCCCTACAGTGGTTTTCAAATGTTTATCAGCACTGGATTTTAAATCGATATGGAGTGGTGGGGTTGGGTGGGGAGGCCCGGTGGCGGGGGCAAGGGTTGTGTGTGGAGGAGGAGAAATGTTGATTTCCAAGAAAATCTGCAGTAGTCTTCATGAGTAGTGTAAATTCTCCAGTCTTCAGTTTTTTTTTCCCAAAATATGCTTTATTCATTAAAATCTGTATTTAAAAAAAAATACATTACAAAACAGCACCAAGTTGACAATACAAAAAGTGCAAAGGAGATCAGTTTCCTTCAATACAGGAGTGAGTTGCCTCACAACCCTTCCATTACATTTTACATGCCATGTACATTTTGCAGCAAACCCATATTTGCTGGATATAGCTCAAGGGGTTTCCCATGGGTCCAGCCCCTCAGTTCACTTTGGTGGGGGGATCTTACACAGTGGTCTTTCCCCATTGAGCCTTTGCCGTGGCTGCCCCAAGCTTTAGTGCGTCCCTCAGCACGTAGTCCTGGACCTTGGAATGTGCCAGTCTGCAACACTCGGTCGTGGACAACTCTTTGCGCTGGAAGACCAGCAAGTTTCGGGCAGACCAAAGAGCGTCTTTCACCGAATTGATGGTCCTCCAGCAGCAGTTGATGTTTATCTCTCTGTGTCCCTGGGAGCAGCCCGTAGCGCACAGACTCCTGTGTTACAGAGCTGCTTGGGATGAACTTTGACAAAAACTACTGCATCTCTTTCCACACCTGCTTTCAGAAGGAGGTGGGCAACAGTCTCTTGCCCACCACAGCCACCTCGAGGGCAGTGTGCAGAGGTGGTGAGACTCCGGGTGTGCAGGAAGGATCTGACGGGGAGGGCTCTTCTCACCACCAGCCAAGCTACATCTTGGTGCTCCAGTCTTCAGTACCGTCAAACTAGAAAACAGCACTTCACCAAAACAGTCTTGTAGAGGGCAGTTTATACATTTGTTACTCAATCCTTGTCCACTTAAAGTGACTGTCAGAATTTAATGGTGTGAAAGTTTCAATGTAATGAAAAAAGCAGTTGACATAAAATGGTCATTTTATGCAGTCACATACCACAATAATAGGACAACAGCAGCATGCTTTTTATAACTTTTATAGCAGCAAACATCCCAGGGTGCTTCACACAAAAGCATAAAGCACCTGAGGCTGAACCAGAAAGGGAGAGATTGGTGGGGGGAGGGGGGTGACTGAAAGCTTGGTTGTGGAAATTTGCAAGGCAGAGAGGTTTTAAGGTCAGGAGTTCCAGAGTGCAGGACTGTGCTGACTGAAAGAGGAAGGTCAGTTTGGCAATGGGGGTGGGGTGAGGGTTATATACAGGGATGAGGATTTTGATATCTTGTGTTGAGGGATGGGAAGCCATGGATTCACATACACTCTTGAGTTCTCAATCCTGGTTGCATCAAGGGCTTTCCTTGTTCTTTTATACAAATCAATTTATAGATCAACAGTAGGTGACATTTGAAAGCACTTCATCTTCTGCTGTTGGCTGGAGAGATCTGAACTGGAAAAAATATACTGACTATTTGTTGTTAACTGATACTGTCATTGGACTGAAGAAATCCACTATTCCTGCCTTTTGAATATGCAAATATAAATTGCCATTTTTAGGCATTTGTGACATCCAGATGCATTGCTTCGGTGGGTAAGGAGACAATGCAGAGGCTGCAGTGCTAGAGTAGACTGATAGGGTGGTAATTGGCTGGGTTGGATTTGTCCTGCTTTTTGTGCACAGGACATACCTGGCTAATTTTCTACATTGCCGGGTAGATGCCAGTGTCGTAGCTGTACTGGAACAGCTTGGCAAGGGGCGTGGCTAGTTCTGGAGCACAAGTCTTAAATACTATTGCTGGAATGTTGTCAGGGCCCATAGCTTTTGCAGTAACCAGTGCCTTCAACCATTTCTTGATATCACCCAGAGAGTGAATCGGATTGGCTGAAGACTGACATCTGTGATGCTGGGGACCTCTGGAGGAGGCCGAGATAGATCATCCACTCTGCACTTCTGGCTGAAGATGGATGTAAATACTTCAGCCTTGTCTTTTGCACTGATGTGCTGGGCTCCCCTGTCGTTGAGGGTGGGGATATTTGTGGAGCCTCTTCCTGTTGTTTAATTGTCCACCACCATTCATGACTGGGTGTGGCAGGACTGCAGAGCTTGGATCTGAGCCATTGGTTGTAGGATCGCTTAGCTTGGTAGTGCTTGGTCTCATTGTAATTCATTGTGTAAAATGTTTTGATATATACCATAAGGTGGTGTTCTGTAAAATCCTCCAGGAAATGTGAGAGAATGTCTCTGATTAACGTTTGGTCTGTGGACTCTTTGTACTTTTCACCTTCTCCGCCAACCCTGATGGACACGTCTCGAGGAGGACTGAATTGTATTATTGCTTCATTTTTAGTATGTTTAACATAATGGGCTGAATGGATTTCTTCTGTGTTATATGGTACTTTGCTTTTAAAATATATCAGAGAGCAGCCGAACACTGAGCAGTGTTGGGAGAAAGGTTAGAAGTGACGGGGTATGGTTAAAGGTGATTTTAGAGGAGGGAAGAGAGACAGCAAGGGACAGGGAAGAGGGAATATAGGTTTAGAGAGAGCATTCCAAAGTATGGGGCTGTGCAACCGGAGGTAGACCAGAGCATGGGGAATGCAAACTGAGAGCCATAAGCGCATAGGGCTGGGAGAGGTTGCAGGGAGGGAAGGGTGAGATGTAGATGAGGGCAAGGATTTTGGTTTTAATGTTTTGGGCATTGGCAACCACTGGAAGTTGGAGAGCAGGACCTAGTGTGGAATAGGATATAGCTGACAGAGGTTTGGATGAGTTGGAGTTAATGAAAGAGCATTGGATGAGGAGAGTATTGCCGTACTTGAGCATGTAAGTGACAAAGGCAAGGATGAGAGTTTCAGTGACGCTGGGACAAGTTGGGGGTGGAAGAGTGCAGAGATGGAGCAAAAGTGGTTGTTTAGTATGTGAGGCTTGAAGCTTGGTTCAGGGTGAAACAGGCCACCAAGGTTGTGTACTGTTGATCTTAGTCTGAGGCAGCAGGATGAAATTGGGGGGAATGTTACGGAGTTTTTGTACAAAGATTAACAAAAACCATTCTGTTCAAGTTAAGTTGAAGCAGCTCTTGCTGATCATGATTTGATGTCAGATGAGCAGCCTGGACATGGAATCAAGGGTGGTAGCAGAGCAGTACAACTAGCTGCCATCAATTTCAAGTGGAGAATGATCCTGTGCCTATGAATGATGCAGACGGATAGCATGTAGACAAGCAAAGCAATAGCCACAAAATGAATTGACTATGTCGGCGTGGGAGAAGTTGTTGGAAGAGATGTACTGGCTTCATTGGAACGGATATATGTGGAACCAAGTAAGGTCATACCACGGCAGTGAACCCAGAGATAGTGGAGGAGGATGTTCTAGTCAGTCATGCCCAAGAAAGGATGAGGAGAGCACATCACACAGTCGCAGTCACTGAGGATGTTGTTGATGAAAATGTGAGGGCAGTCCTAGTGCTGCAGACAGGATGGAGACTGTACCAAAGTCATTGGAAAGGTAGGCCTGAAGATGAGACATTTTAAGGGCCTTAGAAGAAAGGGAGGTTGGGGACAGGTAGGTAGTTGGAGAGGCCTTTTGAGGAAAAGGCAGCCAGATACTGAGGCAAGGGGAGCCATTGCTGGTGTGGGCAAGCATTGTTCTTGAGATGTTGCTCTTTGCCTAATGGGTGCAGACAGAGAAGTGAGGCCTTGTGAATTTTGGTGGTCATATTGAGTTGAATTTTGACACTGGATGAGAATTTGTCCTAAGACCAGAGAGTTCTGTTGCCGTGTGTGGGAAAAGAACTGTAATATTTCTGCATTTTCTACTGGTGTTATTTCTTGCGAAAAAAACCTATGATTATATATTGGGTATGGCAGTAGGGCATGTTCAAATATGGGTATTAGTGGGTATTATTGGTACCTTTTTATCTCCTGTGTGGTGTTCACTGTCTCTTGTGTGACCAGACAGGCTTCTGGCTTCAGAGGCTGATGGCGGTTCAAGTTGCACTGAAGCTTTTTCATTTTTTTATTGCTCCTCAACTTCTAGAAAAGTTTCAAATTTACAAGTCTAAAGTTAGTTTCTGGAAGTGCCTAATAATGACAGCGTTGACTGCAAGTTATAGTAGGGTGGAGGGAGTGTGTGCGTGGGCTAGCGGTGGGGCCCCACTTCCTGAGCAGGATAGAGGAGACTAAGTACAGTGCTTTTCTTTATATAGAATAGATGAAAGCGAGACTGAAAATGTTTTCTTAGAAAATTTTTTGGATGCTACCACATTCACTCTGGCGACCTCTTGTGATAGATGCTTCACAAACTTCCTGCCGTCCGAGGCGGATAAACATGTATTAAGAAACCTTTGTGTCTGCAGCTCAACTCTTCTTTATCGGGCAGACAGCTGGAGACCAGTAGGAATGAGTAGGAGTGTATCAGTGACTATTTGGTGTCGGACAGTATTTAGAAACCTGTCTGAACAGTTAACAGTGCCCCATTTACACGGCCAAGTGGAGAAAATCTGTGTGAAAGTTTGCCCTACCTCCATGAAGAGTTCTGATTTATAATTTTTCTTCAGTAACACCTGTTGTTGACTCTTCAATGCTAACCCTTGATGATATTCAATAGGATTCATCTAGGCCAGAGTAATTCTCTTTTCTCCAAGTTACTGGGCTGCAGAGAATGGAAGTTAAGGCTTAGTCATTGCTGTTATTCTTCGTGATTCTGGCCTCTTGTGCATCCCGATTTTCTTCGCTTCACCATTAGCGGCTGTACCTCCTGCTGCCCAGACCTTAAGCTCCGGAATTCCCTCCCCTAAACTGCTCCCCCCCCCCTCTCCTCCTTTTAAGTTGCTCCTTAAAACCTACCCTCAGACCAAGCTTTTGGCCACCAGTCCTTGTATCTCTTATGTGGCTCAGTGTCAAATTTTAATGCTGCTGCAATGTGCCTTGTGATGTTTTTACTATGTTAAAGGCGATATATGAATGCAAGCTGTTGCTGCAGAAAGGGGACAAAATACGAGTTCTCATGTTGCGTACGTTAGTCTAAAACCTCTTTATTTTGGCTGTGGATAATAATGTAGAAGTGACCCTGTGGACCTCTTGTTCTTTGTCTCCACTCCCATGTGAAAAATCTATTTGGCAAATGGAAGCTTGGCTCTCTCTTCCGAAACAGCCTTCCATGACCCTACAGGAGAGCTGATCCATGAATTAATACAGATGGTTCTTCTTCAATTTTGCAAAAGCTTCTCAATTCAGAGCTGGAAATGGGCACTGACAGCCAGCCGAGTATTATGTGCATCATGACAATTTTACGTCACTGCACAAGCAGATCAGTATGTTAAATTGGCTTGGCAGGGCAATGAAGAAGGGTGGAGTGCTGGTAGTATGTCTGACACCCACTGATTTGCTCTGCAAGCTTATATTGATGAGAGCCATGTGCTGGGAGAAAGTTGAGAATCATGTGTTTTGATTTAAGCCTTTGCAACAATTCTTTCACCAGAAATAAATTTTGACTCTTTGAAATACAGGCAATGAAATCTTAAAGTTTGCATAGTATTTGTATTGCTGTTTTGCCTCTATTTTTTAATCATTTGACTAATCCCCTCTAACTTTATCCTGAACCATCTTATTTTCTCAGTGAGCAAGTAGGGAGGGTCAAGGGATGCCTCGGTCTGTCATTTCCTAGAGACCCAAAATGCTAATTGTTTATTAGCTGCTTAAAAGTGAGCTTGAGTGAGAACTGAAGCCAAATGTGGAGCCCCAGCAGTATCAAAGCTGTTGTAATGATGGAAACTTCGAAGGGTTAATCCAGGGGTGTTTCACAGGAACTAAAATATGGTTGTGTAAAAGGGAGAGTCAGCTGCTATTGTGTGGGCAAGAAAGTAATTGGGTGGATTTGGCATTCAGTACTACAAAATTAACAGCATTTAGAACAAAGTCTTCTGACTGTCATTGTGCAAAAGAGGTGGAGTGTACTCTGTTTACGAGCAGCAAAGTGCTGTACATATTAGGACAATTGAGTCCCTTTACTCGTATTTAGCACTTTTCCATAATGGAGGGGGGTGGGGGGTGTTGGGTACTTAGAATAATTCGAGACTTGGCACAAATCATGATTTGTAATTCCTTCAGAATTTGAAGTCTGTTTTGAGGGAAGCATGAGGATGAAGAAAATTCAAAACTGAAATAGTCATATCCTGTCTGAATCTGTTTGTGTCTTTATGTAAATGCAGGTGGTTTGCGTATAACCTGCTTGAAGGACAGTGGTAGTAATGACAGCAAAGCAATCTGTAGGCAGAGGTTGTCCATGTATTGCTATTCCCAACCCCCTTCCCCCCCACAACTTATTAACACTCCACTCAATAGAAGCGAAATTGAATTTGATGAACAACTTTGAAAGAGGATACAATCAGATTTGGTGTTCCTCACCAGTTAAAATTGAGACCAAATGTTTTCATGGCTGGCTTACAGTGTAGAAAATTATTCAGGGTCTGTCTTCAACCCAGTTTCCTGTTTCCCTGCATTCATCCCTCCCAAAAAAAAGACCTTTCAGCTCAAGACTTGCTCAGAAAAAGTCTTTGGAATTGAGTTACTATGGATAATCTCCACGACGCAGCCTAATAAAAAGCACATTGGCGGAGCAGGTTTGTCAGAAATGTTTTGATTTTTGGAGAGCAAAAAGACTCCTCACTCAAGGTGTATGGTTAAATTATAATTTTTATTTTTAGAAGATGTCAGTACTCTGAGCTTTTACAGTCCTGTTTGAACAGGAATGTGTGTTCTGGTTAGTGCGTGTGTGTCTTCTGTACTAACTGCTGGGTTCTGTATGTGTGTCCTAATTGCTCACATCTGCAAACGGCAGAAAGCCTCTCTCCTAATGGATGACCTTAAAACAGGCCCTTGGGAATTGAAACTATGCATCCAAACCATCCACTGTTGCTACACAGGAGCCTGTTCCCTCTTCTGGATACAGCTGTGATGTTGATGAAGAACATCTTGTGTACAGTGGATCCATTTCTGCAAGCGTCATTGGCTTCTCTTTCTTCCTGTTAACATTTTCTAAATTCCTCTTGAGGAATTGATTCCTCAGGTAGCTATTTGAATTTATCAGTTCAAATTTAATCTTAATCTAGTAGAGAATTATTGAATGCAAAAAAAAAAACACCCCATGAAAATATAAAATGCTGTGCTGTAACTTGGAGTAAGTGCTATCATGTTCCTTCTAAAACCAGTGTAGTGGCAGCATTGCAGCTGGTCTCAGGAAGAGAAAAAGATTTCTGATGTAAATTGCTTGGATGTGGACAGACAGTGACAGGGTGAGGCTGTCTGTAATATCCCCTCTGGTCAGATATCTGTTGCTGTGATCGAGGGTTACTGGAGTAGCTGTTCGGAGAAAGTGCCAGCACCTGATATGCTCCACCTTCTGAAGAGAAATTTGAGGGGAGGGAGAATAAAGGCAACAATAAAACTCATTATAAAAAAAAATAACTTCCAAACAAGTTAGAGTTGTCACTGGGAATTTGGTGAAATCTAAGGTTGGGTCTGTCAAATTATCATTTTATGATGACCTGAACTGTTCAGTAGTACAATTATAGATTTTCAAATTTGTTCTCTGGATATCAGTGATAGCAGTATAATTGTATTTATTGCCCATCCCTAGTTGTCCGAGAACTGTTGTGGTGGGTCTTCCTCGAACTGCCGCAGCCATTGTGGTGATAGTGCTGGGTAAGGAGTTTGTGAGGTGGTGTCAGGGACATTGTCTGTGAGGTAGGATTCCCTGAGTGTGACTGTGTTAGACTGTTGCTTGATTAGTCTATGGGACAGCTGTCCCAATTTTGGCACAAGCCCCCAGATGTTAGTAAGGAGGAGTTCGCAGGGTCGACAGGGCATTAGCCTGGGCCTCTAGATTACTATAATAAAATACTGCGGATGCTGGTACTCTGAAATGAGAACTGAAAGTGTCAGAAATACTCAGCAGGTCTTGCAGCATCTGTGGAGAAACAGAGTTGACGTTTCTGGTCTGCGACCCTTCATCAGAACTGGCAAAAGTTAGAAATGTAACCGTCTTTGAGCAAGTGAAAGGGGGCAGGGTGGGGGTTGGGGAAGAAGAACAAGAAGGAAGGACTGTGATAAGACGGAGGGGGAGGGATTAAATGACACCTGTCCTGGAACAGAATGCGAATAGACTGCCAAATAGTTGTAGCGAGAGACAAAGCACAAATCCAGCGAATGTGCTAATGACAGACTAATGAACAGATCTGTACGAAGCAAAAACATGAAAAATAAGTTTAAGACTAGCACAAGGTTATAAATAAAGGCATCAGTCTATGCCACAATTCACGCAGAGTAAATAAGGAACTCTCCGTTTTATAAATCTCCAAGAGGAGAAATTTGAACTTTATTTTCACACCAGGTATTCAGGCAGCTGCAGACACGTCATGTCTACCCGTCACGTATTCATGCGGGGGGGATGGTTAACGTACACTGCCAGTCCGCCTTCATTTGGTTCCTCCGATTCTTGCTGGCCCATGGAGGTGAAGCAGTGGCGTAGTGGTAATGTCACGGGATATTACCCTATAATGCTTTTATATTGAAGATTTTACTGTATCCCCTTCAGTAATTAAACTTCAGGCAGTATCAGGCTTGATAAATCATCCCAGCAAGTTTCTCCTGCGGTGTTACTCGCATTCATTATATAAAGAATGCTTGCATTTAGACAGAATTTATGACCTCAGAAGTACTTTTTGCAGGCTAGTCACTGTTGTAACGAACAAAAGGATTTAGAAGGGAGCAAAAGGAAGTTAATGAATTTTATAGAAAATATACAGGCAGTGATGCTGGGCTTCATTTATATTGGTGCAAGTTAACAACATTTGTTGGGCAGTTTAACTGAAGATTGCCTGTATATAAAAGACATTTAGTTACGTTCCTGGAATGGTAACATGATGCATTTGAATCTTGTTCAACTCTTCTTTGTTCCTTTATAACTTTGATGGAAATTGCACACTGATGCAACAAAACGCATATATAGCATTTCCAAGTGGGAACCTCCCTGTTGTGCATTAAAGGCTTTTATATTTAGAATGTGGAATTTTTCTGACATCACCCAGCCTGTTTGAGCAGGTAGAAGATGTGTGATATCTATGTGAAGCAGATATGGGTTTGTTGTGGCCCACCTCGCTTGTATCCCTTTTATCCTCATGTCTTTTCTCTAAAATGATGGATTTTAGATATCTGAGATCTGTTTACATTATTTTGGATTATTGCCCAATGTACGTATTTTGTTTTTAAACATAAGCCCTTTTGTTAGCCTTTGCTCTCGCCTCTGAGTCAGAAGGTTGTAGGTTGAAGTCCTACTCCAGACACTTGAGCGCATAATCTAGGCTGCCACCTCAGCACAGTACTGAGGGAGTGCTGCAGTGTCGGAGGTGGCATCTTTCAGGTGAGACATTAAACTGAGGCGCCGCCACCTCTCGGGTGAATGTAAAAGATTCCATGACCCTATTTAAATCAAGTAGTGGAGTTCTCCCAGTGTCCTGGCCAGAATTTATCCCTCAATCAACATCAATAAAACAGATCATCTGGTCACTATAGCATTGATGTTTGTGGGACCTTGCTGTGTTTCCTACATTATAGCTGGATATAATGGTTTTATTTGAGGAGTTCAAATGATATCTCAGTTGTGGAGCAGTTTATTGCACCCATCCGCAATGTGATTCTGTAGCTTTAAAATCACTTCAGGCACCAGTTGTTTGAAGTAAAATTTAGCAGTGAGTATGTCTTATTTGTTGCATTGGAAGGTATTTTATCCATTTATTTGTTCCCCATTATCTTTCACCTCATGTAGCTGAGAAAGGTGAGTGTGGGAGGGTCCTGAATAAACATTTTGCATCCAGGCCTCGGTCTGTGCCACAACAATTCACGCAAAGTAAATCAGGAACTCTCGGACAGGAGATCTGAAAGAGGGGGAGAAAGAATAGCCTGAAAAAAATATTATTGGCCCAGTAGTTTACAGTAGTTGCAATTAGGCAGGGTCTTGCATCTCTCTTGCGCACAACATCTGTATAACAGCCGGGGGCAGCATGAGTTGCAAAGTGGCCATTTTATTGAAAAAGTCTGAAACTTTCAAGTTTTCCACTGGTGCCCCTCAAAGCAAAAGTATACGTGAGAAATTGATTTTGGATATCAGTTTATTGTGTGGTTTCTGGTCAGTAGATTTAAAACTTTTTTTTTATGTACTCTATCATAATTTTCAGAATCTTTTGTCTTTTCACTTTTTTAATGCTACATTTTTTGTTTAGACCAGGGGCCTATGATATTCAAGGAACTGTTTTTGGAGGAGCTTCTGGGCACTTTTTTAAAATGTGAAGTTAACCCTTGGATTTGTCAGTTTTATTATTTCAGCAGTGAATTTGGGCCCTTTGCTCAGTTCATTAACCACTGGCATTTAGATTAAACCCCCCTCCAACCGCCCCCCCCCCCCCCCCACTCCCCCAACAAAAAGGCTGTTAAATATTTTAAAAAGTCCAAATATTTTTTGAAGGATTATCCCTTGGATTACAAACTCCTGTCCTTGAAAGAAACCTTTGTTCGGCACTGTACGCAAAGCTTGAGCCTGTTAAATACCTCCTCCCGATTATAGGTTTTCTCACCATGAAGAATGTAAATGGAGTCCAGTGATTTATTTATATAGTTGGAAATTGTGTGGAGCCAATTCTTGAAATTAGAATCAATTGATGCCCAGGTGAGGTAAGACAGTTATGCTATTGGTATGAATGGGATGCAGGTGTAGATAGCTGGGGTGAGTACCGGCTGTGGTTATGTTGATGACTTACTGTACGAGACTGGTGCTTACTTTGGGATTTGGATATTAATGCAGCTTTTCACTGACTCACTGTGTGCAGAAAAATTGCAGCAGGAGCTTGCACCTTCAGATTAAGAGTTTTATGATATCAGTGATTTGTATCTGCAATAGATTTTAAATATTTTGCGTGGTTGCAGTACCGCTGACAAGTAGCGGTAACAAATAGCTAACAAGAACACATCATGGATAAGGATGATGGAAGCCATTTAGCCACCTTAGCTCAGCTACATAGACAAAAGGCCTACATTCCCCCATTGCATCACCTGTTTCTTGAATGACTGAGTTTTGCCTGTACAACTCTACCCATTAGACCCTTCTAAATGTTGATGCCTCTACCTGCAAAGATGTTCTTCCTCACATTTCTCCTAAACTTTCCTTTCACCACTTTTAATCTATACCCTTTGTTCTAACACCTTGAAATAGTGAACTTTATGCATGCCTTATATATAACTTGTTTATATAGCTAGGGTGTTTCTGTCACCTTCTTTCAGATGTGTTCGATTTCATGTGTAAGCTTTCTGTTTTAAAATAAATACATTATCTGTCTTGTCGTTGGAGTGCGGTTAAAATGTGAAACTCTCCATCACACATTATATATATATATATATATATATATATATATATATCTTTAAAAAGCTGTCTGAACTATTTCACCACCAAACGAGGGGCTCAGGGCTCTGCAATGCTGCTCTTGATCCAGCCACTGACGGGGGGGCTGGTGACGCACCTGCACGTTATTATTTTTCTTCCTTCCCCGTTCTGGGCATGTATTCGGGTTCCAGTCGCTATGTTCTCTCCATCCCCCTTTCACAACCCAGCAAACAAAATTGGAAAAACAAGAAAAGCTGGGAATCTGAAATAAAAACCCACAATGCCTGAAACACTCAGTTGGCCTGGTAGCATCTGTGGAGAGAGGGAGGTAGGGTTGACATTTCAGGTTGATGACCTTTTACCAGAACCTGCTAAGGATGTAAGGGCATTGACTGGAGATGGAATTGGGAATTTGGAACAGTGGACACCATTCTAGATGTTGTAGCTCTGTGGCATCGTGTGGCATAGTTGTTGTCTTGTAACCTAGCTTTTCCAAGCAGAATTAAGATTGTAGCAGATTAATTGTAGAAGTGACATTTTTGAGTGTCGTGGTTGCGTTTTTACATATGTGCTTTTCTACGCAATATTGTTAGTATTTTGTTTATACTTCTTTCTTCACACTGCACTTTGATCCTGTGATTCAGTTAAATTAAAGAGCGCAAAAGGCAACCGAATGCCCCATTATGCCTGGTTCAGCTCTTTGAAAGAGCTATTCAGTTCCCTGCTCTCTTTGTAACCCTGCAGATTTATCCTTTTCAAGTATCTATCCAGTTCTACTCTGAAAGTTACAATTGAATCTACTTCCATCGCCCTTTGAGGCAGTGCTTCCCTGCTTTTGGTGAATTCTGGAGCCCTTGCTTAACGTTTCTTTAGCTCACAAGACATCAGAGACTCATTATTGAAGGTGATCTAGCATTGTCCGCAATGACAAAGCTTGTAGAAAGTAACTGAGGCTTTGAAAAGCTTTGTTTTCCACCTTTTGCTTATCTATTGCTGCCAGGTAATGTTCCAATTAGTTGTCTCAAATTTGCATATACTGCCATAGCATCTACAGTATGGAAACGGGCTCATCGGCCCAGTTGGTTCATGCCAGTGTTTATGCTGTGCACAAGCCGCCTCCCACCCTACTTCCTACTTCATCTCCTATCGGCATATCCTCCTATTCCTTTCTCCAACATGTACTTAATTATTTAAATGCATCTATGCTGTTTGCCTCAGCTACTCCTTGTGGTAGCAAGTTCCACTTTCTGGGTAAAGAAGTTCCTCCTGAATTATTTATGGATGTATTAGTGACACTGACACTCCACATAATAAGAAATGTCCATGTATACCATGCGTTTTCTGGGGACACTGGCTCACGTAGTCTCTTTTCACACCACTGCTGATGATTTCAATCCATTTTTAACTGAACCTGGGGTGGCACCCTCTCATTACAATGCCATTGTTTAATAAGTTGTCCCTGATGGTCACTGCTCAACAGAATATCCTGCAAATCTGGGCATATTATCAAATGAGCTATACCCACTCAAAGTGTCCTCATCTATGTATTTGTTACTGCTGCTGAAAATTCCAGTTGCCAAAAGCTTCCAGTATTGTACAAGGCCAAAAATACCATGACTGGTAGAAGGATGTTTGGCACTGCAGCAAACTGCTATTTTTCTGCAATGAGCATTTACACAAGAACACAAGAAATAGGAGCAGAAGTAGACCATATTGCCCATTGATCCTGCTCCGCCATTCGATACGATCATGGCTGATCTCTGGCTTCAATTCCACTTTCCTGCCCACTCCCCATATCCTTTGATTCTCTGCAAGACCAAAAATCTATCTATCCCAGCCTTAAGTGTATTCAATGATGGAGCATCCACAACCCTCTGGGGTAGAGAATTCCAAAGATTCTCAAACTTTTGAGTGTAGTAATTTCTCCTCATCTCAGTCCTGAATGATTGACCCCTTATCCTGAGACTGTGTCCCTGTGTTCTAGATTCCCCGACCAGTGGGAACAATCTCTCAGCTTCTACCCTATCAAGCCCTTTCATAATCTTGTATGTCTCAATTAGATTGCTATTTACAGTGGAATTCTTCATTAATTAGCCAACTGAGGCTGTTCTTTCAGACCATAGCTGCAAAATACTCCATCAAAAATAAAAATAATTCAACTCCAGGGTCAGTCTTTCAAGCTTTCCATTTTATAATAGAATGTGGTGTACATATTTCCCAGGATATTATTTGTTGAGTTCACTGCCTCCCATCACTGTACCAAAATGTCGTTTTGTATTAAGTCACACAAGGGCTTCACTTTAAAAAGGGCATTTATTGTCTAATTTGGGCTGATTTCGGGGGAAACATTCCAAACATCACTGTAAACTTCCACGTTATCTTAAACAGGAAAGATTTGCATTTCTATAACACCTTTCATGACCTCAATGTTCCAAAGCATTTTATAGCTTTACAGAGATTTATTCGAATGTTGGAAAGATGGCAGCCAATTTGTGCACAGCAAGCTCCCAGAGACAGCAGAGAGATAATGGCCAGATGATTTATTTTTTAGTGATGTCAATTGAGGAATAAATATGGTCCAGAAGTTTATCAATACATCCAATTGTCTTTTACTTTATCAAAAATATTTGGACACATAGATGCAGTCTGATTGCATCTGCTTTGATTGCTAAACAGCAAATTGACTTGCAAGTTGAGGGTTCTGTCTAGTGGTGTAAAGATACCAATTTGCAGCATGATAATGTAGAGGTGTTGTAACCTAATTATGTGGGTGTTAATTTTGTTAATTAGGTACAAAGTATTGATGAACTGTGTATACATGATCGATTTCTCAGTTTATAAAAACAAATTCCTCTTTGTGCCCACTGTTGAGTGCCATCAATGTAAAGAACTCCCTACCCTGTGACATAAACACAAGAACAAGAACACAAGAAGTAGAAGTAGGCTATTCAGCCCTTCGAACCCACTCCTCCATTCAGCGAGATCAAGGCTGATCATCTACTGCAACACCATTTTCCTGCACTATCACCATAACCCTTGATGTTTTTAATATGTAGAAATCTGTTGATCTCAGTCTTGAACATACTCAACGACTGAGCTTCCACAGACCTTTGGGGCAGAGAATTCTAAAGATTCACCACCATAAGCTATGGGGAGGGATGGGGCAGTCTTTCTGGCTATGATAGTTTACAGTAACTAAATCTGTGGCTCCACGTCTTACAACAGGGACAAGTTTTGCATTCTGAAGCTATGAACTCCAGTAAAGCCCCAGCTAATAAAAAAAAAAAATGTGAATCTGTATGGTATTTGTCTCTTCTTTCTTTTCGTGTTTTTCCCTTTTTTTAAAAATTGGTACTGAATTTTCAAGTTTGCACACGCATGCGTTTTGATTACATGATTCTTGCAGAAATGTGTTAATACATTAGGGTTCTTTTGCACAATTGTACTTGTGCTGAGGGCATTGAGAGTTTAAAGGACCTCTTGTATTGGAGTTTGAAGTCCAATTCCAGCAGCTGTAAATGCAGGAGTTGGTCGTCAACATATCTGTTGTTAAATCAAGTTTCTGTGGGTCGCCAGTGGTCTAATGGAACTAAGTAAAACTATGGAAATCAGACTTGCAGCAGCAATGCTGGGAACAGCTTCACAGCCACTGGGTTCTGGGAATCTCTTAAAAGGAGCTCGCTGTGTGCAAATTGCCTGCCACATTTCCGCCATTAAAACAATAACTACACTTCAAGAAGTACGTCATTGGCTATAAAGCGCTTTCAGACGTTCACTGATCGTGAAAGGCATTATATAAATTGCATTTAGGATTAGAGCAGTTTTTCCTTGAGCTTGGCAGGGCAGATAGGTGGGTTGGTGGGCTGCTGCTTGTTACTGGCCCTGTTGTCTCTGTCTTTGGCCTGTCTGCCAGTGAGTCACTACTGATCATTGTTTCCCATTCCAGAGGCTGGTTATGTGTTGCTGAGACTTAAAGGACATGCCCCAGACTACTTGGTATTTCTCCTAATTC
Organism: Heterodontus francisci; assembly: GCF_036365525.1. NCBI lineage: Eukaryota > Metazoa > Chordata > Chondrichthyes > Heterodontiformes > Heterodontidae > Heterodontus > Heterodontus francisci. The sequence continues at coordinate 212,493,210 of NC_090372.1, read as the reverse complement.
AACCAGAGGCTGACCATTTTCCCTGTTTGGATTAGGATGTACCTCCAGTGTTTCAGCTATGTGTTCACATAGTCAAGAAGTGAGCTGATAATTCTTGTCTTCTGTTACCACTTCATTAAAAAGAATACAGAGGCACTTGGAGATGGTGCAAAGAAGATTTGCATCGGTAATACCAGAACTGAGAGATGATAACTATCAGGAAAGACTGAACAGACTGGGGCTATTTTTGTTAGAGATAAGCTAATCGAAGTCGTCAAGATTATGAAAGAGTTTGATAGGGCAGATGTGGGGATGTTGTTTCCACCAATAGGGTCGTCTAAAACTAGGCACCATAACTACAAGATAGTCACTAATGAATCCAGTAAAGGTGTCAGCTGTGGCTCAGTTGGTAGCACTCTTACTTTTGAATCAGAAAGTTGTGGGTTCAAGTCCCACTCTGGGACCTGAGCACAAAAATCAATTCTGATACTCCAGTACAGTACTGAGGGAGTGCTGCACTGTTGGAGGTGTGTCTTTCGGATGGGAAGCTAAACTGCGGACCTGTCTATCCTCTCTGGTGGATGTAAAAGATCCCATGATGCTATTTCAAAGAAGAGCAGGGGAGTTCTCCCCAGTGTCCCAGCCAATATTAATCCTTCAGTCAACATCTGGAAAAACAATTATCTGATAATCACGTTGCTGTTTGTGGGAACTTGCTGTGCGTAAATTGGCTGTGACGTTTCCTACATTAAAATGGTAGCTATACTTCAAAAAGTACTTCATTGGCTGCTTGCGCTTTGATATGCCCATTGGTCATGAAGGGCTTTATTTAAATGCAAATCTTTTTGGAGAATTCAGGAGAAACATCTTTACCTGGAGAGTGGTGTGAATGTGGAACTTGCTATCACGAGGAGCATTTGAGGCGAAGAGCGCAGATGCTTAAAGGGAAGCTAGATAAATATGAGGGAGAAAGGATTAGAAAGATATGTTGATAGGGTGCTATGGAATTCCCTCCCTAAACCTCCCCGCCTCTCTACCTCTTTCCTCCTTTTAAGACGCTTCTTCAAACCTACCTCTTAGAGCAGATGACCAAAAGCTTGGTCTGTCATCTTTTATGTAGCTCTGTGTCAAATTTAGTTTTATAATGTATCTGTGACGTGCCTTGTGTTGTACTTATATAGCACTTTTAACATTAAAAAGTTGTTGAAGGATGGAGGACGCTCGTGTGGAACACAAACACTGGCATCGAACTGTTTGGTGTGGATGAAAGAAGAAACACTTACCTTTATATAGTGTCTTTCACAACCTCCGGATGCTTCAGTGCTGTAAATTCTATGTAATTACTACTTCAGTCTAGGCTGGAACACGATTTAGGTTTCAGGGATATTTATCTGCCCGTGTGGCATTTATTAGCTGCTTGAATGTTGCAGTCAGAGTTTAAGATGTCATTGTTAGTGTGTTAATTTAACTTCACAGCAAGTACAAGATGTGTTTTATTTTCTAACATGGCCTCTTGTTTAATGTTGATTTTTAAACTCCTTACTGTTGTGTGATTTAAAAATTTGTACTGAACACAATTGGGATGAAACTGGTCGTCTGTGATGGCTGAAAATTGGCAATAGCCTGTTCGCCCCTTGCACAATTTTCCATTCTATTGGAAAGTAGTAATCGAAGATAACTAATGGCAATGAAACTCCCTGAGGAGACTTTGGAATGGAGAATGGGACAGTTTGGTGTCAGCCTTGGGAATTACTTTATTCGCCTACACTTTATTTATTTTATTTATTTTTTTTATTTAGAGATACAGCACTGAAAAAGGCCCTTCGGCCCACCGAGTCTGTGCCGACCAACAACCACCCATTTATACTAACCCTACAGTAATCCCATATTCCCTATCACCTCCCTACACTAGGGGCAATTTACAATGGCCAATTTACCTATCACCTGCAAGTCTTTGGATGTGGGAGGAAACCGGAGCACCCGGCGAAAACCCACGCAGTCACAGGGAGAACTTGCAAACTCCGCACAGGCAGTACCCGGAATCGAACCCGGGTCCCTGGAGCTGTGAGGCTGCGGTGCTAACCAGTGCGCCACTGTGCCGCCCTTATCTATTTAAGGTTAAAGTAGAGTAAATCTGAACTGTTGAGCAGCTGGTGTTCGTTTCGTTCCTACTTATTCTTAATGGTACATATTAGGAAAAGGAAGATGTTGAATATTAGCTGCATCTTTTGTGTCATATAATGGGCCTGTGTATGGGATCTAAAATCCTGCTTTACAATAGTGTGAGTTGGGGAGACTGTTGACTCTGCATTGCTCTCTGGGCAACCATAGCACAGTTGTGGGCCCCTGCTCTCTGGTAGTCAGATAGATGCTAGTTGAATTCTTCACGTTAGTGAAGAGCCCACCAGAAATGATGACCTGAATTTGATGAGCCTTCACATTACCAATTTCCGCCACTTGTTATGGTTTCAATTTCTATTTCCCCTATTACTTTAGTGAAGTCCCAGCCTTTGTTCCTGACTCAGATCACAGCTGTTGTGTGCATGGCCATTATTTAGGAACAATAACTTGGCAACTATAGGCAGTGTTGGTTTTGTTTAGGAATAAGCACTGAATATTTCTGGTACTTACCAAGTAACTCGATAGGGACTTTTCCTTGTATTAGTTTAGAAAATATTTCAGATTAAATTTTTGATCATGAATGTTTCTTGGCTGTATAAATAGAGGCATAGAGTTAAAAAGTAAGGAAGCTATGGTCAACCTTTAGGCCCCACTGGAGTACTGTGTCCAAATCTGGGTACCACACTTTAGGAAGGATGTCATGGCCTTTGAGAGGGTGAAGAGGAGATTTATCTGAATGGTACCAGGGATGAGGGGTTTCGGTTATGTGGAGAGACTTGGAGAACTTTGGATTGTTCTCCTTAAAGCAGAGAAGGTTAAGAGGAGATTTAATAGAGGTGCTCAAAATTGTGAGCGCATTTGATTGAGTAGTTAGGGAGAAACTTTTTCCACTGGCACGAGGTCGGTGCTGAGAGGACACCGGTTTAAGGTAGTTGTCAAAAAAAACAGAAGGGAGGTGAGAATTTTTTTGATGTGCAGTGAGTTATGGAATGGAAAGGGCAGATTCAACAGTCAACTTCCAAAAGAGAATTGGATTTATACTTGTAAAAACTTTGAAGGACAATGGAGAAAGAGCAAGGGAGTGGGACTAATTGAGCATCTCTCTCAAAGAACCAGCGCAGGCACTACGGACCGAATGACTCCCCTCTAAGCTGTATAATTGTGATTTCAGAGATTGTTTGTCAATTCTGCAACCATGCAACTTCTGGTATCGCTTTTGATATAATTAACTGTAGTTTAGTGTCAAGCCCCATCAATTCCCAGTATTGCATTTTGAGAACAAAAGCGAGAGATTTATGGTTTGTTTTGTATTTCCCCATGGAGCATAAACTAAAAGTGTGACTTGTTAAAGCACCAAATTAGATACTGCCTACAATCATCATTATTAATATGAACATGCAAAAAATAAAGGACAGGAGGAGACCTACGGGTGCATCCACCTTGTCCCAGACAAATGTGACGTCTTGCGCGTCACAATATATACATTATTCATCCCACCTGGAGGCCATGTAATCTCATGGGAGAGGTGAAAAACTAGATTTAAAAAAAACCCAGGCCAATTAGGAAAATAAAATTTGGAAAATCCTTCCCCCTGCTGTTTTGGGATCATCATCTTTATACCATGCCTCTTTTTCATAATGAGTGGCTCCCAAGAGTTGATCTAACTAGTAATCAGCAGGATCCTACATACTTCTGCCTATGAAATCTTAACCCTGTGAACAGGTGCCTACGGTTCCCATCACAAAATGGCCAGTAGACAATGTCTACAAAGTGTTTTAACGCCTAATATGGAATCCTGTTGCAGTTTAAAAAACATAGTTGTCGGTAGAAGGAGTCTCACCAGTGCTGTCATTTAGAGCACAAGAAATAGAAGCAGGAGTAGACCATATGGCCCATCAAGCCTGCTCCGCCATTCAAAATGATCATGGCTGATCTTCAGATTCAACTCCACTTTCCCACCCGCTCGCCATATCCCTTGGTCCCCTGAGAGACCAAAAATCTGTCTATCACAGCCTTAAGTGTATTCAACGATGGAGCATCTACAACCCTCTGGGTCGAGAATTCTCAAGATTCACAATCCTTTGAGTGAAGTAATTTCTCCTCATCTCAGTCCTAAATGATCGGCCCCTTATCCTGAGACTGTGCCCCCATGTTTTAGATTCTCCGACCAGCAGAAACAATCTCTGTGTCTACCCTATCCAGCCCCTTCAGAATCTTATATGTTTCAATGAGATCACCTCTCATCTTTCTAAAATCCAGAGACTACAGGCCCATTTTACTTAGTCTCTCATCATAGGACAACCCCCTCATCCCAGGGACCAATCTTGTGAACCTTCGCTGCACTGTCTCCAATGCAAGTATATCCTTTCTTAAATGTGGAGGTGAAAACTGTACTCTCAGTATTCTCGATGTGGTCTCACTAAAATCCTGTACAATTGTAGCAAATCTTCCTTATTCTTGTACCCCAATCCCCTTGCAATAAAGGCCAACATGCAGTTTGCCTTCCTAATTGCTTGCTGTACCTGCAAGTTAACTTTCTGCAATAAAATAGAAAGTGCTGGAAATATTCAGCAGGTCAGGCAGTATCTGGGGGGAGAGAAGCAGAGTTAACGTTTCAGGTCTGTGACCTTTCATCAGAACTATTAACTTTCCGCAACCCTTGTACAAGCGCACACAAATCTCTTTGAACATCGATGCTTACAAGTTTCGCACCTTTTTAAAAAAAAAATTCTGCTTTTCTATTCTTATGATCAAAGTGTATAACTTCACACTTCCCTACATTATACTTCATCTGCCATCTTGTTGCCCATTCACTTAACCTGTCTGTATCTCTTTGCAGCCTCTCTATGTCCTCCCCACAGCTTGCCTTTCCACCTACTTTTTAAAATCAAACTTAGATACATTCTGTCGCTTCATCCAAGTCATTAATATGTATTGTAAATAGCTGAGGCCCCAGCACTGATACTTGCGCTACTCCACTAATTACTCTCTGCCAACTTGAAAATGTCCCGTTTATGCCCACTGTTTGATTCCTGTCTGTTAATCAATCGTCTGTCCATGCTAATATATTGCCCCCAACTCTGAGCCCTTATCTTGACTATTAACCTTTTGTGTCGCACCTTATCAAATTGGGCGGCGCAGTGGTTAGCACTGCAGCCTCACAGCTCCAGCGACCTGGGTTCAATTCTGGGTACTGCCTGTGTGGAGTTTGCAAGTTCTCCCTGTGTCTGCGTGGGTTTCCTCCGGGTGCTGCGGTTTCCTCCCACATACCAAAAGACTTGCAGGTTGATAGGTAAATTGGCCATTATAAATTGCCCCTAGTATAGGTAGGTGGTAGGGAAATATAGGGACAGGTGGGGATGTTTGGTAGGAATATGTAATTAGAGTAGGATTAGTATAAATGGGTGGTTGATCGTCGGCACGGACTCGGTGGGCCGAAGGGCCTGTTTCAGTGCTGTATCTCTAACTTAAAGCCTTTTGAAAATCCAGGTATGCTACATCTACTGGTTCCCCATTATCTGCCCTACTAGTTACATCCTCAAAAATCTCAAATTTGTCAAACAGGATTTCCCTTTAGTGAAACCATGTTGACTTGTCCTAATCATACTATGCTTTTCTAAGTGTATTGTTAAGACTTCCTTAATAATATATTCCAGTATTTTTCCCAATGACTGACGTTGGGCTAACTTACCTGTTGTTCCCTGTGTGTTCTCTCCCTCCTTTCTTGAAAAGCGGTGTAACATTTGTCAACTTCCAGCCTGATGGGACTGTTCCCGAATCAAAGGAATTTTGGAAAATCATAGCTCGCGTGTCCACTATATCTGCAGCTATCTCTTTCAGAACCCTGGGGTGTAGGCCATCAGGTCCCGGAGATTTGTCAGATTTTAGTCCCTTAAGTTTTTCCAATACTTTTCTCTGCTGATATGAATTCCCTTAATTTTCTCTCTCTTTTTAGTCCCTGGGTTACTGTCTATTTCTGGTATGGACAACTTTGTCAGAGGCCTCTGGAACTCCATTCACAACTGTTATAATCATTTTAGACATGGAAAATTATGCCAACTAGCACATTTTCCACAGTTGTTTCCAGTCTTTCTTAATGGTGCATGGAATGCCGAAACCCACTCTTATTCAGTGTGTTACTGTGTAACACGACTGAATAAGAATTTGGTGAGAGCAGATATCCTGGCTTGACCTCCTAATTCTTCATTTCAAAAGCTAATGACTGAATAACATGTATGCTGTTAAATTTTAAATTCTGTCATTTGATCTAACCTGTCAGAAATTTTTAACAGTTATATTTGCAATTGTGCTTGCTGTTTTATTAACTTCCTGGTGCAGAATTTGAATTTTAATCTTGGCTAGTGAAATATGTATTTTGTGATCAGGCTTTAATATGCTTTAGAAATGCAGAGGAAAAAAGCTTGGCACCTGAAAAATAAAATCTACATATTAGTTAGCGTGGGGTTTGTATACCAAATGGCCTACTCTAGAGCGATGAGCAATATGCTTATGCTACAGGCTTGACCACCTTTTTCTTTTATGGGGTATCCCCTGCAGAGAACACACTCCTGAGAACCCTCTGCTAATACTGACCGCTGCTCTAACCTCTGAAAGGAAATGTCATTAATTCAAAAGAAAGCAACGCTGTTGTTTGAACTAATTTATATTTGTGAGTATTTGACAGTTCTAGAGGGTGGGAAGAAGTCTTGTGAAAGTGTGTAGTGCACAGGGAAAGTGCCTTTGAGTGCTGCTAGAAAAATGTACTGTGACTGACACCAATTCCTGATTAGGTTAGTCAGCTTCACAGCTGGAGATTATTGATCATATCATACATGGCTGGCAGTGACCCATGTATTTATATAAAATAATTTGTTCCCAGAATCTGAAATTCTGGACTTTAGTGGAAAAAAGCTGCAGTTCTTCCTCAGAAAAATCTTTACCATTTCACTTTTGTTTTCCTGCCAGACTTTCTTCATGCCCTTTTTAGTCTTTCTAATTTCTATTTTTGCTTCTCTCTCCCTTTTCTAGGCTCCATTTAATTTTCTTCTGTACGAATGTTGCAGCACCTTTCATGACCCCAGAATGTTACTTTTGAAGTGTCCTCACGATTGTAATTGAAAAAGCTAATTTCAGAGTCATTTTGGAGCCTAGACGAAATGGTTAAAATTACTTTGTCAGGTGTTGGCTGTGGGGCTCTCATTTTTATTTCTACTCATATTTTCCCCCAAACACAACTGTGTTAAAATATTTTGCATTGTTGCATTAAATCTCCACACTCTTCAGTTTCCCAGTTAAGTACTTGCCTGTTCTAAAAGCAAATGAAATTGTTCCACATTTCATTTCATCATCCTGCACTTTCCACACACGACAAGAGTATGGGCTAGATTATGAACCACCTGCTGAGATATCGTATGTTGTCCTGCACCTGCATCATATAAAGCTCTGGAACTCTGCCATTGTGCCAGTTTGTTTCTCCCCCAACTAACACTTCACTCTTTGCATCAGACCTCTGCCAAGAATTTGCAGCCTCTCTGGAGGACTAACTTAGATTAGGTTATCCAGACTGTATGTGTTTCTCTTTTTTGGGTTCTTTGGGAGACTTGGGCCCAATTGGCTGTCATGGTGTGTTGCCTCCTTTGGCACTGACCCACGTAATACAGTGTCTGCATCAAAATAAACAACATTTAAGTGCCTCCAAGGTGATTGGGTCTGCCAAGACTTTAAATACTGGACAAAACGCAACAGGTCTCACAATCGGCACAGAAATTGCCTGTCACCGATGCATGATACTTGATAAGTCAGGCTCCTGACAAAGCATCGGTAAGGAGTGGCAGCACTGTAACTCCCATGTTAATGAGGAAAAGCTTAGTCCTGCACAGTCGGCCTAAGAAATCCAGCTGCACCTAGTCAGGCGAATCCAAGCATACATGAACACTTATCAATGCCAAGGATTCAACGACTTCAGTCAACACAGATTCTCGGTCCATGTGAATAACAATATTGATTTATTTTTGCAAGGTTGGATTTTTTTCTTTTTAAATGTTCCATTGCCATTTAACAGAAGCTTCGACTTGAATTGTTGTAGTTCAATCTTGAAAGGACGATTCCTTTATAAAATTTCAGAAGTGAGTTCAGAAGACTGCATTGATGAACTGGCTAAATGCAGACCCAGGCTGTCACAGTCAGTTGCAGGTTGTGGTGTTCTAGGAATGGATATTATGTCCTTCTGGTTATACTGGCCTTTGTTGCAAATTGTAGGAACTGCTCATAGATGACTTTAGTCACCCTGATCTAGCTCAATATAAAACCTTGGAAATTCACATCTATAGGCAGGTTTTTACAGCAGTTTTGGCGGGTTGAGGCAGTGAAGTCTGAAGAGATGATGATGCATACATTTTCATCTGACAGTTGTCAAGGCGGTAACAATTAAAGTAAAATGGTTTATTATTTATATTGTTTATGGATGGGTAATTTGCTGGAATGTGCACCCTGAAAGGGTGGCCGAAGCAAATTCAGTAATAACTTTAAAGGAAATAGGATAAATACTTGCAAAAGAAATAATTGCAGGACCATGGGAGAAGTTCAGAGGGGTGTGAGGCTAATAGGATAGCTTGTTCAAAGAGCTGGCACAGGCATTGATGGACTGAATGTGCAGTGCGATTCTATGAATATTGAGGTATGTAACATCCCAACTGCAACTTGAGCTGGCTGTAGGATGGTGCCATAGGTGAGTGAGAGGCAGGTTGTCAGTGGCCCCAGGGCGCATTGTGATTAAAAATGTGAGAACAGCTATAATGCCTTTTAAACCCTTTTTTTGTACTGTGATGCAACAGGTGGCAGGACTATATCTCCAACACAGAAGTCCTTGAAGCGGCCAACACCCCCAGCTTATACACACTACTGAGTCAGCGGCGCTTGAGATGGCTTGGCCATGTGAGCCGCATGGAAGATGGCAGGATCCCCAAAGACACATTGTACAGCGAGCTCGCCACTGGTATCAGACCCACCGGCCGTCCATGTCTCCGTTATAAAGACGTCTGCAAACGCGACATGAAATCGTGTGACATTGATCACAAGTCGTGGGAGTCAGTTGCCAGCATTCGCCAGAGCTGGCGGGCAGCCATAAAGACAGGGCTAAATTGTGGCGAGTCGAAGAGACTTAGTAGTTGGCAGGAAAAAAGACAGAGGCGCAAGGGGAGAGCCAACTGTGCAACAGCCCCAACAAACAAATTTCTCTGCAGCACCTGTGGAAGAGCCTGTCACTCCAGAATTGGCCTTTATAGCCACTCCAGGCGCTGCTTCACAAACCACTGACCACCTCCAGGCGCGTATCCATTGTCTCTCGAGATAAGGAGGCCCAAAAGAAAAAGAAGATGCAACAGCATTCCTGTACCTAGTCTTAAGTAATTTGATGCTGAAACATGCAGAACTGAGAGATTCCATGTGCTGGCAAGTAGCAAAAATTACACTAATATATAAGGTGTAAAATATCTTTGCCTTCAACCAGCAGCGGAATTTGAAGGTCTATGCAGGAAAAATATTAAAACCGCGTAATGCTTTTAAATAGTTCATGTGACCAGTGAGGAGATAGTGAAAAGGGCAGAGACAGTAGAAGTTTCTCGTACTGAATTGATTCAGTATGTGATGTCAGAATTGTTGAGTTCAATTGGAAACCAAATGCTGCACAATGTGCTGTAGTTGATTTTTTTTTTTGAATTAGCCAGCTGTGAAAATGTCACCAAAATGGTGTCTGGCAGACGTTTGTTCCAATGCAGGAGGCAGTGAGCTGATTGGTTAGACATTGATTTGCTTCTGTCGCACAGCTCTCTACAAATAACTCCAAGTCCTCTGCTATTTTGTTCCATTACCTGTGGAAAGCACATTTGGAAGGACTTGGTAGTTTAGTTTAGTTTAGAGATACAGCACTGAAACAGGCCCTTCGGCCCACCGAGTCTGTGCCGACCATCAACCACCCATTTACACTAATCCTACACTAATCCCATATTCCTACCACATCCTCACCTGTCTCTATATTTCCCTACCACCTACCTATACTAGGGGCAATTGCTAATGGCCAATTTGCCTATCAACCAGCAAGTCTTTGGCATGTGGGAGGAAACCGCAGCACCTGGAGGAAACCCACGCAGACACAGGGAGAACTTGCAAACTCCACACAGGCAGTACCCAGAATTGAACCCGGGTCGCTGGAGCTGTGAGGCTGCGGTGCTAACCACTGCGCCACTGTGGTTGGTCTTTTCCTTCTCGCTGTCTTGGGTAGTCTGAAAGCGCAGCTCGATTACTTTCATGGCAGAAAGCACTTCATTTTTCTTGTCTGCTATATTTGTGCGTGAGTATGTATGTGATTTTTTTTCCCCCCCTCCCCTCACATTTTGAAAACATCAATGGATGTTGGGTACCCCTGGTACTTTACCCAAAATGGGCATTATTTGTCAAATAAAAAGCCAGAATAAAAACCTTTGACAATACCAATTCATCTATGATCTTGTGTGCAGGAGCGTGAACTCTGGCTTGTTTTCTTTCCATTTTCCAATGACATTGTTGATTTGTATTATCCCTTCTGATATCATCTCATGCCTTATAGATTGGGGATTGAAGCTAGGTACCTTCCTGGTTTGGCGACTTGACAGATAAACTCATGGAGCTATCAGAAGCGATGTGTTAAGAAAATATTTTACTGAATGAGTTTTTTTTCTTGAGAGGAGCTTTTCCCTTTTTTAGTTTTGTGTTTGGTGGTTTCGATTCCCAGTGTGAATCTTGAGATCCCTACTGGGCCTAATAGGACATTGACAACTATTGAGGCAAATCCAGGCTTTCAGATTAGATGTTTTGGCAGGGGCTAAACTCTGGTTCTGTAATTCTTTATCTACAGTAACAGGTGGATGTTAAGAATGGGGTAGAATGTGAGACTTTACAGGAAGTAAGTCCCTACAGTATTTTTCTAATGAATAACATTGTCATGTATGCAATTCTGTATGCAGAATCATGAATGGTTTTGCTAGTAATAAGGAGAAACTGTTTCCACTGTCAGAAGGGCTGGAATCGAGTGGACACAGATTTAAGGTAATTGACGAAAGAACCAGAGATGAAATGAGTTTATTTTTATTTAGAGATACAGCACTGAAACAGGCCCTTCGGCCCACCGAGTCTGTGCTGACCAACAACCACCCATTTATACTAACCCTACAGTAATCCCATATTCCCTATCAGCTATCTACACTAGGGGCAATTTACAATGGCCAATTTACCTATCACCTGCAGGTCTTTGGCTGTGGGAGGAAACCGGAGCACCCGGCGAAAACCCAAGCGGTCACAGGGAGAACCTGCAAACTCCGCACAGGCACTACTCAGAATTGAACCCGGGTCCCTGGCTGTGAGGCTACGGTGCTAACCACTGTGCCATTGTGTTGCCCAAATATGAGTTATGATTCAGAATGCACTAACTTTCAAAAGGGAATTGAATCACTACTTGGAAAGGTAAAGATTTGCAGGGTTATGAGCAAAGAGTGGGACTAATTGGGTAGCTCTGCAAAAGAGCTGGGCTGAATGGCCTCGTGTGTTGCATGATTTTGTGCATAATAGAGAGCTAGCAAAGCTGTCATCATAACTCTAGATAGGTTAGTGGCTGGAAACATGCTTCATAATGTTGGGTTCTGTACAACGCATCAAAAACTTAACGTGTCACTACATTTTTCCTATTTCATCTCCAATTGTGCCTTTCTGAATGGATGATAGACAGCAATGGACCTCCGATTCCCACACTGTACAATGTGCTTGGTTGATACTCTGTCAAAGCTGCAATCTTTCTGTGTGTCACAGTATTAGCATCCTTCTGGCCAAATCATATAGTGGACTGGCAGTGCTTTGGCAGTGTAACTGTGATGCTACCAAAGGGAAAGTAAGTGAAAAGCTAAGTTGGATTCCGTATAGAATGACTTGTAGTAAAGTGTGCTCCATGCCACCAAAAAATCCTCAGTTGACGAGATGGCAAACTATTTAGATTTTGTGCTAGCGGGTTACAACATCATTTAAATCAATGTCTGTGCTTTGCAGCCTTGGCTGCGCACTTTAGGCGGGTGGCTGGGGGGGCGGTTGTTTGAAGTTTTGCTTTGAAAGTAAAATCAGTAAATGCTTTTTCTCTTGCATAATTAGCATTCCATTAACAAAACTGCCGGTATGTGCAGCTTTGAGAAGTGCAATTTCTGAGAATGCAAGTTTGATATCGGCACCTTTTAATTACAGTGAGAAACAGGCATTCTCCAGTTTTGGGGAGTCTTCCCCATGCACTTAACCAGTGTTTGTGTTGCTGGCCAATGCAGGGAAATACTGTGGCTTCTGAGTGTTGTGGTTCAGTTTTTCAAAGACTACTTTGAGAGGAAGCTAAGTTAAGCTCATTGCCAAAGATCAATAGCAATGTATTCACTCCCGCAACCACTCTTAAGAACTCTTAAATTTGAGCCTTGAAATCCGAGCTGAGTGCTGTCCTGCTGCTCTGATACGAATTGGATTTGAGCGTTTGCATCTCACCAGAAATGCTTCAGCAGCTGCTAGTCCCTAACCTGCAGTGTTGTGCCACCTGTCCTTATTCTGGACTATTACTGGCTGTCTCCATGGTTTGCATACTAGCAACCAAACCATTTTACTTTCTAAAGTCAAAGAAATTTCAAGCATAAGTATCATTTTCTAGTAATCAAGAATCACAGATTGTTACAGCGCAGAAGGAGGCCATTTGGCCCATCGTGTCTATCTCTCCGAATGAGAATTTCAACTAATTCCATTTCCCTCTTCCTCCCCATAACCCTGCACATTCTTCCTTTTCAGATAACAGCCTAATTCATTTTTGAATGCTTCAATTGAATCTGCCTCCACCACATTCTCAGGCAGTGCATTCCAGATCCTAACCACTCGCTGAGTGTATGTTTTTCTTCACGTCGCTTTTGCTATAACATTGTACACTGATAATTTGAATAGAAAGTGCTCTCATCCTAGCACTCTTGCCACTAAGGCAGAAGGTTGAGTTCTAGCCCTGCTTCAGGATTTAAAAGAAAAGAAATTGCATTTATATCGCACCACTCATGCCCTCAGGATGTCTCAAAGCCATTGAAGTACTTTTGAAGAGTACTCACTGTTGCACTGCAAGGAATGCAGCAGCCAATTTGCACACAGCAAGCTCTCATAAACTGCACTGAGAAAAGGACCAGATGACTTATTTATTTTTTTGCTGATTTTCATTGAGAGATAAATAATGGCCAGGTCAGATAATCTGAGTTGACAATTCAATGCAGCAGTGATGGAGTCCCATATTTTCTGAGATGCCATCTTTGGATGAGACATGAAGCTGCGACTCCTTCTACCTATTCTGTGATAGCAGGTGGCTATTAAAAATTCCAAGACACTATTTGAAGGAAAGTAGGAAGTTGTTTAGTAATATAAAAGCAAAATACTGCAGATGCTGGAAATCTGAAATAAAAACAAGAAATGCTGGAAATACCCAGCAGATCAGGCAGCATCAATGTTTCAGGTCAGTGACCCTTCATCAGAAATTTGTTTTGTATCCTGGCCAATAACTGTCCCAAACCCAATATCACCACAGTTCTCTTCCTCTTTCTTTTCTCTCTCTCTCTCTCCAGTCTTTCCTTTTTTTTCTATCTCTATCTCTGTAATCAAATTGGCTTTGATCTTGGCAGATTCAAGGAATGAATGCACCACTGATTATTTATTTTTTATTTTATTTAGAGATACAGCACTGAAACAGGCCCTTCGGCCCACCGAGTCTGTGCTGACCAACAATCACCCATTTATACTAATCCTGCAGTAATCCCATATTCCCTACCACCTGCCGACACTAGGGGCAGTTTACAATGGCCAATTTACCGGTCATCTGCAAGTCTTTGGCTGTGGGAGGAAACCGGAGCACCCGGTGAAAACCCACGCGGTTGTAAGGAGAACTTGCAAACTCCGCACAGGTAGTACCCAGAATTGAACCCTGGTCCCTGGAGCTGTGAGGCTGCGGTGCTAACCACTGTGCCACTGTAGTTTAGTTTTACACAATTGTGTATCTTCAGAAGGGAAAACCCCAAGAGTCAGTGCTGTCCACTTTTAATGCACCAAACAGTTGTCCAATATTTAGTATTCTTCACTTAATTTATTTTCATGTTTTTATTTACACAGAGAAATATTAAGTGACCAAGTGGATGTTTTTCCCCAGCTCAAGCTCATCATTATATAGCTGAGTAGAGTAACTATCTGCCTCAACATCCTTGTGCTATACTACTTGCTGCCAAAATCATGTGGTAATTTAGGAATAATGTAGATTTTATATCTTTGGTCTTCCTTCTGCCAGTGTGCAGATCAGCCATGAAATACAGAATGGAAATTAGTGTAAATTCAGAGCAGACACCAGGGGAAAAACTCAGTGATGACTCTTTGGAATAATCTACAAGATAATGGGGGCAAAAGCATTGGGTTATTCAAATATGGTTAGATATCCTAATTTTGGGGGGTGGGGAGATGAGCTTCAAATAGCACTTTCTCATGAATGGCTTCTCGTTACATTTCGAGATCCTTGTTTTCAAATCCTGACGTAATCTCTAATGTACATCCTATCTTGCATGCTGTCCTTCTCTTGCTCAAGCCACCTAAAAACTTGGCATTCTTCAAACTCCCTCCACCAAGACGCCCTTCACCACCTGCTCAAGGTGTCCCATTATTCCACCTGCCACCAAACTTGGACCATTCTCCTTCTATACTATACTTTCGATAGATGTCGACTTTTTTGTTCCTGTATTTTTAAATTTCTTACAAAGTGCAAGCAAAGTATCTCAGTTTTTAAAAGATCTCTCTTGTGTTGGTTAAAGCTTCCATATGCATCTATGTAATTTTTTGTTTAGCGTGGTATGGAATGCTGGCTAAATCACCAGATTATGAAAACACTGTGTTATTGAAAACGTGTTGATTACTGTCTTACTGCCTGTTTTGGGCATATATGTTTTAATCCTTTCCAGAGTTGTACCTTGTACCTTCTGTAAATCAACCTTTCAACTCTCTTTCTATCTCCTAAACAGTGAGCTGACCTCCAACTCTAATCTTGATGATCTTTGGTAAAGAGCTTCTTCCTCCTTGCTCCATCCATTCTGTTTGTTATGAATAATGTCAAGTTAATTCAGCCCAGTCAGGTCAGATCCTGTGCTCTCTGAATTCCAGTAAGATTTCTGGACCTGATTTGTGTCCCTCGTCTTGTGCTTGGAGATGCCTGCACATTTTACCATTTTGTGCTATCCTTTGCACCTTTCTTGCTCCCTGTCAACCTCTAGGGAATGTGCTCGTCTTCACCCTAGCTTTAAGAAAGATGATCTCCTTTACCTTTTCAGATTACAACTCTATTGCCTTTTCATCAATGCTTTTGAAAGTTAAGGAGGAAGAACAGTAAAAAGAAGAAAACTGATGCAATACTTTGGCTGTTATGTGTGGAATCTGTAGAAATGTTTTCCTGCTCACCCTTCTGAATTGAATCCTGAGCTACACAGATTCTGATGGCACCCATTGGGAGTTTGCAACATTGAGTTTACAACCAGCTCGACTGCATTTATGTGTAACCCTTTTTTGTGTAAATTATGAACAGCAGAGAGTGCGGTGAGCTTTCAAAGTATTGTCAGTAAATAACCTCTAAGTGTAAAGTATTCACTGTGAATCAATTGAAGCATGTGGATGAAATGCTAAGAATGATTTGATGCTGGTAATTAGCTTTTATAGAGTGTGCTGTGTATTTAATGGAAATTATTTGGTGTTACCTTTTGAATTATTATCCTTGGGCTGGGGTGGAATGACTTGGTGATAGAAATTTGCAATTTGGATCGAAATCAGACTTTTAAAATTGTGTTCTAGAAACCTTGAGCTTTTTGATCTTATGAACTTTTTAAAGCTATACATAACCCAAAATGTCTTCGCTGCTTAAAATGCAAATGTGTGTGTATTATCTTAGAATGTGTACTAAGGCTTTCAGTTTCCTTTTAATTTACTGCTTCAGAAGAGTATAAATAGTTCCTTTTGCTATATTCTGTAAATCCTAAAAATATTTTACAGCAGCTTTGTTCCTCTGTCCGTGTCACCTCAGAACTGATTTTTACCAGATTTCTTTGGCGGTGAGTGGGGGAGGGGTGAGTGCAAGAAATGACCTCTTTTCCCTGGGAAGGAGCTGTTGGGGGCTTTCCTTTTTAGTAGCAATCCTCTGTACAACTTTCAGAGGGCATTCAAAGTCATCCAGTGTCAACTAGTGAACAGTACAGTATCTTTGTGCAGGTGGATGTCAGTTTTTGACTTACGGCAAAGGTGGAAACTGGCTTCTTCTATAAAATGGGCTTTGCTCAAATTTCTTTCCAGCTCTTCACACAAAAGATAAACTTCGCAGAGCAACCTTTTACTGGGCGAAAATGGTGGGTATTGAGTGAGGGGAAAGTGAATGGAATCAGGGAGAGAATCCCACAGGCGTTGGCGCAGGGCACCAGCAGTAATCTGGAGTCACAGCGTTGGAAGGTGTGTGCAGCTAGAGAACACCACCCAGCCAAAACGGAGCAGGGTTTGAGAGTTGAGGATGGAGAGATTTGTCTTTCTAGATCCTTGCTACCATTTTCAATTCACTGGGGCACAGGGAACTCTTGGAGCTACGTGGGACCCTTTGGGCAAAGGTGAAAGTGTGGTACTGGGCAGAAGAAGGGCTGAATAAAATGGAGTTTGAGAAGAGCAGAGGCAAGGCCAACAAGGAATATTTGAGGTAGCTGATTCTTCTAGTTCAAGTAAATTAAGATTGTGTGTTTTCTGTGTCATGTTTTTTCTAATTAACTTGTATGGCTGGCATGAGACATCAATAAATGTTGCAACACTATCCACTTCAGTGAAAATGACCATATTTTAATCTCTCAAATCAAACAAGCTTACCCCTTTTCTCAAAGCTAACTGACAAAGTAGAGGTATTGACGAATACAAAAAAAAACCATATCAGCAGCGCAATAGTAGTAGCGTTGCTTCCTTGAGTTATTTTAATGCGCATTATTTAATTTTGTTTGGAACTTCCTTTGCTCTGATATCTGTGATTTCCTAAAAAGGATGTGATAACTGGACACTTGGAAAATAATATAATTGCGAAGAGTCAAATGGATTTATGAAAGAGGAATCACATTTGACAAACTGTTAAGAGTTTTTTGAGGTTGTTACTTGTAGCATAAAGGAAAACCAGTGGATGTGGTGTATTTGGATTTTCAGAAGGCTTTTGATAAGGTCCCATACAGGTTAGTGAACAAAATTAGAGCACATAGGGTTGGGGGGTAATATATTGCTATGGGTTAAAAATTGGTCAATGGACAGAAAGCAGAGAGCAGGAATAAATAGGTCATTCTCAGGATGGCAGCCTGTTACTAGTGGGATACCGTGAGGACCGCTGTTTACAATCTAAATGAATGATTTGGATGTGGGGACCAGTAGTAATATTTCCAAATTTGCTGATGACACAAAACTAGGAGGAATGAAAGTTGAGATAAAAACAAGAAATACTCGGAAATACTCCATGTCTGGCAGCATCTGTGGAGAAGCAGGTTAGTGACCCTTCATCAGAACTGGCAAATGTTAGAAATGTAAAAGGTTTTCAGCAAATAAAGCAGGGGTGGGGCAAGAGATAACAAAAGGCAAGGTGTTGATGGGACAGAGGGTCACGGAGAATAACTGACCAGAAAGTCATGGAGCAAAGGCAAACGGTATGTTAATGGCATTCTGAAAGACAAAGCCTAAGTGCAGAGAGGGTGTTAATTGACAGAAAAATGAATAGTCCTGGCCCAAAGCACAGACATGAAAAAAGTGGGTGGGCACATGGTAAAAAATGATGCAACAAACTAAAATAACAAAATAAAAAGGGGGGCCCATCATGCTCATGTTTCAGATATTCAATCGATGTATCAATTATTTCAACTCGTTAACTATCATCTTTAAAGTAATGTGAAAAGCAGCACATTTCTGCATTAAAAACAATGTTTGCTGTTTGTATACATATGTGTGATCATGTGTAAGGGGAAGCTAGATAAGTGCATGAAGGGGAAAGGAATAGAAATATATGTTAGAGTGAGATGATATAGGGTGGGAGGAGGCCCGTGTGGAGCAAAAGCAGGGACATAGATGAGTTTGATTGGCTTGTTTTTGTGTGAGAATATACTTGATTTTTTTTTTTAAAAAGACAAATGCTTAATTAACCAAATTAATTTCTGTAAGTACCATGTAACATTTCAATACTGGAAACATTTGGTGACAGTCAAGAGGTTTTAGGCAATTCATACCCCTTTTGCTGTAATTTACAGTGATCAGTAATGTAGAAGAGTGTTTGTTTTATGTATAAGGCATGTAAAGCATCATTTGTTGAACAGTCCTAAAGATGATCTGAGTTTGTGGGATGAGGCAGCTTAAATTGCATGATCAGTTGGAAAATTCATACTTGTAGATCTCATTAACATCGGCAGCAGAAAGAAACAAAGCCAATATTGTGTCCAGTTCTGCGCAGCACACTTTAGGAAGGATGGCAAGGCCTTGAGAGGGCACAAAGGAGATTTACTGGAATGGCACTGGGGATGGTGGACTTTAGCTATGTGGAGAGACTATAGAACCTGTGATTTTCTCCTTTAGAGCAGGGAAGGTTCAGTTGGATACACGTTTGAAGTGCCATAACCTACAGGGCTACGGACCAAGAGCTGGAGGGTAGCTTTGACTCGGTAGCTCTTTTTCGGCTGGCACAGTGGGCCGAATGGCTGCCTTATGTGCTGTAAATCTCTCTGTTTCTGCATTAATGGGAGATTTAATAGAGGATTCAAAATTATGAAGGGCTTTGATAGAGTGAATAGGGGGAAACTGTTACCACTGGCAGGCGGGTCAGTAACCAATTTAATGTAATGCAGATTTAATGTAATCAGCAAAAGCACCAAAGGAAAGATGAGAATTTTTTAGTTTGGTTGTTACGATCTGCAATGCACTGTCTGAAACAATAATGTGCAAAAGAGAATTGGATAAATACTTGAAGGGAAAAATTTGCATGGCTGTGGGGAAGGAGCAAGGGGAGTGGAACTAATTGGCTAGCTCAAACATCTGGCACAGGCATCCTTCTGTGCTGTATGATTCTATGAAAGTCAGTATCTCATGCTAATTTTAATGTGAATAAAGGTTATGAAGGCATTATTGTGAAAAGGGAAGAATGTCTCAGAATTTTATCTTTAAATAATCTTGCATTGAAACATCCGTCTCAACAGCATTGATCAATTTCAAATGTTTAGCCTGCGAAAATAAACAACC
Source organism: Heterodontus francisci (assembly GCF_036365525.1). Taxonomy (NCBI): domain Eukaryota; kingdom Metazoa; phylum Chordata; class Chondrichthyes; order Heterodontiformes; family Heterodontidae; genus Heterodontus; species Heterodontus francisci. The sequence goes on along the minus strand of NC_090372.1, from coordinate 212,473,770 downwards.
TGCTGTATTTCATTAATCATCTGCGCATTCAACAGTCACACTCAGCGCAAATATAGTGTCTGTGCCCATTGATAATTCTGCTGAAGTTGCCAGTATGATATTTACACTACAACACTGTTTACTGTCTGCCAATGTTCCAGACAGCATCCCCCCACCCCACCACCCTCTGAGAAGACTGAACATGGTGACTGGCAGACACTAAATCCCAGTGGTGAAATGCTCAACTTCAAGGAACCGGCCGCCTCATTTTCTCCGACTGCTGACTCCGACTTCGAGACGTCTGTAGGCAGGATCTGCATTAAATATTCCAAATACTGCATTCCTCCAGGGCCATAATTGATGGCAGACTTGCAGCATCACAAGAGCTTGCTTGCCCATGAGTCTTCCCTGAAGTGTAATTAAACATGCCTCACAGCTGTTGGAACCTGTAACCGGCCTGTCAGCAGGGGCAGACAGATGTATACAGATAGCACAGTTTACCAGATTGGCTGGTGGTATGAAGATTACTGCTCACGTTTGGTGGATTGAATTTTCAGGACATATGTTCAAGATCCAAGTGATGCCCTACATGTCTGTCTCCTTGTCTGTGCATCCATTTTGTTTGGTTAAAGTTAACATAGATAAAAAGCACCTTGTATTCTTGTGTTTACAGGGACTGTCATCTGGCCAGGACAATGCTTAGAGTCATAGAGTTATACAGCACAGAAACAGGCCCTTCGGCCCATCGTGTCTGTGCCGGCCATCAAGCACCTAACTATTCTAGTCCCATTTTCCAGCACTTGGCCCGTAGCCTTGTATGCTATGGCATTTCAAGTGCTCGTCTAAATACTTCTTAAATGTTGTGAGGGTTCCTGCCTCTAAACCCCTTCAGGCAGTGTCTTCCAGATTCCAACCACCCTCTGGGTGAAAAGTTTTTTCCTCAAATCCCCTCTAAACCTCCTGCCCCTTACCTTAAATCTATGTCCCCTGGTTATTGACCCCTCCGCTAATGGAAAAAGTTTCTTCCTATCTAACCTATCAATGGCCCTCATAATTTTGTATACCTCAATCGTGTCTCCTTCCCCCCCGCCCCCAGCCTTCTCTGCTCTAAGGAAAACAACCCAAGCCTTTTCAGTCTGTCTTCATAGCTGAACTGCTCCAGCCCAGGCAACATCCTGGTGAATCTCCTCTGCCCCCTCTCCAGTGCAATCACATCCTTCCTATAGTGTGCTGCCCAGAACTGTACACAGTACTCCAGCTGTGGCCTAACTAGCATTTTATATAGTTTGAGATTGTTCGTTACTGTGAATCCTCAGCTTGATGAGTAGGAAAATAAAATTATTCTTGTAGGTGGGGTGATTGTTTCTTTCTGACCCATTGAACTAAGAAAAACGTAGCACCAGTGCAGCAAATACTGTAGAGTATTTTTGTTTTCCCTTCACTAGTGTTTTTCCTGTCCCCTCCTCTGGCTAATCCTTGAAGAATGCCCTTGGAGCCTTCTGATAAGTCTCTCAATTTACTATTATTTGTCAATCAGCTGGAACGGAGTGCTGGGGGGCTCTTCAGTCACAAGGGTAATCTTCACTCTGCCAAGTCTGGTCCTGCTCACCTGCTGTCCACACACCTATACTTTCAGCAAATGAGTGATCAGAAGAGGGAATGCTGGCTGTTTTTATTTGCCTGCTTTCCTGCACTAGAAATGCTGAGCGCAGTTGCACTGACCAAAATGCCTTTTAATGCTGTACAGACATGCATTAAACAAACTGGTCTGTATGAGTCAGATACTTAATGAATAAATATATATTTTTTATTCATTCGGAGGCTGTGGGTGTTTCTGGATAGGCCAGCATTTATTGTCCATCCCTAATTGCCCTTGGTGGTGGTGAGCTGTCTTTTTGAATCACTACAGTCCCTGGGGCATAGGTACACCAACAGTGCTGTTAGGAAGGGAGTTCCAGGATTTTCACCCAGAGATAGTGAAGGAACGGCGATATAGTTCCAAGTTAGGATGATGTGTGGCTTGGAAGGGAACTTACAGGTGGTGGTGTTTCCATCTGCTGCCCTTTGTCCTCCTAGGTGGTAGAGGTCGCGGGTTTGGAAGGTGCTGTCGAGGGAGGCTTGGTGAGTTGCTGCAGTGCATCTTGTAGATGGTGCACACTGCTGCCACTGTGCGTCGGTGGTGGAGGGAGTGAATATTGAAGGTGGTGAATGGGGTGCCAAACCAGCAGGCTGCTTTGTTGTGGTTGGTGTCGAGCTTCTTGAGTGGTGTTGGAGCCGCACCCATCCAGGCAAGTGGAGAGTATTCCATCACACTCCTGATTTGTGCTTTGTAGATGGTGGACAGGCATTGGGGAGACAGGAGGTGAGTTACTTGCCACAGAATTCCCAGCCTCTGACCTGCTCTTGTCGCTGCGACATTTATTTGGCTGGTCCAGTTCAGTTTCTGGTCAATGGTGACCCCCAGGATATTGATAGTGGGGGATTCAGCAATGGTAATGCCATTGAACGTCAAGAGGAGATGGTTAGATTCTTTTTTATTTGAGAAGGTCATTGCCCCTGGTGCAGATGTCACTTGCCACTTATCAGCCCAAGCCTGGATGTTGTCCAGATCTTGCTGCATATGGACACGGGCTGCTTCAGCATCTGAGGAATCGTGAACGGTGTTGAACATTGTGCAATCATCAGCGAATATCCCCACTTCTGACCTTATGATGGAGGGAAGGTCATTGATGAAGCAGCTGAAGATGGTTGGGCCTAGGACACTACCCTTAGGAATTCCTGCAATGATGTCCTGGGACTGAGATGATTGACCTTCAACAGCCATATATACTTAATGAATATGTTGGCCCATTTAAGGGAGCCTGCATTTCAACTCTACTCTCCACTGTTTAAATTGTCAGGCTGCTTATCTGAAATCCAGTACTGGATGAATGGAAATTTCTTCCAACTCTGTTATGTCCAAAGCTATTGTCTTCAGTCTCTGCCATAGACTCAGTTGCCTCGCCACCAAGTCAATCCCGTTCTCTGGCAACTGTCTGAGGCTGAACCAGATTTTTTGCAACCTTGGTGTCATATTTGGCCCCAAGTTGAGTTTCCGGCTACATATCTGCACCGTCACTAAGATCATCTGTTTCCACCCCCGTAACATCATCTGACTCTGACCCGTCTCATCCATGCTTTTCTTCCCTCTAGACTTAACTATTCCAACACGCCCCTGGCTCCTATGTTCTACCCTTCGTAAACTTGACATCATCCAAAACTCTATCTTAATATGCATCAACTCCTGTTCACCCATCACGTTCCGGTTCATCAACCCCTCCATTTTAAAATTCTCATCTTTATTTTCAAATCCCACCATGGCCTCACTCCTCCCTATCTCGGTAATCTCCCCCAGCCCCATGACCCTCAGTGATATCTACGCTCCTCCTAATTCTGGCCTGTGGAGTAGCCCTAGATTTTTAATTGCTCCACAATTGATGGCCATGCCTTCAGCTGCCTAGGCCCTAAGCTCTGGAATTCTCTCCGCCTCTCTACCTCACATTCCTGCCTTAAGACGCTCCTTCCTCTAAAACCTAGCTCTTTGACCAAGTTTTTGGTTATCTGCTCTGATGTCTCCTTATGTGGCTGTGTCATATTTTGCTCTATAATGCCTCTGTGAAGTGCATTGACATCTTTCACTATGTTAAAGCTGCTATATAAATACAAATTGTTATAATTATATTTGTAGTAGTAGTACTGTGGTGGTTGATATTTCAAAATGTTGATATGGAAGCCAGTCTTCTGCTGTGGGCTTTCAGTCTCCTCTTACTTAATCAACTTTAGGGATGGGCAATTAATGCTAGCATTGCCAGTGATGCCAACATCCCTCGAATGATTTAAAAAAAAAAATCAATTACATTGTATTATTGAATGTAGTATCTCCATTTTTTTTTTAAAGTGGGTGACATATTCTTCATTACTGCTCTCTAGGCTGTTATCTAACTAATCTGAAGCTTGATTCTCTATTTTACTAACTGAACAGTTTGTTCACAGTATCTCCAGGGGGGAATTAACTTGACTCAGTGAAAGGGACAGTAAATTAAGAATTTAATCTTCCAGGTTGTAACTTTTTTCCCAATTGTTTGCCTCCCCTTTCCATTATGAAAGTACACTGGACTAAAAGAGGCTGACACGACTGCTCAAGTCATCCCGTCCTTTGTAAACCAGCAGAAACGTGATCTTTGCACGTCATTCTTTCACCGTCATTGAGTGAGAACATACTGTTCTGTCTTCAAAGGTCACGGACTGCTAGTTATTTGACATTCTGCCTGGTTTTACAATGAAACAGCTGTCAACATTTTAAAAAAATGTAAGAATTATTAGAACGAGCAAATGGCCATTTGAGTCAACAAGCTTGTCCTCTTTCAATTGTTCTCAACCCCACTCACCCATCACCTCGCCGTATCCCTCGACCCCAACCCTTCTTGCACTGTCTCACCATATTCCAGACCAGGATCTGACAATCGATGTCCAGCTACAATGCAGCCTCTCTTAATTTCTAATCCAACTCTCTGCTGGGGAAACAACATTTTTAAAATTACAGGCAAGCCCTGATCTTGGAAGAAATTGTTTGTGCAAATGTAGTATCTCCATTTTCCTGCTGCATTAATACAAACTATCTAGATATATGGGCTCATCTCTGTGCCTTTTAAAGGTAGTGAAAGCTTTCCTATTATTTGACAGCCAGAAATATAAATGCAAGTCTCTTTTAGCTAGTTAAAAACTAAGTTTTGTTTATTACATGTAAATATGACGCTTTAATATATGCATACATTCTTAAAATTCCTTACAGAAAAGGATTTGGCAGTGCCAGTTGGTTTCACTGATGCCACAGTTGTAGTGATAGGACATCGTGTAACTAGCAAGGGCACTACATCCATCCATCATAGAGGCCGTTTAACAGAGAGTGAACAGCTTGTGGTATCTTACTGGGAGGTTTGTGGTGGGGGAATCTCATGGGATGATCAGTTTGCCTGTCAGTCTTGTGGTGGGCGGGTCCTGATTCCTCCAATGTTGCGTAGTGGACTGATAGGAAAATGGAAAACAGGAAACCTTGTCATTTTTCTTAGCAACCCTTTAAACATTTTGCATGCCATTTAAATGGAGTGAGACTTTTCTTTCGGAAAATGTAGTAGTTTCCTGGTTGCTGCACTAGATTATGTGCTCAAGTCCTTAGACTAGGATTTGAAGTGGCAGCCTTTTGACTTGGTGGTAAGAGTGTCAATGGAGCCAACCTGATGTAAACCGCGCAAACTGCACAAGGCTGTGTGACGCACAGCTGCCTGTGTCACTAGGAGACAGAGGAGACACAATATAGGTTCCCAAGTGGCATTCAAACCCACCATAAAACTGTGTGCAGAAGATCTTGATTGTGGATCGGGCCAGACCATGTGTGTGAAAATGAGCCTTTTGATGCGACAGCTTCTCCAGTATTGGTGTGAGGTGCACAATGTTGACTGTTGTTTTGAGCTTTCCATGCACATTCTGCTGCATGCAGAAGAATAACTTTTCTCTAATAAGGCTGGACAAGGAGCAACATATATGAAGAGCCATATAAGTAGGCTCTGAATGTGAAGTGATTCGATGCTTGAGGCTGGTAATGAAACAAATGGGAGCTGTTGCAGGAAGGGACCACCACATATTTCTATGAAGACCTGTCTCGCATTGATATAATGCTTTTTAAGGTGGTATTGGTCTCTCCAGATTCTCAATGTTCTTCCTAGCTACATGTAAGGCAAATGTATAGTATTTATCAAAACTTCAGTGGCCTTCTGTTCTCTGAATACATACCACAGTAATTGAAGTTAGTTGAAAAAAGCAGGAGATGTGTGCCTAGGAAATGGTTACTAGTCAGTAATTGTTTTGACAAAGAGGGAAGCATATGGTAAATTGAGGTTGTGTCGTCTTTGTTCATTGTCACCAGCAGATATTTTGTAGTTTGGCATCATGTATTTCCCCTTGCCTTTTAAATGCATATATTAAGGCAGTAACTATTTTATCCTTCAACCAACATCACTGAAACAGATTATCTGGTCATGTATCTCATCGCTCTTTGCAGGACCTTTCTGTGCATAAATTCGTTGCCTCAAATTCCAATGTTACAACAGTGACTACACTTCAGAAGTACTTCATTGACTGTGAAGCGCCAATGTCCTGATGTTGTGAAAGGCACTATATAAATGCGAATCTTTCTTTTGTTACATCAATTCCATGCAGAATGCTTTACATGTTATTAAACTGAGAGCCCAGTTATATAATGTCATTGGGATAGATGCATTCAGTAGTGGCCAAAAAGAGACACCAGGCTTCAGGGCAGTAATGGACCAATGAAGCATCGTTCTGTGGGCTTTGGGTTACTCTCTTACATCCCAAAATAACCTTACTCGAAAACCTTCTGTGAATACTGAGAAGTTGTGATTCATAATTCCTTCCTGACTTTCATATAGAACTATCCTGTACTCTGGTGTCAAATGCCACACATCCTCTCTCCTAGCTACATGTACATGGCTGTCCAACATCTAAACGCAAAGTTCACTTGTAACTACCCACAGACTTTGCGTAGTAAAAAGAAAGGCTTGCATTTATATAACACCTTTCACAATATCAGGACGTCCCGAAGTGCTTACAACCAATGAAGTACAGTCACTTTGTAATATTGCAAATGCAGCACCCAATTTTCACACAGCAAGATCTCTCAAACAGCAATGTGATACTGGTCAGATAATCTGTTTTTTGAGATTTGATTGAGGGATAAATATTGGCCAGGACTCCAGGGAGAACTCCTATTCAATTCTTTGAAATCGTGTCATGGGATCGTTTATGCTTCCTGAGAGGGCAGATGGACCATCATTTAACGTCTTATGCAAAAGTTGGCACCTTTTGACAGTGCAGCACTGCACTAAAGTGTCCGTCTAGTCTTTTGTGCTCAGGTTTTGAAGTGGGAATTCAGTTTACAACCTGACTCAGGTGAGAGCGCTGCACCCACCTGAGCCATGGCTGACACGTGATTAGCATTAGAAAAGAAAGAAAATTGGAAGCTTTGTATTTCATTTGGATTATTTTATAAACTTTTAAAGACAGTGAACTTTTAATTAATAATTGCACTTAAAATGATGGAAGGGGTCGTCAACAGCGCTGTCAAGCGGAACTTGCTCATCAATGACGCTCAGTTTGGGTTCCCCCAGGGCCACTCAGCTCCTGACCTCATTACAGCCTTAGTCCAAACATGGACAAAAGGTGAGAGTGGCTGCACTTGACATCAAGGCAGCATTCGACCAAGTAGGGCATCAAGGAGCTCGAGCAAAACTGGAGTCAGTGGGAATTGGGGAAAACTCTCCGCTGGCTAGAGTCATACCTAGCACAAAGGAAGATGTTTGTGGTTGTTGGAGGTCAATCATCTCAGTCCCGGGACGTCACTGCAGGAGTTCCTCAGGGTAGTGTCCTAGGCCCAACCATCTTCAGCTGCTTCATTAATGACCTTCCCTCCATCATAAGGTCAGATGTAGGGATGTTCGCTGCTGATTGCACAATGTTCAGCACCATTCGTGGCTCCTCAAATACTGAAGCAGTGCGTGTCCAGATGCAGCAAGACCTAGACAACATCCAGGCTTGGACTGATAAGTGGCAAGTAGCATTCGCGTCACACAAGTGCCAGGCAATGACCATCACAAACAAGAGAGAATCTAACCATCTCCCGTTGACGTTCTTTGGCAATATGATCGCTAAATCCCCCACTGTCAACATCCTCGGGGTCATCATTGACCAGAAACTGAGCTGGACCAGCCACATAAATACCGTGGCTACAAGAGCAGGTCAGAGGCTGGAATTCTGCAGTGAGTAACTCATCACCTGTCTCCCCAGTGCCTGTCCACCATCTACAAGGCACAAGTCAGGAGTGTGATGGAATACTCTCCACTTGCCTGGATGAGCGCAGCTCCAACACCACTCGAAGCTCGACACCATCCAGGACAAAGCAACCCGCTTGGTTGGCACCCCATTCACCACCTTCAACATTCACTCCCTCCACCACCGACGCACAGTGGCAGCAGTGTGTACTATTTATAAGATGCACTGCAGCAACTCACCAAGGGTCCTTCGACAACACCTTCCAAAACTGCCACCTCTACCACCTAGAAGAACAAGGGCAGCAGATGCATGGGAACACCAGCACCTGCAAGTTCCCCTCCCAAGTTTCGCACCATCCTGACTTGGAACTATATCACTGTTCCTTCGCTGTCCCTGGGTGAAAATCCTGGAACTCCATTCCTAACAGCACTGTCGGTGTATCTATTCCCCCAAGGACTGCAGCGATTCAAGAAGGCAGCTCACCACCACCTTCTCCAGGGCAATTAGGGATGGGCAATAAATGCTGGCCTATTTAGCAATGCCCACATCCCCCAAATGAATAAAAATAAATTGTTACTTTTATGATGTCATATTGTGAGCCGTGTACTGATCTGAATTGCTTTGACATCATGATCAGATCCACGAACCTGCATATTGTGCTACTCAGCAGTATTCGCTTTGCTGTCGAGGGGATCCCTTTTGCAAGCTTATGTTGCAGCTCTGTAGTTTTCTGATTAACTTGGAGCAAGACTACAATAAAAAGAGTTTGTACATCCTCCTTTCTGTGTTAACACAAAACGAGAATCACCAATGACATTTAATAGGTTCTCTTTCCATTTAAATTATTCAAATGTTGGCTATCAGTTATCGGACTTTGTCCTGGGGTTTGTTTATAGCGTAGAGCTTTCTTTTTCTTTCCCTTTTTCATTTGAATAATTTATTGTTTCATAAATCAGTTTGTAAAGCAATTAGTGAATGCTTAAATCATTTGATAAATTAATCATGAAATAAATTCATTGCAGTAGTTTAGCACAAAATGCAGCAATGAACCTGTACCCCAGTTGCCAGGAAGTATGAAAAATATTTCCTTTCTTGTCAGAAGGGCGAAGCCGAGCTGATCCTTTTTAATTAAAATGAAACGGGAATGGGAGAAATGTGGAATAAACGGCGAAAGTGCATAGGCCAGCTGATGTATGAAAGATGAGCAAAGGTCAGATCTTCAGGTGGGACCTTTCATCAGTTTCCCTGAAGGGTCACATGTTAATCTAATGACCTATTTTTCCTCTCTCAGATGCTGACTTGACCTGTTAATTTGCAGCATTTCTTTGTTTATTCCCTGCTTGTTTTGTTTGTTTTTAAAATTTAAATAGAGGTTGTAACCAGTAATTATCCCCATTTTTCTCGTTTTTATATCTTCTCTACACTATTGAGACTGTTTAAGTTTTGGGACCTCTGCATATTACAGAGGAAGATGAATGGTGGGGAATGGGATATTCACCCTGTTGGTCTGCACTGAATTTATACCCAGATCCCTGGATTGAGGAGCCCTGACCTTCAACATGTTTTTTAAAAAAAGCCTCACCTGAGAAGTTGCTTCATAGGAGGATGGAGCATTGGTGAGGCTATACACTAGCTTTAGGAAGAAAAAAAGGTTTACATTTATACAGCACCTTTTGGGGGCGTCCCAAAGCACTTTACAGCTAATGAAATACATTTGAAGTAAAAACAGGAAATGCTGGAAATACTCTGCAGGTCTGGCATCATCTATGGAGAGAGAAACAGAGCTAATGTTTCAGGTCAATGATTCTTCATCAAAACTTCAACAGCAGAGTATTTCAAGCATTTTCTTTTTTATTTCAGATTTCTGACATCTGCAGTATTTTGCTTTTGTAAATACATTTGAAACGTCGTTACTGTTTTAGTGTAGATACTTATTTAATTTAGACTGCTGTACTTTCGGAGTACTGGGACACAGTTCTTGGGTAAGTACACAGGTGGAATTCTCCCTTTGGTCCCTGTGTTTGGCAGGTGATTGGGCCATTTGAGTTACAGTTTTAAAAATGAAGTTGAGCATCTACTGTGGTGAGTTTTCCTTTATTTGAGCAGCCAGCAACAGCACTGAAATTTCAGCACTGTGTAGCCCAATCTGGAAAAGGCGTGATTGGCCCCACCACCAAAGGTGGGAATAATCCAGCCTGTATTCCTGCAGAGGATTAGTACCCAATGGAATCTTCTGCAAAGCCCATGTGTATGGATGTCAGATGAAGGCTGGATGGGGCTTGGCCATGACTCTTCTTTCTGATCCTAACTTTACAGGGTCATCTGGTCTGTCCACCGTCTGTTGTACATGAATAAATGGTCCCTTGGTTGTGGTAGCAGCAGCCAGTCCCTGTTGAATCATGCCTGAGCAAGAGTCAACATTATTAGAAGAGAAGGGGAGCGATTCACAATTATTCTTCAGTATTTAGAGTGGAGTCCAGTTAGATATTCCTTCTCCCGTTGAGGAAACGATTGGAATTCTCAACTTAATATTGATTCTGAATTTCATTCTCTTGCAGTTAATTTTGAGTAGTCATAGGTTGAAAATATGAATGCGTTTCTTTAATTTACATGTGCTATGATAGATTAGTTGCAAACTTTTTTGTTAACAAGAAAAAAATGCCAAATTGAAATAGTAAAGATGGGTTGCTTGAAAGCTACAGAACAAGCAGTATGCCTGTTAGCAAGAAAACAAAACTACTTGTTTCAACCAATGTTGAAAGATCTCATGTTTATAAAAAAAAAATGTTTGACGGAGAAATGAAGTCTGGACTGGGCAGGGAAATACTTGTTCCTTTTTTTTAAAAAAAGATTTAAAATCTTCCAATTGCTCTTTGATGTTTTCTCAAAAATCTGCCTCGGATGTGCCTCATCTTTGCAAACCACCAGCTGGATCTTCAGAATACACAGAATACTGCTCGCATAGTTTCCTATACAGGGCCAGGCCCGCCTGAGCCACTTCTCCTGCTCCTCATTGACAGAGTGGCTAAGCAAGAATGGAAATCCAAATTGAAGCTTGGACTTTAAAAAAAAAAAATTAAACATATTTTCCAAGTATACTATTTTTCTCTCTAAATTGAAGAAAGCACTCTGAGCAGCGAGAACCCACCTTCGACTGTCTTCCCTTTTAAGTGTCTTTGTCGTGCTTCAGGAGCATTGCTGCCATTAGACTGAGCACTCTGCTCGGGGTCAGACACTACTTGTGCCTTTCTCTGTGAGTGAAGGTATTGGTCACACATTAAAAATGAAAATGTGTTGACAGACTCACCAGGATGCTTTTGTTGCTTTAAGGTGGAGTTAGTGAGTTATAAAAGAACCTGGAAACCATATCTCGTGGTGTAGAGGAGGAGGGAACAGCACTTGTTTTGCTCTACTTGTATTGCACCACCTGCTAGTTAATTGCAGGTTACTGATGGTCACAGAAAAAGCTTGTCATCAGTATGTGAAGCATGCTGACTAGAGATATATGTGAGGAGAAGGTGAGGAAAGGATTTGAGGGTGGCATAGAGGGATAGTGAAAGAATTTCTGGATTTAAGTTAAAAATTTCGACAGTGGGAATGTGTGTCACTTAATATAATAAAAATAATACACATTTGTGGTCTTCGAGCGTTGGCAGAGGGACATTGCTGTTGAGGTAGGGGTCGTGGATGCAACTGGTGAAAAATGGTATGGTGCAGAAGAGCTGGTAGGTGCTAGTAAATCGAAAAATGCACTGTTAGTCATAGAGGAAATTGAGATTTGCAAAGGGATGTGTCTGGAGCTGAGCCGTGTGTAGTCTGCTTTATTCTCCGATAAATGGCCATTTGTTAGATGCTCAATAGGCAGAGCAAGAATGCAGTGCAGGCTACACAACATTTCCTGTAGAAGTCCTTGGTTCAAAGCCACTGAACTGGCACAGTTCCAGCAAGCAGCAACAGATCCAGACAACAAAATGGAGGAGCAGTTCAGCAGCAAATGTTATTCAACATGTATAGATTTAATGAACATGTAAAGAGGAGGGAAAACTGATTTATTGCGTGTTAATTTATCTGACAGTCTAACTTACCAAATCTATTTTAGCCCACCTATATACTCATTGGTTTAACTTGTCTGTAAATAGTTTTTTTTTAATGTGCTGATTTGGAGCTTGACTTTCAGTTCAGTGCTTACAGGAAGCATTCTTCATTGATTAAAATAAAGGAACGAGTGTACATTTTCCTTCCAGAGGCATGTGCAACCACTGCTTGGGTTTGTTCAGTTCAATTTTACTGAGATGCGAAGTACATGATCATTCTCCCTGACTATGTACTTTCAGTTCTAAAAGGGACATGCTCTTGTGCATGTCTAGATAAAATGCAAAATAAAATCGGGTATTTTCTTGCACTTTATCTTTAAAAGATTCTTTTGGGCCTCCTTATCTCGAGAGACAATGGATACGCGCCTGGAGGTGGTCAGTGGTTTGTGAAGCAGCGCCTGGAGTGGCTATAAAGGCCAATTCTGGAGTAACAGGCTCTTCCACAGGTGCTGCAGAGAAATTTGTTTGTTGGGGCTGTTGGACAGTTGGCTCTCCCCTTGCGCCTCTGTCTTTTTTCCTGCCAACTACTAAGTCTCTTCGACTCGCCACAATTTAGCCCTGTCTTTATGGCTGCCCGCCAGCTCTGGCGAATGCTGGCAACTGACTCCCACGACTTGTGATCAATGTCACACGATTTCATGTCGCGTTTGCAGACGTCTTTATAACGGAGACATGGACGGTCGGTGGGTCTGATACCAGTGGCGAGCTCGCTGTACAATGTGTCTTTGGGGATCCTGCCATCTTCCATGCGGCTCACATGGCCAAGCCATCTCAAGCGCCGCTGACTCAGTAGTGTGTATAAGCTGGGGATGTTGGCCACTTCAAGGACTTCTGTGTTGGAGATATAGTCCTGCCACCTGATGCCAAGTATTCTCCGAAGGCAGCGAAGATGGAATGAATTGAGACGTCGCTCTTGGCTGGCATACGTTGTCCAGGCCTCGCTGCCGTAGAGCAAGGTACTGAGGACACAGGCCTGATACACTCGGACTTTTGTGTTCCGTGTCAGTGCGCCATTTTCCCACACTCCCTTGGCCAGTCTGAACATAGCAGTGGAAGCCTTACCCATGTGCTTGTTGATTTCTGCATCTAGAGACAGGTTACTGGTGATAGTTGAGCCTAGGTAGGTGAACTCTTGAACCACTTCCAGAGCGTGGTCGCCAATATTGATGGATGGAGCATTTCTGACATCCTGCCCCATGATGTTCGTTTTCTTGAGGCTGATGGTTAGGCCAAATTCATTGCAGGCAGACGCAAACCTGTCGATGAGACTCTGCAGGCATTCTTCAGTGTGAGATGTTAAAGCAGCATCGTCAGCAAAGAGGAGTTCTCTGATGAGGACTTTCCGTACTTTGGACTTCGCTCTTAGACGGGCAAGGTTGAACAACCTGCCCCCTGATCTTGTGTGGAGGAAAATTCCTTCTTCAGAGGATTTGAACGCATGTGAAAGCAGCAGGGAGAAGAAAATCCCAAAAAGTGTGGGTGCGAGAACACAGCCCTGTTTCACACCACTCAGGATAGGAAAGGGCTCTGATGAGGAGCCACCATGTTGAATTGTGCCTTTCATATTGTCATGGAATGAGGTGATGATACTTAGTAGCTTTGGTGGACATCCGATCTTTTCTAGTAGTCTGAAGAGACCACGTCTGCTGACGAGGTCAAAGGCTTTGGTGAGATCAATGAAAGCAATGTAGAGGGGCATCTGCTGTTCACGGCATTTCTCCTGTATCTGACGAAGGGAGAACAGCATGTCAATAGTCGATCTCTCTGCACGAAAGCCACACTGTGCCTCAGGGTAGACGCGCTCGGCCAGCTTCTGGAGCCTGTTCAGAGCGACTCGAGCAAAGACTTTCCCCACTATGCTGAGCAGGGAGATTCCACGGTAGTTGTTGCAGTCACCGCGGTCACCTTTGTTTTTATAGAGGGTGATGATGTTGGCATCGCGCATGTCCTGGGGTACTGCTCCCTCGTCCCAGCACAGGCATAGCAGTTCATGTAGTGCTGAGAGTATAGCAGGCTTGGCACTCTTGATTATTTCAGGGGTAATGCTGTCCTTCCCAGGGGCTTTTCCGCTGGCTAGGGAATCAATGGCATCACTGAGTTCCGATTTGGTTGGCTGTATGTCCAGCTCATCCATGACTGGTAGAGGCTGGGCTGCATTGAGGGCAGTCTCAGTGACAGCATTCTCCCTGGAGTACAGTTCTAGGTAGTGCTCAACCCAGCGGTCCATCTGTTTGCGTTGGTCAGTGATTATGTCCCCCGATTTAGATTTGAGGGGGGTGATCTTCTTGATGGTTGGCCCAAGAGCTCTCTTCATGCCATCATACATTCCTCTGATGTTTCCGGTGTCTGAGGCCAGCTGAATATGGCTGCATAGGTGTTGCCATTAGTCGTTTGCGCAACGCCTAGCTGTTCTTTGTGCAGTACTTCTGGCTGCTTTAAGTGCTGCGGATGTTAAATCGCTGGGGGCTTTCTTGTAGTTCAAAAGTGCAATGCGCTTAGCGGCTATGACAGGTTCCAGCTCTTCATTATGAGATTGAAACCAGTCTGCATTTCTCTTCGCACTTTTGCCGTAGGTGGTCAAAGCTGACTCATAGATGGCGTCTCTGATGTGGGCCCACTTGGTCTCAGCATCCCCTGTGGGAGTGTTTTGAAGGGCTGTTACAAGTGAATTTAGAAATTTTTGTAACAGCTGTGCATGAGAAATTCTGCTCGTGTTGATGCGCGGGTGGCCCTTCTGCTTGGAATGATGCAACTTCTTTGGTCTGAGTCTAACCTTGCTGCACACCAGGGAGTGGTCGGTGTCGCAGTCCGCACTGTGGAAGCTGCGTGTGATTTGAACACTGTTTAAGGCGGCTCGCCTTGTGACAATGAGGTCTAGCTGGTGCCAACGACGTGATCTTGGGTGCCTCCATGAAACCTGGTGACAGGGTTTAGTGTGAAAGAACGAGTTGGTGATGCAGAGGTTATGATAGGTACACAACTCAAGCAGTCTCTGCCCGTTCTCATTCATCCTTCCAACGCCATAGCGCCCAAGGCAGGAGGGCCATGAGTCATGGTCGGCCCCAACCCTGGCATTAAAGTCCCCCAGCAGGAATAGGTGTTCGGTGTTGGGGATGCTGCTAATGATATGGAGTTGTTCATAGAACTGGTCTTTAGCTTCAGGTGCGGAACAGAGTGTTGGAGCATAGATGCTGAGTAGGTGTACTGGACCAGAGGTGGTGAGCAGTCGGATGGACAGTATGCGTTCCGAGCCATTTGAGGGAGGCTCTATCATGCTGAGCAAGGAGTTTCTGATGGCGAAGCCCACTCCATGCTGTCTTGGTTCTTCAGGATCCCTGCCCTGCCAGAAGAAGGTGTAGTCTTGCTCTGCTAGAGAGCCACTCGCGGGGAGGCGAGTCTCCTGAAGTGCTGCAATGTCCACATTGAGTCTACTGAGCTCGTTGTTAATGATGGCGGTCTTCCGAGAATCGTTGATTTGTGTAAGGTCTTCCGACAGGCCAGGACACATAGTTCTGACGTTCCAGCTTGCAAAGCGAAGGGCTGGTACCTTCTTTCCTTTTTTCATGTTGTTTGGTGCGGTGTATCAGTCCACCTTTCGGGCAATGACCCTGAGCTCCAAGCACCCATTGAAGCAGGCAGACTGTGGCGGGACAGAACCTTATTGACCGGGGGCTGCCCGGTTTGAGGCGGGCGGTAGCTGTCCAGTGAGGTGCAATGACCTCTCCCACCGACAAAGGCAACCCGTGGCGCCCAGTTTCTACGCCAATTTATCTGGACTTATAACCCGTAACTGCTGCCTTCCGTGTTGTTTCAGTCGCTGTGAGGCAACTATGGAGTGACCTCTCCATGGCGCATGCCTGGGAAAATTTATGGAGGTTGAGAGTTGCCCAGTCGTCAAAACCCCCCTCTCGGCCTTTCTGGTGGGGTCCAAAGGAGTGCAGGACACGACGTTTGGCACCAGTATGGCTGCAGGAACTGCCGGAAACATGCCAAAGGTGACACATGACCGCCTACGGGGTTCCGCTCCGGATTTTCTGTTAGGGTTTACTCCTAGTACACAGGAATGCATTGTAATTTTTTGCAGGTTGGAGCAGACAGAAATCACTATGTAGCCAGAGTTGTATATTCTCAAGCTGATTGTACTATTACATCATGCAGCAAAGAACTTGCATTTCTATAGCACCTTTCACAACCTCAGGATGCTTTACTGCCAGTGAAGCACTTTTGAAGTGTAGTCAGCATTGCAATTTAAGAAACAGCAGCACAGAAAGATCCCGCAAACAACGATGTGATCAGATAATTTATTTTTTCTTTCGTGAAGTTGAGCCTGAGATTTGGACACAATTTTGAGATGGCTGTGATTTTCAGTTAAAGGAAAGTGACTTTTCACATCGTGCTTTTATTCTGCTGGTTGGTTACGGCCTGTGATCTTGACTCAAAACAGCATGCACTCAATTTACTTGAGTGTTACACTGTGAAATACAGGCTTGGATGAGCCATTTGTAACGTTATTGAAGTTGAGTTACAACATAGCGACAGCCAGGCTAATGCTTGTTCTCTCCAGTTTCATCTGTTTGTCATTAAGATTTCCCGCCCATTGAGACCTATGCAAATTAATATTTTCATTTAGAATCATAGCATGTTCCAGTAAAGAAGCAGGCAATTGAGCTGCATCAGGTCTAATCCCACCTTCCTGATTGCTCCCTATAACCTTTAATATTCCTTGCTTTCAACCAACTATCTAACTACCATTTAAAATAAATTATGGACTCGGTCTCAATAACAGTTTGTGACAGAGTATTCCTCATTCTGCGCAAGTGGATTTTTTTTCTAACGTCCCTTTTAATTCCTTTTGGGATTATCTTATATTTTTGCCCTCTCACTAAAGTCTCGCCAACCAGGGAAACATTTAATCTTCTCTGCCCACCTGCTGCTGATGCTGTCTCATGCTGGGGTCCAGTTCTAAATGTCCAGGCACAGGTTCCAAGAGGCCATTCTTCATGTGAATGTTATATTGAACTAAGGGGTGGGGTAGGGGTAGTAAAGTGACATCATAGTCCAACCCATTCTTGTCCTCGTCAGTTGTGCTCAGAGAGGAGCATCGTGATTATGTTACTGGGCTAGTAATCCAGAGGCCTGAACAAATGATTCAGTCATGAATTCAAATCCCACCACAGCAGCTGGGGCATTTAAATCCAGTTATTTAAATAAATATGGAATTTAAAAAGCTAGTGTCGGTAATGGTGACCATGAAAGTACCATTTTGTTGTTGCAAACCCATCTGGTTCACTGATGTCCTTTAGGAATGAACTCCGCTGTCCTTAGCCGATCTGGCGCACATGTGACTCCAGCCCTACAGCAATGTGGTTGCAATGGCAAGACGAGCAAGCCACGCAATTGTACAAGGATGGGCAATAAATGCTGTCCTTGCCAGTGACCCTCACATCTTGAGAATAGAAAAAAAGTTGTCCGTATAGGCGGAGAGGTCAATGGTCCTCCCTCAACCAATAGATTATTCATCTAGTTTGTGGATTCTTGAGGAAAAACTGGCTGCCACATTTGCCTTTTTAAAAAAAAAACCTTTCTGCTCAAAAGTTATCCAAGGATGTAGAAATGTGTGATTTTTTAAATTACTAATGGGTTCAAGCCCCAATCAAACACGTGAGCACATTATGTAGGCTGACACTCAGTGCAGTACTTCCTCAGTATTACACTGTCAGAGGTGCCATCTTTCAGATGAAATTTTAAACTGAGGCCCTGTCTGTTCTCTGGCATGAGATCCCATGGTTACTATTTCAAAGAAGAACAGGAGAGTTCTCCCCATTGTCCCGACCAATATTTATCACTCAAGCAATACCATGAGAACAGATTAGCTGGTCATTCATATCATTTGTTGTTTGTGGGAGCTTGCTGTGTGCATGTTTTCCAAATACACTTCAGAAGTACTTCATTAGCTATGATGCACTTTGGTAGGTCTTTTTTTAGAACATTAGAACATTACAGCGCAGTACAGGCCCTTTGGCCCTCGATGTTGCGCCGACCTGTGAAACCATCTGACCTACACTATTCCATTTTCATTCATATGTCTATCCAATGACCACTTAAATGCCCTTAAAGTTGGCGAGTCTACTACTGTTGCAGGCAGGGCGTTCCACGCCCCTACTACTCTCTGAGTAAAGAAACTACCTCTAACATCTGTCCTATATCTATCACCCCTCAGCACACCATTAACATACCGTTCGCCTTTGTTCCATGACCTTCTGGTCAGTTATTCTCTGTGACCCTGTCCTATCAACACCTTCACCTTTGTTATCTCTTGCCCCACCCCAGCTTTACTTGCTTAAAACCTTTTACATTTCTAATATTTGTCAGTTCTGAAGAAGGGTCTCTGACCTGAAATGTTAACTCTGCTTCTCTCTGCACAGATGCTGCCAGACCTGCTGAGTATTTCCAGCATTTATTGTTCTTATTTCAGATTTCCAGCATCTGCAGTATTTTGCTTTTATTTTAGAGTTAAGTCACAAGTCTGTTTTTGCTTATGTTAATATGTGGAAAATGTTAGTCACTCTGCAGGACCCAGGGAGGAAATAGCCTTGTCTCTGCTGTGCAGTGTATAGTTATTTCCTCCCTGGCATCTGGAAAAATTCAGGCACGTTAAACAAAAGCCTACTGGAAACTCAGGTCATCCATATCTGCCCGGTGCCATCAAAATGAAGTAGCAGATTGAAAACAGTTGGTGATTGGCCTGTGAGGGTAGCGAGGAAGGAACAAAGCTCACTGCAAGTGATGAACTTCACCACAGTTCCGAATACTAGTTATCTGGTGTGTACAGGGCTGCTGGCAACAAACCTGCTCCATCATGCAATGTTTTTTTACTTATGACTTCAGAGAATTGAACTCTCATGGGTTGAGGTGGCTGGTTTCAAATACAATGCAAAATTTCTATCGATGGGGTTTCTCAGTGACAGACTCAAAAAGCCCCTCAATAAACATCATCCTGTTTCTAATTCCTAACTTGCGTTATGTAAGGAATGGAATGGTTGTTAACTAGGTATCAGCTATGGGTCATTTGGTAGCACTCTCCTCTGAGTCAGAAAGGTTGTGAATTCAAGTTCACCTCCCCCAGAGACTTGGGCACAAGATCTAGGCTGACAGTTCAGTGCAGTACTGAGGGAGCTCTGCACTGTCAGAGGGGTTGCCTTTCCCGCTAAGGTGGATGTAAAAGATCCCCTGACGCTATTCAAGGAAGAACAGCGGAGCTTTCCTTGGTGTCCTGACCAATATTTATCCCTCAATCGATATCATCTACACAAATTATCTGGTCATTATCTCATTACTGTGTGTAGGATTTTGCTTTGCCCAAATTGGCTGCCATGTTTTCCACATTACAACAGTGAAAACACTTCAAAGAGTACTTCGTTATGTCCTGAGGTGGTGAAAGGTTCTATATAATTTTCTTTCTATTCTTTCATGGGATGTGGGCGTCATTGGCAAGGCCAGCATTTGTTGCCCATCCCTTATTGTCCTTGACAACTGAGTGATTTGCTGGGCCATTTCAGAGGGCAGTTAAGAGTCAACCACATCTGGAGTCACATGTAAGCTAGACCAGGTAAGGACGGCAGATTTCCTTCCCTAAAGGACATTAGTGAACCAGATGGGTTTTTACAACAATCGACGTTAGTAATGGTGCCATGAAACTGAGATTATTCATTTCAATTCCAGATTTTTATTAATTAATTGAATTTATTATTTGAATTTAAATTCCACCAGCTGCCGTGGTAGGATTTGAACCTGTATCCCCAGGGAATTGGCCTGGGTCTCTGGATTACTAGTTCAGTGACATTACCACTATGCCACCGTCTCCCCATAAATGCAAGTCTTTGATGGCATTGTTGTCTCATTGGGAGTCCAAGGATTGATTCCTGAGTCAGCATTGGTTGCAGTAGAGATGCTACAATTGGCCTGAACCATGCTGTTCCGGTTCTGATAATTACTGTTTGTCTGTTGAAACTGCATTTCCTTATGCATAAACCCTCTACAATACTCCGATTTTCAGTCCCATATAACTTGCCTTGCCTTTTCCGGTGCTACTTCTTGACAAACATATAATCACATAGGTTTATTTAGTGTCAAGTATACAACAAACATATCCTCAAAGGTGGTGTAAAAACCTAGGATCTAACTTAACTGTTAACTGAGTTAGCTCACCCTGATCCATAAAGTTGCCAGTGTTTTTTTGCTGGCTCTATGCAGTTCACTTGTATTAGGAGTGGACAAGGACAGCTGGGCACTGTATTTTCTTTCTGTCTGCCTCACTTGCTGACCACACAGGTAACACCAGTTCGTGACAATTTATGTGGGAAGAGGCGAGAACAGTATTGAAGGGAATGAAGCAGTGATTGTATGACACTTATTGCACTTTGATGCTGGAAAAGCAGTGGTTCACTCCAATTTCTAATACATCTGTATATAAATTGGAAACAAAAACACTTTGCAGATCTCCAAGCCTTTTTTCCAGTGAAAATACAACAAAGCGATGGGTGTCGTTGACATTGCTATCAAGCGCCATTTAAACAGCAATAACCTGTTCATCTGTGCTCGGTTTGGGTTTCGCCAAGATCATTCAGCTCCTGACCTCATTACAGCCCTGGTACAAACATGGACAAAAGAGCTGAACTTGACAGATGAGTTGAGGTGAGAGTGATTGCCCTTGATATCAAGGCAGCATTTGACAGAGTGTGGCATCATCAAGCCCTAGTCAAATTGAAGTCAATGGGGGGGGGTGAACTCTCCACTGGTTGGAGTTATAACTAGCAGGGGAGGTGGTGCCGTATAAGGGAGGCGATGGCATCATGGTAATGTCACTGGGCTAGTAATCCAGAGGTCTGGTAACATGAGTTCAAATCCCGCCATGGCAGCTGGTGAAATTTGAATTCAATTAATAAATCTGGTCTTAAAAAGCTAGTCTAATGGTGACCATGAAACCATTGTCGATCGTTGTAAAAACTCATCTGGTTCACTAATGTCCTTTGCGGAAGGAAATCTGCTGTCCTTGCCTGGTCTGGCCTGCATGTGACTCCGGGCCCACAGCAATGTGTTTGAC
This sequence comes from Heterodontus francisci, assembly GCF_036365525.1. NCBI lineage: Eukaryota > Metazoa > Chordata > Chondrichthyes > Heterodontiformes > Heterodontidae > Heterodontus > Heterodontus francisci. The sequence continues at coordinate 212,452,710 of NC_090372.1, read as the reverse complement.
TCTTAACTGCCCTCTGACATGGCCAAGCAAGCCACTCAGCTCAAGGGCAATTAGGGATGGGCAATAAGTGTTGGCCTAGCCAGTGATGCCCACATCCCACGAATAAATAATAAAAAAAAAGGGGAGATGGTTGTGGTTGTTGGATGCTAATCACCTCAGGTCCAGGGCATAAGATCATAGATCATAAGAACTAGGAGCAGGAGTAGGCCGTCCGGCCCCTCGAGCCTGCTCCGCCGTTCAATAAGATCATGGCTGATCTTTTCGTGGACTCAGATCCACTTACCCGCGCTCCCACCGTATCCCTTAATTCCTTTATTGTTCAAAAAGATATCTACCTTAGCTTTAAAGACGTTTACTGAAGAAGCGTTAGCTACTTCACTGGGCAAGGAATTCCATAGATTAACAACCCTCTGGGTGAAGAAGTTCCTTCTTAATTCAGTCCTAAATCTGCTCCCTCTAATCTTGAGGCTATGCCCTCTTGTCCTAGCTTCACCTGCCAGTGGAAACATCCTCTCTACTTGTATCTTATCTATTCCCTTCATAATTTTATATGTTCCAAAAGATCCCCCCCTCATTCTTCTGAACTCCAATGAATATAATCCCAATCTACTCAGTCTCTCCTCATAAGCCAACCCCCTCAACTCCGGAATCAACCTAGTGAACCTCCTCTGCACCCTCTCCAGTGCCAGTATATCCTTTCTCAAGTGAGGAGACCAAAACTGCACGCAGTACTCCAGGTGCGGCCTCACCAGTACCTTTATACAGCTGCAACATAACCTCTCTGCTGTTAAACTCAATCCCTTTAGCAATGAAGGACAGTTCCATTACATACTGTTCAAGAAAACTATCACGGATACACTCAACGAATTCCTCCTCAAGGCTACCCTCACTGCAGGAATTTCTCAGCTTAGTGTCCTAGGCCCAACTACCTTCAGCTGCTTCTTCAATGACCTTCCCTCCATTACAAGGTCAGAAGTGGGGATGTTTGCTAATGGTTGCACAATGTTCAGCACCATTCGCGATGACTCAGACATGCAGCAAGACCTGGACAACATTCAGGTTTGGGCTGATAGGTGGCAAGTAACATTGGCGCCACACAATGGTATTTGACGATCTCCAGCAAGAGAGGATCTAATCATGTCCCCATGATATTCAACAGCATTACCATTTCTGAATCCCCCACTATCAACATCCTGGGGGTTACCATTGACTGGAAACTGAACTGGAGCAGCCACATTAAATACTGTGGCTACAAGAGCAAGTCAGAGACTGGGAATTCTGTGGCGAGTAACCCGCTTCCTGCTTCTCCAAACCTGTCCACCATCTACAAGGGATAAGTCAGGAGTGTGATGGAATACTCTCCATTTGCCTAGATGAACGCGGCTCCAACACCACTCAGGAAGCACGCCACAATCCAGGACAAAGCAACCTGCTTGGCACCCCATCCACCAGCTTCAACATTCACTCCCTCCACCACTGATGCACAGTGGCAGCAGTGTGTACCATCTACAAGATGCACTGCAGCAACTCACCAAGGTTCCTTTGATAGAACCTTTCAAACCTGTGATCTTTACCACCTAGAAAGACGAGGGCAGCAGATACATGGGAACACCACCACCTGCAAGTTCCCCTGCAAGCCACACGCCATCCTGACTTGGAACTATATCGCCGTTCCTTCACTGTCGCAGGGTCAAAATCCTGGAGCTCCCTTCCTAACAGCACTGTTGGCGTACCCGCATCAGATGAGGGCAGCGCAGTGGTTAGCACCGCAGCCTCACAGCTCCAGCGACCCAGGTTCGGTTCTGGGTACTGCCTGTGCGGAGTTTGCAAGTTCTCCGTTTGACCGCTTGGGTTTCCTCCGGGTGCTCCGGTTTCCTACCACATGCCAAAGACTTTATTTATTTATTTAAAGAGACAGCACTGAAACAGGCCCTTCAGCCCACCGAGTCTGTGCTGACCAACAACCACCCATTTATACTAACCCTACAGTAATCCCATATTCCCTACCACCTACCTACACTAGGGGCAATTTACAATGGCCAATTTACCTACCACCTGCAAGTCTTTGGCTGTGGGAGGAAACCGGAGCACCCGGCGAAAACCCACGTGGTCACGGGGAGAACTTGCAAACTCCGCACAGGCAGTACCCAGAATTGAACCCGGGTCCCTGGAGCTGTGAGGCTGCGGTGCTAACCACTGTGCCACTTGCGGGTTGCCCCTAGTGTAGATAGGTGGTAGGAGAATTGAGGGAAGGTGGGGATGTGGGAGGCAAAATGGGATTAATGTGGGATTACTATAAATGGGTGGTTGGTGGTCGGCGCGGACTCGGGCCAAAGGCCCTGTTTCGGTGCTGTATGACTCTATGGACTGCAGCGATTTCAAGAAGGCAGCTCACCACTACCTACTCATGGGCATTTTAGGGATAGGCAACAAATGCTGGCCTTGACAGCGATGCTGACATCCCGTGAAACAAATAAAAAAAAAAGATGCTGTGACAGGGAGGAAATGTCCCTTTAATCTCTGTTTTGTGTGAGGTTTGTGTGTTTACCAGGTAAATTGGCAGAATTTTAATATCGAATCGCACTGTAAACTCATTAAAATTTGCAAGCTCAGATTTGACCATCTAAACTTGTACTGCCTATTTTTTTTTCAAATAAAAACAACAAATACTGAAAATACCCAGCAAGTCAGTCAGTAACTAATAAGGAAAAACTAGGGGCTATAAATATAATAAATTGATTAGGGAATTCAGGGAAAAACCCAGAGAGTGGTGAGAATGTGGAACTTGCTGCCACAAGGGGTAGTTGAGACGAATAGCATAGATGCATTTAAGCACATGAGGAAAAAAGGGACGGAACGATGTGCTGATGGGGTGGGGTGAAGGTGGGAGGAGGCTTGTATGGGGCATAAACATAGCACAGCCCATTTGGGCCAGATGGCCTGTCTGTGTGCTGTAAATTCTACATAATGTATAATTATAACCTGTCTATTCTCCTGACAAAAACTAACTGAGCGGTTGACTATTTCCAGCATTGCCTGTTTTTATCTCAGGGTAGTTTTTTATTTCTTAATTTCTTTATCTGTTAAATGGAGGCATACAGGACACAGCCAACCCTGTAGTAAAAAAGAAACTACCAGCATATAAATAACTCTCCAGCTGCTCTCTCCTCTGATGCTACTTCAGTGGGTCTGCATTTTTCTGAGCAATTATCGGTACCAATCTTCCATTCACCCTGCTTGCTGACGACTCCACAAGCACCATTCTCCCTTCAGCAAACCTACTCCTTCCACGTCATTATCTGCAAATGTACACCAAATCAACATAAAGAACAACAACTGGCATTTATGTAGTGCCTTTAATGTACTAAAACGTCCCAAGGCACTTCACAAGAGCATTATCAAAGAAAATTTGATACCAAGCTACATGAGGTATACAAGGCAAGTGACCAAAAGCTTGGTCAAAGGTAGGTTTTAAGTAGCATCTTAGAGGAGGAGTGAGACAGAAAAAGGCGTAAAGAGGTTTAGGAAGGGAATTCCAGAGCTTAGGGCCTTGGCAGCTGAAGGTACGGCCGCCAGTGGTGGAACAATTAAAATCGGGGATGCGGATGAGGCCAGCATTGGAGAAGTGTGGAGTTCTCGGAGGGTTGTGGAGCTAGAGGAGGTTACAGGGATAGGGAGAGGCGAGGCCTTGGAGGGATTTGAAAATGAGGATGAGAATTTTAAAATTGAGTGTTGGCTGCCGATTAATTCATGGGGGTATCACTGACCCTGACCGCGCGCGCTGTTAGGCGACATGTACAAGCATGCATTTCCCATTGGAGCATCACTGGAGGTAATCAGAAGCTGTACCCCTGATTGGTTTATTTTAACAGCCTCTCCATCCTCTGCCCCATTAGTTGTGGAGTCTGTTCTGTGAATCTGGGAATTTCCTGCTCAGACCTGTCGCTGTCTAAACTTCCTGAACCTACAGGGGAGTGCTCTGTTTCTACATTTCAGCACAGTCCAGCCTATGTCTTATTTTATATCCAAAAATGAAATGCATTGGCATAAAGGGTGCCTGTTCTGAAAGGCTCCTTTCATTGGGTGTGCATATCCATGTGTTGGTGCCAGGAGTTTTAAAAAAAAAAAGCGCCAATGTACAAATAACTACAGCAAACAAACCTCACTCACTGCATGCAGTCAAATAATAATAGGTCCACTGAATGAGAATGCCTGAGTGAGGTGTGACATATATAAATAACCAAGCAAAGGAAAGAATTCCAGCAACAGTCATTGCGCCCCCAATTTTATTTATTCTGCTAATATGTTGTCCTCTCCCACTGCATTTGAGTCCCAAGTGCTTTTGTTAATGGATTTTATGGGAAATCATTTTAGAAAAATTCGCTCAGTTTTACAATGAGCTAAATTGCAGTTGCTTAACATTTGTTGTGAGAACCTTCTTTCACAGACTTGAAACCCGCTTTCTTTTTACCCACTTTTTACAAAAATATGTTTTGTAAAAGTGACTGGTTTGAATTTGTTCTTGAGACAGCGACTCAGTGCGCTGTAATCTGTATCAAAGTGATTTAAGGACTGGTTGCAGGAGCACATCTCGTTCTGGCCTCCATGGCCTCGTCCTTCCCTATCTATGTAACCACCTCCAGCCCTATAAACCTTTCCTATCCCTGTAACCTCTTCCAGCCCTACAAGCCTGTGAGATTTCTGTCACAAAAAAAAACTTCCTCCAATTCTGGCCTCTTGCTCATCCCTGATTTTATCGTTCCACCATTGGTCGCTGTGTCTTGAGCTGCCTGGGCCCTAAACTCTGGAATTCCCTGTCTAAACCTTATCTACTCCTCTGTGATTCTTTGAAGTGATGCTGACATTTCTTTTTATTCTTTTTGCACCCTCCGTCAGCTCAGTGGATAGCACTCTAGCCTTGGCGTCAGATGGTTATGGGTTCAAGTTCCACTGCAAGACTTGAGCATGTAATTTAAGCTGACATTCAGTGCATTATCTTTCGGATGAGATGTTAAACAGGCCACAGCTGCCTGCTCAGGTGGACGTAAAAGATCCCATAGCACTTTCAGAGAACACTGTCTTCCGATATGCTGGTCAGCATTTATCCCTCAAGCTTAACTAACCTAAAGCATGCTATCTGGACAGTAGGAAATAGCAAAGTATTAGGTGGGGTCATAGTGTTAGACAGTGTTTGAGAAGGACTACGAGGAATGCAAAGACAGGATTACAATGCATGTGTGTAAACACGCCAAGTGTGGTGAAGGTTGGCGAGCTACAGGCACAAATAACAGTATGGGAATATGATACAGTGGCGATAAAGGAAACTTGGTTTAAAAATGGCGAGGACTGGGCGCTTAATATACGAGGATATAAATGATTCAGAAAGATAGAGAAGGAAAAAAAGGAGGTGGGGTGGCAGTCCTGATTAGGGAAGGCATTGCAGTGCTGGAAAGGGAGGATATCCTTGACGGGGCAATGACAGAATCCATTTGGTTAGAGTTGAGGAGTAAAAAGGTTATGATCATGCTACTAGGGGTATTCTGTAGGCCTCCAAATAGTGAGTGAGAGATAAAGGAACAAATCTGCAGAGGAATCGCAGAGATGTGCAAGAACAATAGAGTGGTGATATTGGGAGACTTTAATTAATTACCCAAATGTCAATTGGATAATTTTAGAGTAAAGGGTAAAGAGGGAGAGGAATTTCTAAAATGTGTTCAGGTGAACTTCCTTGATCAGTTTGTTCTCAGCCAAACTAGGTAAGAGGCATTGCTGGATCTGGTGCTGGGAAATGAGGTGGGCGAAGTGGACCAAGTGTCTGGGAGAACAATTGGGTAAGACTGATTATCGTATGATACGGTTTAGACCAGTAATGCAGAAAAGCAAGGAACAAAATAAAGTAGAATGTCTAGATTGGAAGAGGGTTAATTTCAATGCGATGAGAAGGGATCTAGCCAGGGTAGAATGAACCGAAGACTGGCAGTAAGAGCGTTATCAGAACAATGAGTTGACTTTAAGAAAGATGTGCTTCAGGTAGAGGCTAGGAACATTCCAACAAGGGTGAAAGGTAGGGGAATCAAGAGCAGGGCTCATTGGTTGACGAGTGAGATAGAGCTGATGATGAAACAAAAAAAGAGGGTATATGATTCAGGTCAGATGACCTCACCAGTTGAGAAGCAGACCATATACAACAGGTTGAGAGGGGAGGTGAAGAGGAAAATAAAGCTGTCGAGAAGTGAATATGAAAATAGAATGGCAGTCAACATAAAAGGGTACCCTAAGATCTTCTACTGGCATGTAAATAGTAAGCAGGTAATAAGAGGAGGAGTGGGGCCTATTAGGGACAGAGGGGGCAATGTACACTTAGAGGCGAGGGCAAGGCTAATATACTTAATGAGTATTTTGCATTAGTGCTTACTAAGGAAATGGAGGCTGACAAAATATCAGTAGAGGCAATGGATAAGATCAAAATTGAGAAAGGGAGATACTAAAAAGGTTGGCTATGTTTAGGGTGGATAAGTCACCTGGTCTGGATGGCTTGCATCTCAGGTTGCGAAAGGAAGTGTGGATCGAGATAACGGAAGGGCTTGCCATAATCTTTCAATCTTCCCTGGATACGGGGGAGATGACAGAGGAATGAAGAGTGGCAAATGTGACAGTCTTATTCAAGAAAAGGTGTAAGGATAGTCCTTGCAACTACAGGCCAGTTAGTTTAACATCAGTGGTGTGTAAGGTTTGAGAAACTATAATCAGGGAAGATATCAGCGGACACCTAAGAGTGGTTTGAGGTAACTAAGGATAGCCAGTGTGGATTTTTAAAAGGCAGAACGTGCTTGACTAATCTGATTGAATTTTTTGATGAAGTAACAGAGAAGGTTGATAAAAGGAATACAGTGGATGTTGTTTATATGGATTTGAAGAAAGCATTTGATAAGGTATTACATAAAAGCCTTGATGAGCAAATTGAGGCTCATGGAATAGGACAGTCAATGTCCAATTGGATTAAAAAATTTGCTTAAGGACAGAAAACAGCGAGTCATAGTAAATGGTTGTTTTTCAGACTGGAGGATGGTGGACAGTGGTATGCCAAGGGTCAGTGCTGGGACCACTGCTTTTTTTGCTATATATAAATGATTTAGAATATAGAGTAGCATCTCAAAATTTGCTGACGACACCAACCTTGGAGGTGCGCCAAACAGTGAGGGTGAGGTGAACCACCTGCAACAGGACATAAATAGGCCAGCAGAATGGGCAGAGAGGTCGAAGATGGAATTTAATACTGACATGTGAGATGATGCATTTTGGCAGAAGGAATAGGGAGAGGCAATATATACATAATGGCACAGTTCTAAAGAGTGTGAAGGAACAGAGGGACGTGGGGGTGCATGTGCATCAATCTTTGAAGCTGGCAGTACATATTGAGAGAGTAGTCAGCAAAGCATATGGGATCTTGGGCTTCGTAAATGGAGGCATAGAGTTTTCCAGTTCTCTGACTTGCGTTTTGGGTTCAGGTGCTTCTTTTGGTGATTTTATGTCATAATTCCTCAGGATTCAGTGTTTATTTTTATTCGTTCGTGGGATGTGGGTGTCGCTGGCTAGGCCAGCATTTATTGCCCATCCCTAATTCCCCTTGAGAAGGTAGCGGTGAGCTGCCTTCTCGAACCGCTGCAGTCCTTGGAATGTAGGTACACTAACAGTGCTGTTAGGAAGGGAGTGCCAGGATTTTGACCCAGCAACAGTGAAGGAACGGTTCCAAGTCAGGATGGTGTGTGGCTTAGGGGGGAACTTGCAGATGGTGGTGTTACCATGCATCTGCTGCCCTTGTCCTTCTAGGTGTTAAAGTTTGTGGGTTTGGAAGGTGCTGTTGAAGGAGCCTTGGCGAGTTGCTGCAATGCATCTTGTATATGGTACACACTGCTGCCACTTTGTGTCCGTGGTGGAGGGAGTGAATTGTTGAGGGTGGTGAGTGGGGTGCCAGTCAAGCTGGCTGCTTTGTCCTGGATGGTGTTGAGCTTCCTGAGTGGTGTTGGATCTACATTCATCCAGGCAAGTGGAGGGTATTCCATCATACTCCTGACTTGTGCCTTGTAGATGGAGGACAGGCATTGGGGAGACAGGAGGTGAGTCACTTGCCACAGAATTTCAAGCCTGTGACCTCCTCTTGTAGCCGCAGCATTTACATGGCTGGTCCAGTTCAGTGTCTGGTCACTGGTAACCCCCAGGATGATTGTTGGGGGATTCAGCGATGGTAATGCAATTGAACATCAAGGGAAGATGATTAGATTCTCTCTTGTTTGAGATGGTCATTTCTTGGCACTTGTGTGGTGCAAATGTTACTTGCCACTTATCAGCCCAAGCCTGAATGTTGTTTAGGTCTTGCTGCATATAGACATTTTGTTTAAAGTAAATTTTCTTTGGCCTCCTTATCTCGAGAGACAATGGATAAGTGCCTGGAGGTGGTCAGTGGTTTGTGAAGCAGTGCCTGGAGTGGCTATAAAGGCCAATTCTAGAGTGACAGGCTCTTCCACAGGTGCTGCAGAGAAATTTGTTTGTCGGGGCTGTTACACAGTTGGCTCTCCCCTTGCACCTCTGTCTTTTTTCCTGCCAACTACTAAGTCTCTTCGACTCGCCACACTTTAGCCCCGTCTTTATGGCTGCCCGCCAGCTCTGGCAAACGCTGGCAACTGACTCCAACGACTTGTGATCAATGTCACAGGATTTCATGTTGCATTTGCAGACGTCTTTAAAGCGGAGACATGGATGGCCGGTGGGTCTAATACCAGTGGCGAGCTCGCTGTACAATGTGTCTTTGGGGATCCTGCCATCTTCCATGCGGCTCACATGGCCAAGCCATCTCAAGCGCCGCTGACTCAGTAGTGTGTATAAGCTGGGGATGTTGGCCGCCTCGAGGACTTCTGTGTTGGCGATATGGTCCTGCCACCTGATGCCAAGTATTCTCCGGAGGCAGCGAAGATGGAATAAATTGAGACGTCGCTCTTGGCTGACATAAGTTGTCCAGGCCTCGCTGCCATAGAGCAAGGAACTGAGGACACAGGCTTGATACACTCGGACTTTTGTGTTCCGTGTCAGTGCGCCGTTTTCCCACACTCTCTTGGCCAGTCTGGACATAGCAGTGGAAGCCTTTCCCATGCGCTTGTTGATTTCTGCATCTAGAGACAGGTTACTGGTGATAGTTGAGCCTAGGTAGGTGAACTCTTGAACCGCTTCCAGAGCGTGGTCGCCAATATTGATGGATGGAGTATTTCTGACGTCCTGTCCCATGATGTTCGTTTTCTTGAGGCTGATGGTTAGGTCAAATTCATTGCAGGCAGCCGCAAACCTGTCGATGAGACTCTGCAGGCACTCTTCGGTGTGAGATGTTAAAGCAGCATCGTCAGCAAAGAGGAGTTCCCTGATGAGGACTTTCCGTACTTTGGACTTCGCTCTTAGACGGGCAAGGTTGAACAACCTGCCCCCTAATCTTGTGTGGAGGAAAATTCCTTCTTCAGAAGACTTGAACGCATGTGAAAGCAGCAGGGAGAAGAAAATCCCAAAAAGTGTGAGTGCGAGAACACAGCCCTGTTTCACGCCACTCAGGATAGGAAAGGGCTCTGATGAGCCACCATGTTGAATTGTGCCTTTCATATTATCATGGAATGCGGTGATGATACTTAGTAGCTTTGGTGGGCATCCAATCTTTTCTAGTAGTCTGAAGAGACCACGTCTGCTGACGAGGTCAAAGGCTTTGGTGAGATCAATGAAAGCAATGTAGAGGGGCATCTGTTGTTCGTGGCATTTCTCCTGTATCTGACGAAGGGAGAACAGCTTGTCAACGGTCGATCTCTCTGCACGAAAGCCACAATGTGCCTCAGGGTAAACTCGCTCGGCCAGCTTCTGGAGCCTGTTTAGAGCAACTCGAGCAAAGACTTTCCCCACTATGCTGAGCAGGGAGATTCCACGGTAGTTGTTGCAGTCACCGCGGTCACCTTTGTTTTTATAGAGGGTGATGATATTGAATCACTCAAAAGGGGAAAGATGAGTGTGGCGAATCTCTCGCTCACTGGTTTCCTGGCACGATTGTGCAGTTGAAATTTCAAAGTCGTGTCAATCGTAAGCATATTTTGTTAGCTTCCTGTTAGTTTATTTTCTGTAGTTTTGCCTCTGGTGGGGTTTTTCTTTTAGTTCAATCTGAAAACCAGGAAACCTTTGTTTAAATGAAGTATGTTAGCAAACTGTATCACATTTAGTGGTTCAGGTGAGATAAGTCATCACTGCCTGATACCTGTTGCATTCTTGAAAAGCACTTGGCTGGCAGAATTTACTGGAGGCTAGTGTTTGAAGTTTCTCCAGCATGTTACTGGAGTCTAGGATCCATAACTATAAGATAGTTAGTAATAAATCCAATAGGGAATTCATGACAAACTTCTTTACTCAGACAGTGGTTCAAATATGGAACTTGCTTCCTCAAGCAGTAGTTGAGGACAATAGCATGGATGCTTTAAGGGGAATATAGAGAAAGACGAGGGGAAAAAGGAGCAGCAGATTATGTTGATAGAGTGAGATGAAGAGGGATGGGACAAACCTCATGTGGCAGACAAACACTAGCACACACCAGTTTGGCTGAAAGGTCTGTTTCTGTGCTATATGCTCTACGTAATATCAAGTCAAATTAACAATTTAGTTTGATGAGAGTAAAATGCAGTAGAACCTGCCCCTATTCATGTTGCAGACTGTATTCAGTAGCAGTGGAAAAGCATCGCCGTAACTATGCATTTACAACTTTGTGTTCATGTAGCCCCTTACAGCTTCATAGGCCAGTTAAATTCCATACAGGTCAGTGACCTCAAAAAGTCACCATGAACCTTCATGGCAGTCTGAGTTGCTTAGCTTATTGGTGGCCAAGGAACATGTTTCCACCTCTGACAGCAAGTTTGATTCTCTGATGTTGCAGCTGGGGGATGAACCACCTTCTAGTGGTGCACATAGACTACCACGGCAGCAGTCCTGCCTTGTATAGTTCAGCGTGCTGTTGCTGACATCAGTGCTCATGTGAAAAGGTAAACATGTGATTAGCGTCACTATTTTCTCAAGTGATGAATGGTGTGAACTATTTTGAGTTGAATGTGCAGCAGTTATACCATATACATTTTCAGATTTGTGGGTTGGAATTTGTGTGGCCCCCTGAAGCGGAGTCGGAGTGGGGGAGGCACAGAGTATTGTTCTGGGTGGCAGCGGGGCAGAGGGTCTGTTGCCAAGTGATCTTCCGGGGGCTGGATTGGCTGACAATGGCCTTCCCACCCAGAGGCCAATTGAGACTATTAAGTGGCCAAATACGGGCCTCTTCCCGCCGCCACTAGGATCCACCATGGACACACAATGGACAATTTGGGGCCCTCCTCCCTCTGGACTGCATGACCAGCCCCCACCCCTCCCTCACTAGGGCCTTCCAGACTGGTCCCAACGACCCCGCCTCACATACATCTGGTCAGGGATTCCAGCGCTGGATCCGAGATCTCTGCAGTACCACAGTGGCTACTGCTTCCAGTGGCGATGCTGAGCTGCTGGCCCTCTGATTGGCTGGCAGTTCTTGGAGGGATCCTTGTTTTTAAAGGGACAGGGATCCCAGCTCCTGAAACTTTGATTTAAGGTGACAGTAGGACTGCTCACGGTGGGGGGAAGGGGGGCAAGTGGGGTATGGGGCACAAATAGTTTGGCCCGGTGCCGGGAGCCATGCCTCCAGCACAAAAGCCAGCCCGTAGAGTACCAGTTCCCAACTAGAATTCAATGATAAAGGCATAACCTCTGTTGCAACACTCATTGCCATGAGCTACTCACTTAATTAATGGAAGAATATGCCCATAATGTAACTTTGTTAATGATGTACTCTCCTATATGTGATTTTACAAAGTGCCTCCAGAGTGTACACTGGAAGAAGCTGAGATCCAATAAATGGTTAATTACAGTATGTGTATTTCAGCGGATGAAATGGCATGTGAATTTTACTCAAAAGAGCTGCTTTAGAGTTTGGTCACTGATTTTTGGAGCATTTCAACAGCTGTAGTTTGCTGGTATATACAGGACTGCAGGCAAGACACACCGAATGGGTTGTCTTATTTAAATATGTAGGTCTGTTGGTCAAACTGAACAACTCTTAATGAAGTAATCTTTTGAAAGCATTTTTCTACCACATCCCCCCGTACCCCCCCCCCCCCCCCCCCCCCCACCCCCCCACCCACCAACCTTTCTGCTTATAGGGTGTTCCGTTGTCATTTCAACAGTCACTATGCCTGTCCGTCTTCACGTGCCCTGAACATAGCCCCGTGGCTTTTGTTGATCTAATTTATTAATATTCCTCCTTTTTCCCTGCGGGAGCGCCTCACCTTGCCCACGATTGGCACTTTCCTACAGTTTCGGGGTCAAATCATAAACTTGCTATGTGGAAAGTCACTGGCGCTGCACTACTCCGAAGAAGAGCAAGGGAGATCTTCCCAGTCTCCTGGCCAATATTTATTCCTCGACCAACATCACATTTAAAAAAAAAAACACATTATCTGGTCATGATCATAATGCTGTTTATGGGAGTTTTTTAATTCTTTGATGTGATGTGGGCATTGCTGGTGAGGGCAGCATTTGTTGCCCAAACTTAATTTCCCTTGAGAAGGTTGTGGTGAGCTGCCTTCTTGAATCGGTGCAGTTTCTCTCACTATGCTGTTAGTGATTTCTCTGGCCAATGAGGTTGTACGGGGCTTGCATGAATGCAAGGTTGTAAATGCACAGTTATGGCTATACGTTTCCACTGCTACTGAATACAGTCTGCAACATGAACAGGGCCAGGTTTTACTGCATTTTACTCTCGTCAAACTAAGTTGTTAACTTGATTTGATGTTACATAGAGTGTACAGTACAGAAACAGACCTTTTGGCCAAACTGGTGTTTGCTGGTGTTTGTCTGCCACATGAGATTTCTCCCGTCCCTCTTCATCTCACTGTATCAACATAATCTGCTACTCCTTTATCCCTCATGTGTTTATCTAGATTCCCCTTAAAGCATCCATGCAGTGCGCAAATTGGCTGCTATGTTTCCTATGTTATATCAATGACCACACTTCAAAAAGTACTTCATTGTAGTGCTTTGGTACATCCTGAAGTCATGAAAGGCACCATATAAATGCAAGGCTTCTTTACTTAACAGAAACCACACCATTAACTCTAGTATACCCCAGGGATCTTTCCTTGGCCCCCTCCTATTTCTCAATTACATGCTATCCTTCAGCGATATCATTCGAAAGCACAGTGTCAGTTTTCATATGTATGCTGACAATACCACCACCACCTCCACCGTTGCTAAATTTTCAGATATCCAGTACTGGATGAGTAGAAATTTCCTCCAATGAAATGTTGGAAAGACTGAAGCCATCATCTTCAATCCCCGCTCTGAGCTCTGTTCTCCAGCAACCAATTCCAACCCTGTCCCTGGCAACTGTCCGAGTCTAAACCAGATTGTTCACAACCTTTTAGTGTCATATTTGACCGCAAGATGAACTTGCGACCACATATCTGCGCTGTCACTAAGATAGCCTGTTTCCACCTTTTGTAGCATTACCTGACTTCATCCTTGCCTCCACTCATCTGCTGCTGAAACCCTCAATCATGCCTTCGTTACTTCTAGACTTGGCTATTCCAGCGCACTCCTGCCTTGTCTCCCATATTCAACCCTCTGTGTGGGCGGCACAGTGGCGCAGTGGTTAGCACCGCAGCCTCACAGCTCCAGCGACCCGGGTTCAATTCTGGGTACTGCCTGTGTGGAGTTTGCAAGTTCTCCCTGTGTCTGCGTGGGTTTCCTCCGGGTGCTCCGGTTTCCTCCCACATGCCAAAGACTTGCAGGTTGATAGGTAAATTGGCCATTATAAATTGCCCCGAGTATAGGTAGGTGGTAGGGAAATATGGGGACAGGTGGGGATGTGGTAGGAATATGGAATTAGAGTAGAATTAGTATAAATGGGTGGTTAATGGTCGGCACAGACTCGGTGGGCTGAAGGGCCTGTTTCAGTGCTGTATCTCTAAATCTAAAAATCTAAATCTAAACTTGAGGTCATCCAAAACTCTGCTACCTAGGTCTTAACTGACACCAAATCTCGTTTTCCTGTCAACCCTGTGCTTGCTAACCTACATTGGCTCCTGGTCAAACATTGCCGTGATTTTAAAATTCTTATCAAATCCCTGCGCGACCTCGCCCTCCCTGTCTCTATAATCTCCTCCGGCCCCACAACCCTCTGAGATATCTGCACGCATCTAATTCTGGCCTTTTGAGCATCCCTGATTTTAATTGCTCCACCATTGGTGGCCGCGCCTTCAGTTATCTAGGCTCTAAGCTCTGGAATACGCCCCCTAAACCTTCCTGTCTCTGTACTTCACTTTCTTCCTTTAAGATGCTCCTTGAAGTCTACCTGTTTGGCCAAGCTTTTGATCACCTGCCCTAATATCTCCTTATGTGGTTCAGTGTCATATTTTGTTTTCTAATGCTTCTGTAAAGTGCCTTGGGATGTTTATTACGTTAAAGATGCTATATAAAAATAAGTTGTTGTTGAATCAACCCCTCTCGTCGTGACAGCAGAATTGTCATCCCACTTGTTGTGTAGCTCTGAGGTGGTGTTGGTTCCTGTGATGATTTATTTTTTTACAGAGTGCAATCCAAGGATACCCACCTGACCTCTGACTTTTGCACTCCTGTAGTGTGAAAGGTCCTTCAGCTGGTACTGCAGCAGTAAAATCTCCTGTCACAGTGTTGTGTAATACCTTTGAATGACCTGATCGATGGTGATTTAAGAGCTGGTGTCACCCTGTCATCACCACGCCACCACCCACCCCCACCCCCGCTCCCAAACAGCTGGTTTCTGATATAGCCACTTTAAAAAAAAAACTTAATTGCTGGGCTAACCATAGGTTATGAATAATTTTAGCAAAAAGGAGAGAGCCTGGCATTTCTATAGCAACTTTGAAAAGTTTAGAACGTTCCAAAGCACTTTGCAACCATTTGGATAGCTCTTTAAAGAGCCAGCACAGAAATAATGGGCTAAATGGCTTCCTTCTGTGCTGTATTATTCTAGAATGCTAGTAGTTTATATGCTCCCCTTCTCTTTGAAGTCGGGCTAGAAGATATTACTCAGAATTAACCAGTTTTTTTCACAAATGACAGGGTGGTCTCGTGTAGCCCTGGGTCAGGAGCAAAATAGAGTTGGGAGCCTGGTCAGTGGGACTCCACTCTGCTGAGAGGGTCACCACAGTCAGTGGCTCTTTTGAAGGCACATGACAATTCTAAAATCTCTGATGTGTCAGTCCCGGTGGTTCAACATTCGTTATTCACATACTTGGTGGACTTGCCATTTCATAGGCAGTGTGCCAAGTTCAGTCCTAAATGATGCAGGGAAAAGGGAGCTGTCTAAATTACCCAACATAAACGTGGATGAGCCATTTCCTTTTGGGAGCTGTAGAGCATTTCTATATTCCACACTTTCCGCATTCATGGAATAGAGTGCAGCCGACCAGTTTAAAATTATTACAGTTTTGGCAAGCTGCAGATTTATGATGAAATGAACTGTCAGGAGTTTTATGGGTTCGTTTTTTGTTCTTCGAATATGGGCGAGGCTGTCAAGTTAGTATCTATTGCCTGGTTTTCCCCTGAGGTGATTTGAATCAACCACAAAGTATGGGACTAACCAGACTAGGTCTGGAGGGCATTTTTAAACCAGTTTTGGGTGTTTAACAACAGTCTGTCAGCTTTCGAGGTTATTTCTCTGGTGCCAGTGCAGATTTACTACGTTCACATGTTGCCATGATGGGATTTGAGCTCCTGAGTTGCTAGTCCTGTACCATACTCACAACGCTGTCACTTAACCTAGGTATGTTTTATCAGGAAACCTGATGGTTCTGCTGAAATTGTGGTGAAAATGTACATTAGTAGGCACAGCTATCCAGTGTATTGAAATAATTTTGCTTTTTTTCCCCCCAATCTCTTGTTTCCCTTGCCTGTCTTGTGCTACCTCCACAAATTGAGAGTTGGTCAGTCCCAAACCAGGGGAGGTGCTCTGCTGTATAATTCCTGTAGAGTGTGGAGAGGGAGCAGTACGGGCAGTCTCTGCTGCCATTACTAGCTGACCAACTCTCGACCTATGGTGACAACAAGACCGAGATGACTAATAGTGTGCAGTGCCTTATTACTAGAAGTATACAGTGTTGGCTGTATTGTGTCAGGTCTGATCTGCTTTTTGAGGGTAGTGACCACTGTGATTGGAGTTTGAACCCCATTCCAACTGACATTTGGATTTGGGATAATTTAGTGCACCTTGTGGGATCTCTTGGAAGGGAATGTAGTAACTGTTGGGAAAAGATAGGATATTAAGTTTCTTTCTGTATGACTCAACACTATATAGAATTTTCTTAGACCATACTTTGAGTACTGTGCACAGTTCTGGTCTCCATATTATAAAAACTATATAGAGGCACTGGCGATGATGCAAAATAGATTTAAAAGGATGTTACTGGAACTGAGAGGTTATACCTACCAGGAAAGATTGTAGAGGCTGGGACTTTAGTTTTCTCCAAAAAAAAAAAAGAAAAAGCGAAGGGGTGGCCTGATAGAGGTCTTTAAAATTATTAAAGGGTTTGATGGGTTAGATGTTGAGAAGATAATTCTATTTGTGGGGGAGACCAGAGCTAGGGTCCATTAAGTACAACACAGTCACTAATAAATCCAGAAGAGAATTCGAGAAACCTTTTTAGCCAGGGTGTGGTCAGAATATGGAACTTACTACCACAAGGAGTAGTTGAGGTGGAAGTTATGGTGAACATTTTAAAGCTCTGGTTAAGCCCCAACTGGAATATTGGGTCCAGTTCTGGTCAACACACTTCAGGAAAGATTAGGGTCATTGGGAGGGTGCAGAGGAGATTTACCAGAATAGTTCCAGGGAATGGAGGATTTTAGTTACAAGGTTAGGTTAGAAGAACTGGGGTTGTTCTCCTTAGAACAAAGGAAATTGAGGGGCGATTTAATAGAAATGTACAAGAGTATGACAGTTTTACATAAGTTAGACAAGGGAAAATTGTTCCCATTAACTAATGGTACAAGGACTCGCAGACAGATTGAGATGTTTTGGGCAAGCGATGCAGGGGAATATGAGGAAGAACCTTTTTACACAGTGACTCGTAATGACCTGGAGCTAGCTGTCTCTGCTTCCATCACCCTTATGGGCAATCAATGACTTCAAAAGAAAATTGGATGGCAATGATGCATTTGAGCGAAAGCTAGATAAGTACGAGAGAGAAAGAAATGGTAGAATATGCTGATGAGGTTAGATGAAAAGGGATGGTAGGAGGCTTGTGTGGCGCATAAGCACTGACGTGGTCCAGTTGGATTGAATGGCCTGTGTCTGTGCCGTAAATTCTATGTAACTTGCTGGTGATCTCCATTTAAATTGCTTTGAAGGTTTTGCAGTACAGTGTAGATTATCTGATACTGGCCAAGGAGAATTTTAAGATTGTGAGGGGATAGTGAGGTGTGAGGATGCATAATAATTCTTAGAAAAGGAGAACCATGAAGCACTTGCAACAAAACACATGTTGATCAAGATCAGGTTGTTGATGAGGAACAGGGTGGTCTCTTGGATGGCTGAATTGGAACAAAGCAGGCTTGCTGCACAGGCCAGCACAACGCATTCATACTGGGGTGAAATACTTCAGTTATGTGGAGAGACCAGAGAAATTGGGGCGTTCTCCTTGGAGCAGAGAAGGTTAAGGGGAGATTTGATAGAGGTATGCAAAATATTGAAGAGTTTTGATGGACTAAATAAGGAGAAACTGTTAGCAGTGGTGCAAGGGGCGGTAACCAGAGAACACCGATTTAAAGTGATTGGCATGAGAACCAGCGGCAGCATGAGGAAAAATGTTTCTGTGGTGATTTGTAGTGATCGGGAATGCACTGCCAGAAAGGTTTGTAGAAATAGGTTTAGTAACTTTCAAAGCGGAATTGGATAAATATGTGAAGGGGAAAATTTTGCAGGGCTTTGGGGAAAGAGCAAGGTTGTGGGACTACTTGGATAGCTCCTTCAAAGAACCGACACAGGCACAATGGGCAGAATGGCTGCCTCCTGTGTGTAACATTCTGTGATTGCATTTTTTTCGATCAACTCCACTTATCCTGTGACTGTCAATCCCTTTGCTATAATGAACAGTAGGCTTGGATCAGCTTTGTCTGTGCACCTTCAAAACTCCTCTGTTAATAGAACAAACACTCTTGACCTCCTCAAAAATCTTAACAGACCTTCTCAAGGGTATCTTTTCAAGGGCAAGGGAAAGGAAAGCAGGTAGATTTAATGGGAAAAACTGAAACATCCAAGATAAGCAATGCTGTATCTTGTCCAGAACTCCGAAGTACAAATGATGCCAGCTATTTTTCTTCAGCTAATTTTTTTATCCCATTCTCTTACAGTTTCTCAGAGCAGCCTCAGCTTGAAGAAGCAGAGGAGTCGGAGCTTTTTCAACTCGTTCCTCTGTTGCTTTCGTGACTACAATGTGGAGTCGGCGACCAGCAACTCCAACAGCAATGCTCAGCTCCCAGTGGAGGAAAATGGGTCGATCGCTAAGGTGTGTATTGCTTCATTGCTATTATTGATAAAGCATCTGGTGATTGAATCTCCACATGGAAACTGCATCTCAGGTGACAATTTATTCTTTTCTTCACTCCCAAGTGACTCCACTGTAGGTGGAATATTAATCTACTTGCATTAGGAAATCAGTTGTCAATCAAAATGGTTTCAGATCAGAAACTCAACAAAAAATCAGGAAGAAATGAGTACAATTGATCCTCCTAACCAGAGCCAAGTATTACCAGCTACTTGCTTCATAATTTTAAAATGCGCCAATATTTCCATCCTTAAACTAAAAGTTGCAGACCGTTTGGTAATAGGTTTGTTGAGATGTTTTGGCAGCAGATTGA